>NW_028270163.1:52612542-53212542 GCF_037043375.1 Chiloscyllium plagiosum | reverse complement strand
ACACTCCCACCATTAACACACTCACACCTTCAAAACACGACCTTCTTCATCACACTCCCACCTTCAAGACATCCCTCCTTCAACACACTCCCTCCTTCAACACACTCCCTCCTTTATCTCGCTCCCTCCTTCAACACACTCCCTCCTTCATCACACTCCCACCTTCAACACACTCCCTCCTTCAACACACTCCCGCCTGCATCACACTCCCACCTTCATCACACTCCCACCTTCAACACTCTCCCTCCTTCAACGCACTCCCTCCTTCATCACGCTCCCTCCATCAACACACTCCCTCCTTCATCACACTCCCACCTTCATTACACTCCCACCTTGAACACACTCCCTCCTTCGACACACTCCCTCCTTCAACACACTCCCTCCTTTATCACACTCCCTCCTTCAACACACTCCCACCTTCATCACACTCCCACCTTCTACACACTCCCTCCTTCATCACGCTCCCTCCTTCAACACACTCCCTCCTTCATCACACTCCCTCATTCATCACACTCCCACCTACATCACACTCCCTCCTTCAACACACTCCCTCCTTCATCACGCTCCCACCTTCAACACACACACTCCTTCATCACACTCCCACCTTCATCACACTACCACCTTCAACACACTCCCACCTTCAACACACTCCCTCCTTCAACTCACTCCCTCCTTCATCACACTCCCACCATTAACACACTCACACCTTCATCACATTCCCACCTTCATCACACTCCCACCTTCAACACACTCCCTCCTTCAACACACTCCCGCCTGCATCACACTCCCACCTTCATCACACTCCCACCTTAAACACTCTCGCTCCTTCATCGCACTCCCTCCTTCATCACGCTCCCTCCTTCAACACACTCCCTCCTTCATCACACTCCCACCTTCATTACACTCCCACCTTGAACAGACTCGCTCCTTCATCACACTCCCTCCTTCAACATACTCCCACCTTCAACACACTCCCTCCTTCATCACATTCTCGCCTTCAACACACTCCCACCTTCAACACACTCCCTCCTTCATCACACTCCCTCCTTCAACATACTCCCACCTTCAACACACTCCCTCCTTCATCACACTCCCTCTTTCTTCACACTCCCTCCTTCAACATACTCCCCCCTTCATCACACTCCCTCCTTCAAAGCACTCCCACCTTCAACACACTCCCACCTTCAACACACTTCCTCCATCATCACACTCCCACATTCAACACACTCCCTCCTTCATCACACTCCCTCCTTCATCACACTTCCCTCGTTCAACACACTCCCTTCTTCATCACACTCCCTCCTTCAAAGCACTCCCACCTTCAACACACTCCCACCTTCAACACACTTCCTCCATCATCACACTCCCACATTCAACACACTCCCTCCTTCATCACACTCCCTCCTTCAACACACTCCCACCGTCAACACACTCCCTCATTCATCACACTCCCTCCTTCATCACACTCCCTCCTTCAACATACTCCCTCCTTCATCATACACCCTCCTTCAAAGCACTCCCTCCTTCAACACACTACCTCCTTCATCACACTCCCTCCTTTATCACACTCCCTCCTTCAACACACTCCCTCCATCATCACACTCCCTCCATTAACACACTCCCACCTTCAACACACTCCCTCCATTAACACACTCCCACCTTCAACACACTCCCACATTCAACACACTCCCTCCTTCAACACACTCCCTCCTTCATCACACTCCCTCCTTCATCACACTCCCACCTTCATCACACTCCCTCTTTCATCACACTCCCTCCTTCATCACATTCCCCCCTTCAACACACTCCCTCCTTCAACACACTCCCTCCTTCATCACACTCCCACCTTCATCACACTCCCTCCTTCAACACACTCCCTACTTCAACACACTCCCGCCTTCATCACACTCCCAGCTTCATCACACTCCCACCTTGAACACACTCCCTCCTTCAACACACTCCCTCCTTCAGCACACTCCCTCATTCAACACGCTCCCTCCTTCATCACACTCCCACCTTCAACACACTCCCACCTTCATCACACTCCCTCCTTCATCACACTCCCTCGTTCAACATTCTCCCACCTTCAACACACTCCCACCTTTAACACACTCCCTCCTTCAACACACTCCCACCATTAACACACTCACACCTTCAAAACACGACCTTCTTCATCACACTCCCACCTTCAACACATCCCTCCTTCAAAACACTCCCTTCTTCAACACACTCCCTCCTTTATCTCGCTCCCTCCTTCAACACACTCCCTCCTTCATCACACTCCCACCTTCAACACACTCCCTCCTTCAACACACTCCCGCCTGCATCACACTCCCACCTTCATCACACTCCCACCTTCAACACTCTCCCTCCTTCAACGCACTCCCTCCTTCATCACGCTCCCTCCATCAACACACTCCCTCCTTCATCACACTCCCACCTTCATTACACTCCCACCTTGAACACACTCCCTCCTTCGACACACTCCCTCCTTCAACACACTCCCTCCTTAATCACACTCCCTCCTTCATCACGCTCCCTCCTTCAACAAACTCCCTCCTTCATCACACTCCCCCCTTCATCACACTCCCACCTTCAACACACTCCCACCTTCAACACACTCCCTCCTTCATCACACTCCCACCTTTATCACATTCCCTCCTTCATCACATTCCCGCCTTCAACACACTCCCACCTTCAACACACTCCCTCCTTCATCACACTCCCTCCTTCAACACACTCCTACCTTCAACACACTCCCTCCTTCAACACACTCCCTCCTTCATCACACTCCCTCCTTCAACACACTCCCACCTTCAACACCCTCCCTCCTTCATCACACTCCGTCCTTCAACACACTCCCTCATTCATCACACTCTCTCCTTCATCACACTCCCACCTTCATCACACTCCCATCTTCAACACACTTCCTCCATCATCACACTCCCACATTCAACACACTCCCTCCTTCATCACACTCCCTCCTTCATCACACTTCCCTCCTTCATCACATTCCCGCCTTCAACACATTCCCTCCTTCAACACACTCCCTCCTTCATCACACTCCCTCCTTCATCACACTCCCACCTTCAACACACTCCCACCTTCAACACACTTCCTCCATCATCACACTCCCACATTCAACACACTCCCTCCTTCATCACATTCCCTCCTTCATCACACTTCCCTCGTTCAACACACTCCCTCCTTCATCACACTCCCACCTTCAAAGTACTCCCACCTTCAACACACTCCCACCTTCAACATACTTCCTCCATCATCACACTCCTACATTCAACACACTCCCCCCTTCATCACACTCCCTCCTTCATCACACTCCCTCCTTCAACACACACCCACCTTCAACACACTCCCTCCTTCATCACACTCTCTCCTTCATCACACTCCCTCCTTCAACATACTCCCTCATTCATCACACACCCTCCTTCAAAGCATTCCCTCCTTCAACACACTACCTCCTTCATCACACTCCCTCCTTTATCACACTCCCTCCTTCAACACACTCCCTCCATCATCACACTCCCTCCATTAACACACTCCCACCTTCAACACACTCCCTCCATTAACACACTCCCACCTTCAACACACTCTCACATTCAACACACTCCCTCCTTCAACACACTCCCTCCTTCATCACACTCCCTCCTTCATCACACTCCCACCTTCATCACACTCCCTCCTTCATCACACTCCCTCCTTCATCACATTCCCTCCTTCAACACACTCCCTCCTTCAACACACTCCCTCCTTCATCACTCTCCCACCTTCATCACACTCCCACCTTCAACACACTCCCTCCTTCAACACACGCCCGCCTTCATCACACTCCCAGCTTCATCACACTCCCACCTTCAACACTCTCCCCACTTCAACACACTCCCTCCTTCATCACGCTCCCTCCTTCAACACACTCCCACCTTCATCACACTCCCACCTTCATCACACTCCCACTTTGAACACACTCCCTCCTTCAACACGCTCCCTCCTTCGTCACACTCCCACCTTCAACACACTCCCACCTTCATCACACTCCCTCCTTCATCACACTCCCTCGTTCAACATTCTCCCACCTTCAACACACTCCCACCTTTAACACACTCCCTCCTTCAACACACTCCCACCATTAACACACTCACACCTTCAAAACACTACCTTCTTCATCACACTCCCACCTTCAACACATCCCTCCTTCAACACACTCCCTCCTTCAACACACTCCCTCCTTTATCTTGCTCCCTCCTTCAACACACTCCCTCCTTCATCACACTCCCACCTTCATCACATTCCCACCTTCATCACACTCCCACCTTCAACACACTCCCTCCTTCAAGACACTCCCGCCTGCATCACACTCCCACCTTCATCACACTCCCACCTTCAACACTCTCCCTCCTTCAACGCACTCCCTCTTTCATCACGCTCCCTCCTTCAACACACTCCCTCCTTCATCACACTCCCCCCTTCATTACACTCCCACCTTGAACACACTCCCTCCTTCGACACACTCCCTCCTTCAACACACTCCCTCCTTTATCACACTCCCTCCTTCATCACGCTCCCTACTTCAACAAACTCCCTCCTTCATCACACTCCCACCTTCATCACACTCCCAACTTCAACACACTCCCTCCTTCATCACACTCCCACCTTTATCACATTCCCTCCTTCATCACATTCCCCGCTTCCAACACACTCCCACCTTCAACACACTCTCTCCTTCATCACACTCCCTCTTCAACACACTCCCACCTTCAACACACTCCGTCCTTCATCACACTCCCTCCTTCATCACACTCCCACCTTTATCACATTCCCTCCTTCATCACATTCCCGCCTTCAACACATTCCCACCTTCAACACACTCCCTCCGTCATCACACTCCCTCCTTCAACACACTCCCACCTTCAACACACTCCCTCCTTCATCACACTCCCTCCTTCAACATACTCCCTCCTTCATCACACTCCCTCATTCATCACACTCCCTCCTTCATCACACTCCCTCGTTCAACATTCTCCCACCTTCAACACACTCCCACCTTTAACACACTCCCTCCTTCAACACACTCCCACCATTAACACACTCACACCTTCAAAACACGACCTTCTTCATCACACTCCCACCTTCAACACATCCCTCCTTCAAAACACTCCCTTCTTCAACACACTCCCTCCTTTATCTCGCTCCCTCCTTCAACACACTCCCTCCTTCATCACACTCCCACCTTCAACACACTCCCTCCTTCAACACACTCCCGCCTGCATCACACTCCCACCTTCATCACACTCCCACCTTCAACACTCTCCCTCCTTCAACGCACTCCCTCCTTCATCACGCTCCCTCCATCAACACACTCCCTCCTTCATCACACTCCCACCTTCATTACACTCCCACCTTGAACACACTCCCTCCTTCGACACACTCCCTCCATCAACACACTCCCTCCTTTATCATACTCCCTCCTTCATCACGCTCCCTCCTTCAACAAACTCCCTCCTTCATCACACTCCCACCTTCATCACACTCCCACCTTCAACACACTCCCACCTTCAACACACTCCCTCCTTCAACACACTCCCACCTTTATCACATTCCCTCCTTCATCACATTCCCGCCTTCAACACACTCCCTCCTTCTACACACTCCCTCCTTCATCACACTCCCTCCTTCAACACACTCCTACCTTCAACACACTCCCTCCTTCATCACACTCCCTCCTTCATCACACTCCCACCTTTATCACATTCCCTCCTTCATCACATTCCCGCCTTCAACACACTCCCACCTTCAACACACTCCCTCCTTCATCACACTCCCTCCTTCAACACACTCCCACCTTCAACACACTCCCTCCTTCATCACACTCCCTCCTTCAACACACTCCCTCATTCATCACACTCTCTCCTTCATCACACTCCCACCTTCATCACACTCCCATCTTCAACACACTTCCTCCATCATCACACTCCCACATTCAACACACTCCCTCCTTCATCACACTCCCTCCTTCATCACACTTCCCTCCTTCATCACATTCCCGCCTTCAACACATTCCCTCCTTCAACACACTCCCTCCTTCATCACACTCCCTCCTTCATCACACTCCCACCTTCAACACACTCCCACCTTCAACACACTTCCTCCATCATCACACTCCCACATTCAACACACTCCCTCCTTCATCACACTCCCTCCTTCATCACACTTCCCTCGTTCAACACACTCCCTCCTTCATCACACTCCCACCTTCAAAGTACTCCCACCTTCAACACACTCCCACCTTCAACATACTTCCTCCATCATCACACTCCTACATTCAACACACTCCCCCCTTCATCACACTCCCTCCTTCATCACACTCCCTCCTTCAACACACTCCCACCTTCAACACACTCCCTCCTTCATCACACTCCCTCCTTCATCACACTCCCTCCTTCAACATACTCCCTCATTCATCACACACCCTCCTTCAAAGCACTCCCTCCTTCAACACACGACCTCCTTCATCACACTCCCTCCTTTATCACACTCCCTCCTTCAACACACTCCCTCCATCATCACACTCCCTCCATTAACACACTCCCACCTTCAACACACTCCCTCCATTAACACACTCCCACCTTCAACACACTCCCACATTCAACACACTCCCTCCTTCAACACACTCCCTCCTTCATCACACTCCCTCCTTCATCACACTCCCACCTTCATCACACTCCCTCCTTCATCACACTCCCTCCTTCATCACATTCCCTCCTTCAACACACTCCCACCTTCAACACACTCCCTCCTTCATCACTCTCCCACCTTCATCACACTCCCACCTTCAACACACTCCCTCCTTCAACACACTCCCGCCTTCATCACACTCCCAGCTTCATCACACTCCCACCTTCAACACTCTCCCCACTTCAACACACTCCCTCCTTCATCACGCTCCCTCCTTCAACACACTCCCACCTTCATCACACTCCCACCTTCATCACACTCCCACCTTGAACACACTCCCTCCTTCAACACGCTCCCTCCTTCGTCACACTCCCACCTTCAACACACTCCCACCTTCATCACACTCCCTCCTTCATCACACTCCCTCGTTCAACATTCTCCCACCTTCAACACACTCCCACCTTTAACACACTCCCTCCTTCAACACACTCCCACCATTAACACACTCACACCTTCAAAACACTACCTTCTTCGTCACACTCCCACCTTCAACACATCCCTCCTTCAACACACTCCCTCCTTCAACACACTCCCTCCTTTATCTTGCTCCCTCCTTCAACACACTCCCTCCTTCATCACACTCCCACCTTCATCACATTCCCACCTTCATCACACTCCCACCTTCAACACACTCCCTCCTTCAAGACACTCCCGCCTGCAGCACACTCCCACCTTCATCACACTCCCACCTTCAACACTCTCCCTCCCTCAACGCACTCCCTCTTTCATCACGCTCCCTCCTTCAACACACTCCCTCCTTCATCACACTCCCCCCTTCATTACACTCCCACCTTGAACACACTCCCTCCTTCGACACACTCCCTCCTTCAACACACTCCCTCCTTTATCACACTCCCTCCTTCATCACGCTCCCTCCTTCAACAAACTCCCTCCTTCATCACACTCCCACCTTCATCACACTCCCAACTTCAACACACTCCCTCCTTCATCACACTCCCACCTTTATCACATTCCCTCCTTCATCACATTCCCCGCTTCCAACACACTCCCACCTTCAACACACTCTCTCCTTCATCACACTCCCTCTTCAACACACTCCCACCTTCAACACACTCCGTCCTTCATCACACTCCCTCCTTCATCACACTCCCACCTTTATCACATTCCCTCCTTCATCACATTCCAGCCTTCAACACATTCCCACCTTCAACACACTCCCTCCGTCATCACACTCCCTCCTTCAACACACTCCCACCTTCAACACACTCCCTCCTTCATCACACTCCCTCCTTCAACATACTCCCTCCTTCATCACACTCCCTCATTCATCACACTCCCACCTTCAAAACACTCCCATCTTCAACACACTACCTCCATCATCACACTCCCACATTCAACACACTCCCTCCTTCATCACACTCCCTCCTTCATCACACTTCCCTCCTTCATCACATTCCCGCCTTCAACACACTCCCACCTTCAACACACTCCCTCCTTAATCACACTCCCTCCTTCAACACACTCCCACCTTCAACACACTCCCTCCTTCATCACACTCCCTCCTTCATCACACTCCCTCCTTCATCACACTCCCTCCTTCAACACACTCACTCCTTCATCACACTCCCACCTTCATCACACTCCCTCCTTCAACACACTCCCTCCTTCATCATACTCCCTCCTTCAACACACTCCCTCCTTCATCACACTCCCACCTTCATCACGCTCCCTCCTTCAACACACTCCGTCCTTCATCACACTCCCACCTTCTACCCACTCGCTCCTTCATCACACTACCACCTTCAACACACTTCCACCTTCAACACACTCCCTCCTTCATCACACTCCCACCTTCAACACACTCCCACCTTCATCACACTCCCACCTTCATCACACTCCCACCTTGAACACACTCCCTCCTTCGACACACTCCCTCCTTCAACACACACCCTCCTTCAACACACTCCCTCCGTCATCACACTCCCTCCTTCAACACACTCCCTCCTTCAACACACTCCCTCCATTAACACATTCCCACCTTCAAACCACTCCCTCCTTTATCACACTCCCTCCTTCAACACTCTACCTCCTTCATCACACTCCCTCCTTTATCACACTCCCTCCTTCAACACACTCCCTCCATCATCATACTCCCTCCATTAACACACTCCCACCTTCAACACAGTCCCTGCATTAACACACTCCCACCTTCATCACACTCCAACCTTCAACACACTCCCTCCTTCAACACACTCCCTCCTTCATCACACACCCACCTTCATCTCACCCTCCTTCATCACACTCCCTCCTTCATCACATTCCCTCCTACAACACACTCCCTCCTTCATCACACTCCCGCATTCATCACACTCCCTCCTTCATCACACTCCCACCTTCAACACACTCCCTCCATTAACACACTCCTACCTTCAACATACTCCCTCCATTGACACACTCCCACCTGCAACACACTCCCTCCTTCATCACACTCCAACCTTCAACACACTCCCACCTTCATCACACACCCTCCTTCATCCCACGTCCTCCTTCAACACATTCCCTCCTTCAACACACTCCCTCCTTCATCACATTCCCTCCTACAACACATTCCCTCCTTCAACATACTCACTCCTTCATCACACTCCCTCCATTAACACACTCCCACTTTCAACATACTCCCTCCATTAACACACTCCCAACATCATCACACTCCCTCCTTCATCACACTCCCTCCTTCATCACACTCCCTCCTTCAACACACTCTCTCCTACATCACACTCCCACCTTCATCACACTCCCTCCTTCAACACACTCCCTCCTTCATCATACTCCCTCCTTCAACACACTCCCTCCTTCATCACACTCCCACCTTCTACACACTCCCTCCTTCATCACGCTCCCCCCTTCGACACACTCCCTCCTTCATCACACTCCCTCCTTCATCACACTCCCACCTACATCACACTCCCTCCTTCAACACACTCCCTCCTTCATCATGCTCCCACCTTCAACACACACACTCCATCACACTCCCACCTTCATCACACTACCACCTTCAACACACTCCCACCTTCAACACACTCCCTCCTTCAACACACTCCCACCTTCACCACACTCCCACCTTCAACACACTCCCTCCTTCAACACACTCCCGCCTTCATCACACTCCCAGCTTCAACACACACCCTCCTTCAACACACTCCCACCTTCATCACACTCACGCCTTGAACACACTCCCTCCTTCGACACACTCCCTCCTTCAACACACACCCTCCTTCAACACACTCCCACCTTCACCACACTCCCACCTTCATCACACTCCCTCCTTCATCACACTCCCTCCTTCATCACATTCCCTCCTACAACACACTCCCTCCTTCATCACACTCCCGCATTCATCACACTCCCTCCTTCATCACACTCCCACCTTCAACACACTCCCTCCATTGACACACTCCCACCTGCAACACACTCCCTCCTTCATCACACTCCAACCTTCAACACACTCCCACCTTCATCACACACCCTCCTTCATCCCACTCCCTCCTTCAACACATTCCCTCCTTCAACACACTCCCTCCTTCATCACATTCCCTCCTACAACACATTCCCTCCTTCAACATACTCACTCCTTCATCACACTCCCTCCATTAACACACTCCCACTTTCAACATACTCCCTCCATTAACACACTCCCAACGTCATCACACTCCCTCCTTCATCACACTCCCTCCTTCATCACACTCCCTCCTTCAACACACTCTCTCCTTCATCACACTCCCACCTTCATCACACTCCCTCCTTCAACACACTCCCTCCTTCATCATACTCCCTCCTTCAACACACTCCCTCCTTCATCACACTCCCACCTTCTACACACTCCCTCCTTCATCACGCTCCCTCCTTCAACACACTCCCTCCTTCATCACACTCCCTCCTTCATCACACTCCCACCTACATCACACTCCCTCCTTCAACACACTCCCTCCTTCATCATGCTCCCACCTTCAACACACTCCCTCCTTCAACACACTCCCACCTTCACCACACTCCCACCTTCAACACACTCCCTCCTTCATCACACTCCCACCTTCATCACACTCACGCCTTGAACACACTCCCTCCTTCGACACACTCCCTCCTTCAACACACACCCTCCTTCAACACACTCCCTCCGTCATCACACTCCCTCCTTCAACACACTCCCTCCTTCAACACACTCCCTCCATTAACACATTCCCACCTTCAAACCACTCCCTCCTTTATCACACTCCCTCCTTCAACACACTCCCTCCTTCATCACATTCCTTCCTTCAACACACTCCCTCCTTCAACACACTCCCTCCTTCATCACATTCCCACCTTCATCACACTCCCACCTTCAACACACTCCCTCCTTCAACACACTCCCGCCTTCATCACACTCCCAGCTTCATCACACTCCCACCTTGAACACACTCCCTCCTTCAACACGCTCCCTCCTTCATCACACTCCCACCTTCAACACACTCCCCACTTCAACACACTCCCTCCTTCATCACGCTCCCTCCTTCAACACACTCCCACCTTCATCACACTCCCACCTTCATCACACTCCCACCTTGAACACACTCCCTCCTTCAACACGCTCCCTCCTTCATCACACTCCCACCTTCAACACACTCCCACCTTCATCACACTCTCTCCTTCATCATACTCCCTCGTTCAAAATTCTCCCACCTTCAACACACTCCCACCTTTAACTCACTCCCTCCTTCAACACACTCCCACCATTAACACACTCAAACCTTCAAAACACTACCTTCTTCATCACACTCCCACCTTCAACACATCCCTCCTTCAACACACTCCCTCCTTCAACACACTCCCTCCTTTATCTCGCTCCCTCCTTCAACACACTCCCTCCTTCATCACACTCCCACCTTCATCACATTCCCACCTTCATCACACTCCCACCTTCAACACACTCCCTCCTTCAACACACTCCCGCCTGCATCACACTCCCACCTTCATCACACTCCCACCTTCAACACTCTCCCTCCTTCAACGCACTCCCTCTTTCATCACGCTCCCTCCTTCAACACACTCCCTCCTTCATCACACTCCCCCCTTCATTACACTCCCACCTTGAACACACTCCCTCCTTCGACACACTCCCTCCTTCAACACACTCCCTCCTTTATCACACTCCCTCCTTCATCACGCTCCCTCCTTCAACAAACTCCCTCCTTCATCACACTCCCACCTTCATCACACTCCCACCTTCAACACACTCCCACCTTCAACACACTCCCTCCTTCATCATACTCCCTCCTTCAACACACTCCCTCCTTCATCACACTCCCACCTTCATCACGCTCCCTCCTTCAACACACTGCCTCCTTCATCACACTCCTACCTTCTACACACTCCCTCCTTCATCACGCTCCCTCCTTCAACACACTCCCTCCTTCATCACACTCCCTCCTTCATCACACTTCCCTCTTTCAACATACTCCCTCCTTCATCACACTCCCTCCTTCAAAGCACTCCCACCTTCAACACACTCCCACCTTCAACACACTTCCTCGATCATCACACTCCCACATTCAACACACTCCCTCCTTCATCACACTCCCTCCTTCAACACACTCCCACCTTCAACACACTCCCTCCTTCATCACACTCCCTCCTTCATCACACTCCCTCCTTCAACATACTCCCTCCTTCATCACACTCCCTCCTTCAGAGCACTCCCTCCTTCAACACATTCCCTCCTTCAACACACTCCCACCTTCAACACACTACCTCCTTCATCACACTCCCTCCTTCATCACACTCCCTCCTTCATCACACTCCCACATTCAACAAACTCCCTCCTTCAACACACTCCCTCCTTCAAAACACTCCCTCCGTCATCACACTCCCTCCTTCAACACACTCCCTCCTTCAACACACTCCCTCCATTAACACATTCCCACCTTCAAACCACTCCCTCCTTTATCACACTCCCTCCTTTAACACACTCACTCCTTCATCACACTCCCTCCTTCAACACACTCTCTCCATTCACACATTCCCACCTTCAAACCACTCCCTCCTTTATCACACTCCCTCTGTCAACACACTCCCTCCTTCAGCACACTCCCTCGTTCAAAACGCTCCCTTCTTCATCACACTCCCACCTTCAACACACTCCATCATTCAACACAAACCCGCCTTCAACACACTCCCTCCTTCATCACACTCCCTCCTTCATCACACTCCCACCTTCATCACACTCCCTCTTTCAACACACGCCCTTCTTCAACACACTCCCTCCTTCAACACACTCCCTCCTACAACACATTCCCGCCTTCAACACACTCCCACCTTCAACACTCTCCCTCCTTCAACGCACTCCCTCCTTCATCACGCTCCCCCCTTCAACACACTCCCTCCTTCATCACACTCCCACCGTCATTACACTCCCACCTTGAACACACTCTCTCCTTCATCACACTCCCACCTTCATCACACTCCCTCCTTCAACACACTCCCACCTTCATCACACTCCCACCTTCATCACACTCCCTCCTTCAACACACTCCCTCCTTCATCATACTCCCTCCTTCAACACACTCCCTCCTTCATCACACTCCCACCTTCATCACGCTCCCTCCTTCAACACACTCCCTCCTTCATCACACTCCCACCTTCTACACACTCCCTCCTTCATCACGCTCCCTCCTTCAACACACTCCCTCCTTCATCACACTCCCTCCTTCATCACACTCTCACCTACATCACACTCCCTCCTTCAACACACTCCCTCCTTCATCACGCTCCCACCTTCAACACACACACTCCATCACACTCCCACCTTCATCACACTACCACCTTCAACACACTCCCACCTTCAACACACTCCCTCCTTCAACACACTCCCACCTTCATCACACTCTCACCTTCAACACACTCCCTCCTTCAACACACTCCCGCCTTCATCACACTCCCAGCTTCAACACACACCCTCCTTCAACACACTCCCACCTTCATCACACTACCACCTTGAACACACTCCCTCCTTCGACACACTCCCTCCTTCAACACACACCCTCCTTCAACACACTCCCTCCGTCATCACACTCCCTCCTTCAACACACTCCCTCCTTCAACACACTCCCTCCATTAACACATTCCCACCTTCAAACCACTCCCTCCTTTATCACACTCCCTCCTTCACAACACTCACTCCTTCATCACACTCCCACCTTCGACACACTCACTCCTTCATCACGCTCCCTCCTTCAACACACTCCCTCCTTCATCACACTCCCTCCTTCATCACACTCCCACCTACATCACACTCCCACCTTCAACACACTCCCTCCTTCATCACACTACCACCTTCAACACACGCCCACCTTCAACACACTCCCTCCTTCATCACACTCCCACCTTCAACACACTCCAACCTTCATCACACTCCCACCTTCATCACACTCCCACCTTGAACACACTCCCTCCTTCGACACACTCCCTCCTTCAACACACACCCTCCTTCAACACACTCCCTCCGTCATCACACTCCCTCCTTCAACACACTCCCACCTACATCACACTCCCTCCTTCAACACACTCCCTCCTTCCTCACGCTCCCACCTTCAACACACACACTCCTTCATCACACTCCCACCTTCATCACACTACCACCTTCAACACACTCCCACCTTCAACACACTCCCTCCTTCATCACACTCCTACCTTCAACATACTCCCTCCATTGACACACTCCCACCTGCAACACACTCCCTCCTTCATCACACTCCAACCTTCAACACACTCCCACCTTCATCACACACCCTCCTTCATCCCACTCCCTCCTTCAACACATTCCCTCCTTCAACACACTCCCTCCTTCATCACATTCCCTCCTACAACACATTCCCTCCTTCAACATACTCACTCCTTCATCACACTCCCTCCATTAACACACTCCCACTTTCAACATACTCCCTCCATTAACACACTCCCAACGTCATCACACTCCCTCCTTCATCACACTCCCTCCTTCAACACACTCTCTCCTTCATCACACTCCCACCTTCATCACACTCCCTCCTTCAACACACTCCCTCCTTCATCATACTCCCTCCTTCAACACACTCCCTCCTTCATCACACTCCCACCTTCATCACGCTCCCTCCTTCAACACACTCCCTCCTTCATCACACTCCCACCTTCTACACACTCCCTCCTTCATCACGCTCCCTCCTTCAACACACTCCCTCCTTCATCACACTCCCTCCTTCATCACACTTCCCTCTTTCAACATACTCCCTCCTTCATCACACTCCCTCCTTCAAAGCACTCCCACCTTCAACACACTCCCACCTTCAACACACTTCCTCGATCATCACACTCCCACATTCAACACACTCCCTCCTTCATCACACTCCCTCCTTCAACACACTCCCACCTTCAACACACTCCCTCCTTCATCACACTCCCTCCTTCATCACACTCCCTCCTTCAACATACTCCCTCCTTCATCACACTCCCTCCTTCAAAGCACTCCCTCCTTCAACACATTCCCTCCTTCAACACACTCCCACCTTCAACACACTACCTTCTTCATCACACTCCCTCCTTTATCACACTCCCTCCTTCAACACACTCCCTCCATCATCACGTTCCCTCCATTAACACACTCCCACCTTCAACACACTCCCTCCATTAACACACTCCCACCTTCAACACACTCCCACACTCAACAAACTCCCTCCTTCAACACACTCCCTCCTTCATCACACTCCCTCCTTCATCACACTCCCACATTCAACAAACTCCCTCCTTCAACACACTCCCTCCTTCAACACACTCCCTCCGTCATCACACTCCCTCCTTCAACACACTCCCTCCTTCAACACACTCCCTCCATTAACACATTCCCACCTTCAAACCACTCCCTCCTTTATCACACTCCCTCCTTTAACACACTCACTCCTTCATCACACTCCCTCCTTCAACACACTCCCTCCATTCACACATTCCCACCTTCAAACCACTCCCTCCTTTATCACACTCCCTCTGTCAACACACTCCCTCCTTCAGCACACTCCCTCGTTCAACACGCTCCCTCCTTCATCACACTCCCACCTTCAACACACTCCCTCATTCAACACAAACCCGCCTTCAACACACTCCCTCCTTCATCACACTCCCTCCTTCATCACACTCCCACCTTCAACACACTCCCTCTTTCAACACACGCCCTTCTTCAACACACTCCCTCCTTCAACACACTCCCTCCTTCAACACACTCCCGCTTTCATCACACTCCCTCCTTCATCACACATCCTCCTTCAACACACTCCCTCCATTAACAAACTCCCTCCCTAAAACCACTGCCTCCTTTATTACACTCCCTCCTTCATCACACTCCCTCGTTCAACACACTCCCTCCTTCATCACACTCCCTCCTTCAACATACTCCCTCCTTCACCACACTCCCTCATTCATCACACTCCCACCTTAAACACACTCCCACCTTCAACACACCTCCTCCATCATCACACTCCCACATTCAACACACACCCTCCTTCAACACACTCCCTCCGTCATCACACTCCCTCCTTCAACACACTCCCACCTACATCACACTCCCTCCTTCAACACACTCCCTCCTTCCTCACGCTCCCACCTTCAACACACACACTCCTTCATCACACTCCCACCTTCATCACACTACCACCTTCAACACACTCCCACCTTCAACACACTCCCTCCTTCATCACACTCCTACCTTCAACATACTCCCTCCATTGACACACTCCCACCTGCAACACACTCCCTCCTTCATCACACTCCAACCTTCAACACACTCCCACCTTCATCACACACCCTCCTTCATCCCACTCCCCCCTTCAACACATTCCCTCCTTCAACACACTCCCTCCTTCATCACATTCCCTCCTACAACACATTCCCTCCTTCAACATACTCACTCCTTCATCACACTCCCTCCATTAACACACTCCCACTTTCAACATACTCCCTCCATTAACACACTCCCAACGTCATCACACTCCCTCCTTCATCACACTCCCTCCTTCATCACACTCCCTCCTTCAACACACTCTCTCCTTCATCACACTCCCACCTTCATCACACTCCCTCCTTCAACACACTCCCTCCTTCATCATACTCCCTCCTTCAACACACTCCCTCCTTCATCACACTCCCACCTTCATCACGCTCCCTCCTTCAACACACTCCCTCCTTCATCACACTCCCACCTTCTACACACTCCCTCCTTCATCACGCTCCCTCCTTCAACACACTCCCTCCTTCATCACACTCCCTCCTTCATCACACTTCCCTCTTTCAACATACTCCCTCCTTCATCACACTCCCTCCTTCAAAGCACTCCCACCTTCAACACACTCCCACCTTCAACACACTTCCTCGATCATCACACTCCCACATTCAACACACTCCCTCCTTCATCACACTCCCTCCTTCAACACACTCCCACCTTCAACACACTCCCTCCTTCATCACACTCCCTCCTTCATCACACTCCCTCCTTCAACATACTCCCTCCTTCATCACACTCCCTCCTTCAAAGCACTCCCTCCTTCAACACATTCCCTCCTTCAACACACTCCCACCTTCAACACACTACCTTCTTCATCACACTCCCTCCTTTATCACACTCCCTCCTTCAACACACTCCCTCCATCATCACGTTCCCTCCATTAACACACTCCCACCTTCAACACACTCCCTCCATTAACACACTCCCACCTTCAACACACTCCCACACTCAACAAACTCCCTCCTTCAACACACTCCCTCCTTCATCACACTCCCTCCTTCATCACACTCCCACATTCAACAAACTCCCTCCTTCAACACACTCCCTCCTTCAACACACTCCCTCCGTCATCACACTCCCTCCTTCAACACACTCCCTCCTTCAACTCACTCCCTCCATTAACACATTCCCACCTTCAAACCACTCCCTCCTTTATCACACTCCCTCCTTTAACACACTCACTCCTTCATCACACTCCCTCCTTCAACACACTCCCTCCATTCACACATTCGCACCTTCAAACCACTCCCTCCTTTATCACACTCCCTCTGTCAACACACTCCCTCCTTTAGCACACACCCTCGTTCAACACGCTCCCTCCTTCATCACACTCCCACCTTCAACACACTCCCTCATTCAACACAAACCCGCCTTCAACACACTCCCTCCTTCATCACACTCCCTCCTTCATCACACTCCCACCTTCAACACACTCCCTCTTTCAACACACGCCCTTCTTCAACACACTCCCTCCTTCAACACACTCCCTCCTTCAACACACTCCCGCTTTCATCACACTCCCTCCTTCATCACACATCCTCCTTCAACACACTCCCTCCATTAACAAACTCCCTCCCTAAAACCACTGCCTCCTTTATTACACTCCCTCCTTCATCACACTCCCTCGTTCAACACACTCCCTCCTTCATCACACTCCCTCCTTCAACATACTCCCTCCTTCACCACACTCCCTCATTCATCACACTCCCACCTTAAACACACTCCCACCTTCAACACACCTCCTCCATCATCACACTCCCACATTCAACACACTCCCTCCTTCATCACACTCCCTCCTTCATCACACTTCCCTCCTTCATCACATTCCCGCCTTCAACACACTCCCACCTTCAACAAACTCGCTCCTTCATCACACTCCCTCCTTCATCACACTCCCACCTTCATCACATTCCCACCTTCATCACACTCCCACCTTCAACACACTCCCTCCTTCAACACACTCCCGCCTGCATCACAATCCCACCTTCATCACACTCCCACCTTCAACACTCTCCCTCCTTCAACGCACTCCCTCCTTCATCACGCTCCCCCCTTCAACACACTCCCTCCTTCATCACACTCCCACCTTCATTACACTCCCACCTTGAACACACTCCCACCTTCGACACACTCCCTCCTTCAACACACTCCCTCCTTTATCACACTCCCTCCTTCATCACGCTCCCTCCTTCAACAAACTCCCTCCTTCATCTCACTCCCACCTTCATCACACTCCCACCTTCAACACTCTCCCACCTTCAACACACTCCATCCTTCATCACACTCCCACCTTTTTCACATTCCCTCCTTCATCACATTCCCGCCTTCAACACACTCCCACCTTCAACACTCTCCCTCCTTCAACGCACTCCCTCATTCATCACGCTCCCCCCTTCAACACACTCCCTCCTTCATCACACTCCCACCTTCATTACACTCCCACCTTGAACACACTCCCTCCTTCGACACACTCCCTCCTTCAACACACTCCCTCCTTTATCACACTGCCTCCTTCATCCCGCTCCCTCCTTCAACAAACTCCCTCCTTCATCTCACTCCCACCTTCATCACATTCCCACCTTCAACACACTCCCACCTTCAACACACTCCCTCCTTCATCACACTCCCACCTTTTTCACATTCCCTCCTTCATCACATTCCCGCCTTCAACACACTCCCACCTTCAACACACTCCCTCCTTCATCACACTCCCTCCTTCAACACACTCCCACCTTCAATACACTCCCTCCTTCATCACACTCCCTCCTTCATCACACTCCCACCTTTATCACATTCCCTCATTCATCACATTCCCGACTTCAACACACTCCCACCTTCAACACACTCCCTCCTTCATCACACTCCCTCCATCAACACACTCCAACCTTCAACACACTCCCTCCTTCATCACACTCCCTCCTTCAACATACTCCCTCCTTCATCTCACTCCCTCATTCATCACACTCCCACCTTCAACACACTCCCACCTTCAATACACTTCCTCCATCATCACACTCCCACATTCAACACACTCCCTCCTTCAACATACTCCCTCCTTCATCACACTCCCTCCTTCAAAGCACTCCCACCTTCAACACACTCCCACCTTCAACACACTTCCTCCATCATCACACTCCCACATTCAACACACTCCCTCCTTCATCACACTCCCTCCTTCATCACACTTCCCTCCTTCAATATACTCCCTCCTTCATCACACTCCCTCCTTCAAAGCACTCCCACCTTCAACACACTCCCACCTTCAACACACTTCCTCCATCATCACACTCCCACATTCAACACAGTCCCTCCTTCATCACACTCCCTCCTTCAACACACTCCCACCTTCAACACACTCCCTCCTTCATCACACTCCCTCCTTCATCACACTCCCTCCTTCAACATACTCCCTCCTTCATCACACTCCCTCCTTCAAAGCACTCCCTCCTTCAACACATTCCCTCCTTCAACACACTCCCTCCTTTATCACACTCCCTCCTTCAACATACTCCCTCCTTCATCACACTCCCTCCTTCAAAGCACTCCCTCCTTCAACACACTACCTCTTTCATCACACTCCCTCCTTTATCACACTCCCTCCTTCAACACACTCCCTCCATCTTCACGCTCCCTCCATTAACACACTCCCACCTTCAACACACCCACCATTAACACACTCCCACCTTCAACACACTCCCACATTCACAAACTCCCTCATTCAACACACTCCCTCCTTCATCACACTCCCTCCTTCATCACACTCCCACCTTCATCACACTCCCTCCTTCATCACACTCCCTCCTTCATCACATTCCCTCCTTCAACACATTCCCTCCTACATCACACTCCCGCATTCATCACACTCCCTCCTTCATCACTCTCCCACCTTCAACACACTCCCTCCATTAACACACTCCTCCCTTCAACATACTCCCTCCATTAACACACTCCCACCTTCAACACACTCCCTCCTTCATCACACTCCAACCTTCAACACACTCCCTCCTTCATCACACACCCTCCTTCATCCCACTCCCTCCTTCAACACACTCCCTCATTCAACACACTCCGGCCTTCAACACACTCCCTCCTTTAACACACTCCTCCCTTCAACATACTCCCTCCATTAACACACTCCCACCTTCAACACACTCCCTCCTTCATCACACTCCAACCTTCAACACACTCCCTCCTTCATCACACACCCTCCTTCATCCCACTCCCTCCTTCAACACACTCCCTCATTCAACACACTCCGGCCTTCAACACACTCCCTCCTTCATCACACTCCCTCCTTCATCACACTCCCACCTTCATCACACTCCCTCCTTCAACACACGCCCTTCTACAACACACTCCCTCCTTCAACACACTCCCTCCTTCAACACACTCCCGCCTTCATCACACTCCCTCCTTCATCACACTCCCTCCTTCAACACACTCCCTCCATTAACAAACTCCCTCCCTAAAACCACTGCCTCCATTCTTACACTCCCTCCTTCATCCCACTCCCTCGTTCAACACACTCCCTCCTTCATCACACTCCCTCCTTCAACATACTCCCTCCTTCATCACACTCCCTCCTTCATCACACTTCCCTCCTTCATCACACTCCCGCCTTCAACACACTCCCACATTCAACAAACTCGCTCCTTCATCACACTCCCTCCTTCATCACACTCCCACCTTCATCACATTCCCACCTTCATCACACTCCCGCCTTCAACACACTCCCACATTCAAAAAACTCGCTCCTTCATCACACTCCCTCCTTCATCACATTCCCTCCTTCATCACATTCCCGCCTTCAACACACTCCCACCTTCAACACACTCCCTCCTTCATCACACTCCCACCTTCATCACACTCCCACCGTCAACACTCTCCCTCCTTCAATGCACTCCCTCCTTCATCACGCTCCCCCCTTCAACACACTCCCTCCTTCATTACACTCCCACCTTCATTACACTCCCACCTTGAACACACTCCCTCCTTCGACACACTCCCTCCTTCAACACACTCCCACCTTTATCACACTCCCTCCTTCATCACGCTCCCTCCTTCAACAAACTCCCTCCTTCATCACACTCCCACCTTCATCATACTCCCACCTTCAACACACTCCCACCTTCAACACACTCCCTCCTTCATCACACTCCCACCTTTTTCACATTCCCTCCTTCATCACATTCCCGCCTTCAACACACTCCCACCTTCAACACACTCCCTCCTTCATCACACTCCCTCCTTCAACACACTCCCACCTTCATCACACTCCCTCCTTCATCACACTCCCTCCTTCATCACACTCCCACCTTTATCACATTCCCTCATTCATCACATTCCCGCCTTCAACACACTCCCACCTTCGACACACTCCCTCCTTCATCACACTCCCTCATTCAACACACTCCCACCTTCAACACACTCCCTCCTTCATCACACTCCCTCCTTCAACATACTCCCTCCTTCATCACTCTCCCTCATTCATCACACTCCCACCTTCAACACACTCCCA
Source organism: Chiloscyllium plagiosum (assembly GCF_037043375.1). Classification (NCBI taxonomy): domain Eukaryota; kingdom Metazoa; phylum Chordata; class Chondrichthyes; order Orectolobiformes; family Hemiscylliidae; genus Chiloscyllium; species Chiloscyllium plagiosum. Next base: position 53,190,472 of record NW_028270163.1, on the reverse strand, counting down.
CCTTCAACACACTTCCTCCATCATCACACTACCACATTCAACACACTCCCTCCTTCAACATACTCCCTCCTTCATCACTTTCCCTCCTTCAAAGCACTCCCACCTTCAACACACTCCCTCCTTCATCACACTCCCTCCTTCAACATACTCCCTCCTTCATCACACTCCCTCCTTCAAAGCAGTCCCACCTTCAACACACTCCCACCTTCAACCCACTTCCTCCATCATCACACTCCCACATTCAACACACTCCCTCCTTCATCACACTCCCTCCTTCATGACACTTCCCTTCTTCAACATACTCCCTCCTTCATCACACTCCCTCCTTCAAAGCACTCCCACCTTCAACACACTCCCACCTTCAACACACTCCCTTCTTCATCACACTCCCACATTCAACACACTCCCTCCTTCATCACACTCCCTCCTTCAACACACTCCCACCTTCAACACACTCCCTCCATCTTCACGCTCCCTCCATTAACACACTCCCACCTTCAACACACCCACCATTAACACACTCCCACCTTCAACACACTCCCACATTCACAAACTCCCTCATTCAACACACTCCCTCCTTCATCACACTCCCTCCTTCATCACACTCCCACCTTCATCACACTCCCTCCTTCATCACACTCCCTCCTTCATCACATTCCCTCCTTCAACACATTCCCTCCTACATCACACTCCCGCATTCATCACACTCCCTCCTTCATCACTCTCCCACCTTCAACACACTCCCTCCATTAACACACTCCTCCCTTCAACATACTCCCTCCATTAACACACTCCCACCTTCAACACACTCCCTCCTTCATCACACTCCAACCTTCAACACACTCCCTCATTCATCACACACCCTCCTTCATCCCACTCCCTCCTTCAACACACTCCCTCATTCAACACACTCCGGCCTTCAACACACTCCCTCCTTTAACACACTCCTCCCTTCAACATACTCCCTCCATTAACACACTCCCACCTTCAACACACTCCCTCCTTCATCACACTCCAACCTTCAACACACTCCCTCCTTCATCACACACCCTCCTTCATCCCACTCCCTCCTTCAACACACTCCCTCATTCAACACACTCCGGCCTTCAACACACTCCCTCCTTCATCACACTCCCTCCTTCATCACACTCCCACCTTCATCACACTCCCTCCTTCAACACACGCCCTTCTACAACACACTCCCTCCTTCAACACACTCCCTCCTTCAACACACTCCCGCCTTCATCACACTCCCTCCTTCATCACACTCCCTCCTTCAACACACTCCCTCCATTAACAAACTCCCTCCCTAAAACCACTGCCTCCATTCTTACACTCCCTCCTTCATCCCACTCCCTCGTTCAACACACTCCCTCCTTCATCACACTCCCTCCTTCAACATACTCCCTCCTTCATCACACTCCCTCCTTCATCACACTTCCCTCCTTCATCACACTCCCGCCTTCAACACACTCCCACATTCAACAAACTCGCTCCTTCATCACACTCCCTCCTTCATCACACTCCCACCTTCATCACATTCCCACCTTCATCACACTCCCGCCTTCAACACACTCCCACATTCAAAAAACTCGCTCCTTCATCACACTCCCTCCTTCATCACATTCCCTCCTTCATCACATTCCCGCCTTCAACACACTCCCACCTTCAACACACTCCCTCCTTCATCACACTCCCACCTTCATCACACTCCCACCGTCAACACTCTCCCTCCTTCAATGCACTCCCTCCTTCATCACGCTCCCCCCTTCAACACACTCCCTCCTTCATTACACTCCCACCTTCATTACACTCCCACCTTGAACACACTCCCTCCTTCGACACACTCCCTCCTTCAACACACTCCCACCTTTATCACACTCCCTCCTTCATCACGCTCCCTCCTTCAACAAACTCCCTCCTTCATCACACTCCCACCTTCATCATACTCCCACCTTCAACACACTCCCACCTTCAACACACTCCCTCCTTCATCACACTCCCACCTTTTTCACATTCCCTCCTTCATCACATTCCCGCCTTCAACACACTCCCACCTTCAACACACTCCCTCCTTCATCACACTCCCTCCTTCAACACACTCCCACCTTCATCACACTCCCTCCTTCATCACACTCCCTCCTTCATCACACTCCCACCTTTATCACATTCCCTCATTCATCACATTCCCGCCTTCAACACACTCCCACCTTCGACACACTCCCTCCTTCATCACACTCCCTCATTCAACACACTCCCACCTTCAACACACTCCCTCCTTCATCACACTCCCTCCTTCAACATACTCCCTCCTTCATCACTCTCCCTCATTCATCACACTCCCACCTTCAACACACTCCCACCTTCAACACACTTCCTCCATCATCACACTACCACATTCAACACACTCCCTCCTTCAACATACTCCCTCCTTCATCACTTTCCCTCCTTCAAAGCACTCCCACCTTCAACACACTCCCTCCTTCATCACACTCCCTCCTTCAACATACTCCCTCCTTCATCACACTCCCTCCTTCAAAGCAGTCCCACCTTCAACACACTCCCACCTTCAACCCACTTCCTCCATCATCACACTCCCACATTCAACACACTCCCTCCTTCATCACACTCCCTCCTTCATGACACTTCCCTTCTTCAACATACTCCCTCCTTCATCACACTCCCTCCTTCAAAGCACTCCCACCTTCAACACACTCCCACCTTCAACACACTCCCTTCTTCATCACACTCCCACATTCAACACACTCCCTCCTTCATCACACTCCCTCCTTCAACACACTCCCACCTTCAACACACTCCCTCCGTCATCACACTCCCTCCTTCATCACACCCCCTCCTTCAACATACTCCCTTCTTCATTACACTCCCACCTTCATTACACTCCCACCTTGAACACACTCCCTCCTTCGACACACTCCCTCCTTCAACACACTCCCACCTTTATCACACTCCCACCTTCATCACGCTCCCTCCTTCAACAAACTCCCTCCTTCATCACACTCCCACCTTCATCATACTCCCACCTTCATCACACTCCCACCTTCATCATACTCCCACCTTCAACACACTCCCACCTTCAACACACTCCCACCTTCAACACACTCCCTCCTTCATCACACTCCCACCTTCATCACACTCCCACCGTCAACACTCTCCCTCCTTCAACGCACTCCCTCCTTCATCACGCTCCCCCCTTCAACACACTCCCTCCTTCATTACACTCCCACCTTCATTACACTCCCACCTTGAACACACTCCCTCCTTCGACACACTCCCTCCTTCAACACACTCCCACCTTTATCACACTCCCTCCTTCATCACGCTCCCTCCTTCAACAAACTCCCTCCTTCATCACACTCCCACCTTCATCATACTCCCACCTTCAACACACTCCCACCTTCAACACACTCCCTCCTTCATCACACTCCCACCTTTTTCACATTCCCTCCTTCATCACATTCCCGCCTTCAACACACTCCCACCTTCAACACACTCCCTCCTTCATCACACTCCCTCCTTCAACACACTCCCACCTTCAATACACTCCCTCCTTCATCACACTCCCTCCTTCATCACACTCCCACCTTTATCACATTCCCTCATTCATCACACTCCCACCTTCAACACACTCCCACCTTCAACACACTTCCTCCATCATCACACTACCACATTCAACACACTCCCTCCTTCAACATACTCCCTCCTTCATCACTTTCCCTCCTTCAAAGCACTCCCACCTTCAACACACTCCCACCTTCAACACACTTCCTCCATCATCACACTTCCTCCATCATCACACTCCCTCCTTCATCACACTCCCTCCTTCATCACACTCCCTCCTTCAACATACTCCCTCCTTCATCACACTCCCTCCTTCAAAGCAGTCCCACCTTCAACACACTCCCACCTTCAACCCACTTCCTCCATCATCACACTCCCACATTCAACACACTCCCTCCTTCATCACACTCCCTCCTTCATTACACTTCCCTTCTTCAACATACTCCCTCCTTCATCACACTCCCTCCTTCAAAGCACTCCCACCTTCAACACACTCCCACCTTCAACACACTCCCTTCTTCATCACACTCCCACATTCAACACACTCCCTCCTTCATCACACTCCCTCCTTCAACACACTCCCACCTTCAACACACTCCCTCCGTCATCACACTCCCTCCTTCATCACACCCCCTCCTTCAACATACTCCCTCCTTCATCACACTCCCTCCTTCAAAGCACTCCCTCCTTCAACACACTCCCTCCTTCATCACACTCCCTCCTTCATCACATTCCCTCCTTCAACACACTCCCACCTTCAACACACTACCTCCTTCATCACACTCCCTCCTTTATCACACTCCCTCCTTCAACACACTCCCTCCATCATCATGCTCCCTCCATCAACACACTCCCACTTTCAACACACTCCCTCCATTAACACACTCCCACCTTCAACACACTCCCACATTCAACACACTCCCTCCTTCAACACACTCCCTCCTTCATCACACTCCCTCCTTCATCACACTCCCACCTTCATCACACTCCCTCCTTCATCACACTCCCACCTTCATCACATTCCCTCCTTCAACACACTCCCTCCTTCATCACACTCCCGCATTCATCACACTCCCTCCTTCATCACACTCCCACCTTCAACACACTCCCTCCATTAACACACTCCTACCTTCAACATACTCCCTCCATTAACACATTCCCACCTTCAACACACTCCCTCCTTCATCACACTCCAACCTGCAGCACACTCCCTCCTTCATCACACACCCTCCTTCATCCCACTCCCTCCTTCAACAGATTCCCTCCTTCAACACACTCCCGCCTTCATCACATTCCCTCCTTCAACACATTCCCTCCTTCAACACACTCACTCCTTCATCACACTCCCTCCATTAACACACTCCCACTTTCAACATACTCCCTCCATTAACACACTCCCGCCTTCACCACACTCCCTCCTTCATCACACTTCCTCCTTCAACACACTCCCTCCATTAACAAACTCCCTCCCTAAAACCACTGCCTCCTTTATTACACTCCCTCCATCGTCACACTCCCTCGTTCAACACACTCCCTCCTTCATCACACTCCCACCTTCAACAACCTCCCACCTTCAACACACTCCCTCCTTCAACACACTCCCTCGTTCAAAACACTCCCTCCATTAACACATTCCCACCTTCAAACCACTCCCTCCTTTATCACACTCCCTCCTTCAGCACACTCGCTCCCTCATCACACTCCCTCCTTCATCACACTCCCACCTTCATCACACTCCCTCCTTCATCACACTCCCTCCTTCATCACACTCCCACCCTCATCACACTCCGTCGTTCAACACACTCCCTCCTTCAACACACTCCCACCTTCAACACACTCCCTCCTTCATCACACTCCCTCCTTCAACACACGCCCACCTTCAATACACTCCCTCCTTCATCACACTCCCTCCTTCATCACACTCCCACCTTTATCACATTCCCTCATTCATCACATTCCCGCCTTCAACACACTCCCACCTTCAACACACTCCCTCCTTCATCACACTCCCTCCTTCAACACACTCCCACCTTCAACACACTCCCTCCTTCATCACACTCCCTCCTTCAACATACTCCCTCCTTCATCACTCTCCCTCATTCATCACACTCCCACCTTCAACACACTCCCACCTTCAACACACTTCCTCCATCATCACACTACCACATTCGACACACTCCCTCCTTCAACATACTCCCTCCTTCATCACTTTCCCTCCTTCAAAGCACTCCCACCTTCAACACACTCCCACCTTCAACACACTTCCTCCATCATCACACTTCCTCCATCATCACACTCCCTCCTTCATCACACTCCCTCCTTCATCACACTCCCTCCTTCAACATACTCCCTCCGTCATCACACTCCCTCCTTCATCACACCCCCTCCTTCAACATACTCCCTCCTTCATCACACTCCCTCCTTCAAAGCACTCCCTCCTTCAACACACTCCCTCCTTCATCACACTCCCTCCTTCATCACATTCCCTCCTTCAACACACTCCCACCTTCAACACACTACCTCCTTAATCACACTCCCTCCTTTATCACACTCCCTCCTTCAACACACTCCCTCCATCATCACGCTCCCTCCATCAACACACTCCCACTTTCAACACACTCCCTCCATTAACACACTCCCACCTTCAACACACTCCCACATTCAACACACTCCCTCCTTCAACACACTCCCTCCTTCATCACACTCCCTCCTTCATCACACTCCCACCTTCATCACACTCCCTCCTTCATCACACTCCCACCTTCATCACATTCCCTCCTTCAACACACTCCCTCCTTCATCACACTCCCACCTTCAACACACTCCCTCCATTAACACACTCCTACCTTCAACATACTCCGTCCATTAACACATTCCCACCTTCAACACACTCCCTCCTTCATCACACTCCAACCTGCAGCACACTCCCTCCTTCATCACACACCCTCCTTCATCCCACTCCCTCCTTCAACAGATTCCCTCCTTCAACACACTCCCGCCTTCATCACATTCCCTCCTTCAACACATTCCCTCCTTCAACACACTCACTCCTTCATCACACTCCCTCCATTAACACACTCCCACTTTCAACATACTCCCTAAAACCACTGCCTCCTTTATTACACTCCCTCCATCGTCACACTCCCTCGTTCAACACACTCCCTCCTTCATCACACTCCCACCTTCAACAACCTCCCACCTTCAACACACTCCCTCCTTCAACACACTCCCTCGTTCAAAACACTCCCTCCATTAACACATTCCCACCTTCAAACCACTCCCTCCTTTATCACACTCCCTCCTTCAGCACACTCGCTCCCTCATCACACTCCCTCCTTCATCACACTCCCACCTTCATCACACTCCCTCCTTCATCACACTCCCTCCTTCATCACACTCCCACCCTCATCACACTCCGTCGTTCAACACACTCCCTCCTTCAACACACTCCCTCCTACATCACACTCCCTCCTTCATTACACTCCCTCCATCATCACACTCCCACCTTCATGACACACCCACCTCCAACACACTCCCACCTTCATCACACTCCCTCCTTCAACACACTCCCTCCTTAATCACACTCCCTCCTTCATCACATTCCCACTTTCATCACACTCCCGCCTTCAACACACTCCCTCCTTCAACATACACCCACCTTCATGACACTCCCTCCTTCATCACACACCCTCCTTCATCACACGCCCACCTTCATCACACTCCCTCCTTCATCACACTCCCAACTTCAACACACTCCCTTCTTCAACACACTCCCTCCTTCATCATACTCGAGCCTCCAACACACTCCCTTCTTCATCATGCACTGTCCTTCATCACACTCCCACCTTAAACACACTCGCTCCTTCATCACACTCCCTCCTTCAACACACTCCCTCCTTCATCACACTCCCTCCGTCATCACACTCCCACCTTCATCACACTCCCTCCTTCATCACACTCCCATCTTCATCACACTTCCTCCTTCAACACATGCCCTTCTTCAACACACTCCCTCCTTCAACACACTCCCTCCTTCAACACACTCCCGCCTTCAACACACTCCCGCCTTCATCACACTCCCTCCTTCATCACACTCCCTCCTTCAACACACTCCATCCATTAACAAACTCCCTCCTTAAAACCACTGCCTCCTTTATTACACTCCCTCCTTCATCACACTCCCTCGTTCAACACACTCCCTCCTTCATCACACTCCCACCTTCATCAAACTCCCACCTTCAACACACTCCCTCCTTCAACACACTCCCTCGTTCAAAACACTCCCTCCATTAACACATTCCCACCTTCAAACCACTCCCTCCTTTATCACACTCCCTCCTTCAACACACTCGCTCCTTCATCACACTCCCTCCTTCATCACACTCCCACCTTTATCACACTCCCTCCTTCATCACACTCCCTCCTTCATCACACTCCCACCCTCATCACACTCCGTCGTTCAACACACTCCCTCCGACATCACACTCCCTCCTTCATTACACTCCCTCCATCATCCGCACTCCCACCTTCATGACACACCCACCTCCAACACATTCCCTACTTCATCACACTCCCTCCTTCATCACACTCCCACCTTCATCACACTCCCTCATTCAACACACTCCCTCCTTAATCACACTCCCTGCATCATCAAACTCCCACTTTCATCACACTCCCGCCTTCAACACACTTCCTCCTTCTTCACACTCCCTCCTTCATCTCACTCCCACCCTCATCACACTCCGTCGTTCAACACACTCCCTCCTTCAACACACTCCCTCCTACATCACACTCCCTCCTTCATTACACTCCCTCCATCATCACACTCCCACCTTCATGACATGCCCACCTCCAACACACTCCCTCCTTAATCACACTCCCTGCGTCATCACATTCCCACTTTCATCACACTCCTGCCTTCAACACACTTCCTCCTTCTTCACACTCCCTCCTTCATCACACTCCGTCCTTCATCACACTCCTTCCTTCATCACGCTCCCTCCTTCATCACACTCCCACCTTCATCACACTCCGTCGTTCAACACACTCCCTCCATCAACACACACCCTCCTTCATCACGCACCCTCCCTCATCACACTCCCGCCTTCATCACACTCCGTCGTTCAACACACTCCCTCCTTCAACATACACCCACCTTCATGACACTCCCTCCTTCATCACACTCCCACCTTCATCACACTCCCTCCTTCATCACACTCCCTCCTTCAACACCCTCCCTTCTTCAACACACTCCCTCCTTCATCATACTCCCTCCTCCATCACACTCCCTTCTTCATCATGCACTGTCCTTCATCACACTCCCTCCTTCATCACACTCCCACCTTCATCACATTCCCTCCTTCATCACACTCCCTCCTTCATCACACTCCCACCCTCATCACACTCCGTCGTTCAACACACTCCCTCCTTCAACACACTCCCTCCTACATCACACTCCCTCCTTCATTACACTCCCTCCATCATCACACTCCCACCTTCATGACACACCCACCTCCAACACACTCCCACCTTCATCACACTCCCTCCTTCAACACACTCCCTCCTTAATCACACTCCCTCCTTCATCACATTCCCACTTTCATCACACTCCCGCCTTCAACACACTCCCTCCTTCAACATACACCCACCTTCATGACACTCCCTCCTTCATCACACACCCTCCTTCATCACACGCCCACCTTCATCACACTCCCTCCTTCATCACACTCCCAACTTCAACACACTCCCTTCTTCAACACACTCCCTCCTTCATCATACTCGAGCCTCCAACACACTCCCTTCTTCATCATGCACTGTCCTTCATCACACTCCCACCTTAAACACACTCGCTCCTTCATCACACTCCCTCCTTCAACACACTCCCTCCTTCATCACACTCCCTCCGTCATCACACTCCCACCTTCATCAAACTCCCTCCTTCATCACACTCCCATCTTCATCACACTTCCTCCTTCAACACATGCCCTTCTTCAACACACTCCCTCCTTCAACACACTCCCTCCTTCAACACACTCCCGCCTTCAACACACTCCCGCCTTCATCACACTCCCTCCTTCATCACACTCCCTCCTTCAACACACTCCATCCATTAACAAACTCCCTCCTTAAAACCACTGCCTCCTTTATTACACTCCCTCCTTCATCACACTCCCTCGTTCAACACACTCCCTCCTTCATCACACTCCCACCTTCAACAAACTCCCACCTTCAACACACTCCCTCCTTCAACACACTCCCTCGTTCAAAACACTCCCTCCATTAACACATTCCCACCTTCAAACCACTCCCTCCTTTATCACACTCCCTCCTTCAACACACTCGCTCCTTCATCACACTCCCTCCTTCATCACACTCCCACCTTTATCACACTCCCTCCTTCATCACACTCCCTCCTTCATCACACTCCCACCCTCATCACACTCCGTCGTTCAACACACTCCCTCCGACATCACACTCCCTCCTTCATTACACTCCCTCCATCATCCGCACTCCCACCTTCATGACACACCCACCTCCAACACATTCCCTACTTCATCACACTCCCTCCTTCATCACACTCCCACCTTCATCACACTCCCTCCTTCAACACACTCCCTCCTTAATCACACTCCCTGCGTCATCACACTCCCACTTTCATCACACTCCCGCCTTCAACACACTTCCTCCTTCTTCACACTCCCTCCTTCATCTCACTCCCACCCTCATCACACTCCGTCGTTCAACACACTCCCTCCTTCAACACACTCCCTCCTACATCACACTCCCTCCTTCATTACACTCCCTCCATCATCACACTCCCACCTTCATGACATGCCCACCTCCAACACACTCCCTCCTTAATCACACTCCCTGCGTCATCACATTCCCACTTTCATCACACTCCTGCCTTCAACACACTTCCTCCTTCTTCACACTCCCTCCTTCATCACACTCCGTCCTTCATCACACTCCTTCCTTCATCACGCTCCCTCCTTCATCACACTCCCACCTTCATCACACTCCGTCGTTCAACACACTCCCTCCATCAACACACACCCTCCTTCATCACGCACCCTCCCTCATCACACTCCCGCCTTCATCACACTCCGTCGTTCAACACACTCCCTCCTTCAACATACACCCACCTTCATGACACTCCCTCCTTCATCACACTCCCACCTTCATCACACTCCCTCCTTCATCACACTCCCTCCTTCAACACCCTCCCTTCTTCAACACACTCCCTCCTTCATCATACTCCCTCCTCCATCACACTCCCTTCTTCATCATGCACTGTCCTTCATCACACTCCCTCCTTCATCACACTCCCACCTTCATCACATTCCCTCCTTCATCACACTCCCTCCTTCATCACACTCCAACCTTCAACACACTCCCTCCTTCATCAGACTCCCGCATTCATCACACTCCCTCCTTCATCACACTCCCACCTTCATCACACTCCCTCCATTAACACACTCCTACCTTCAACATACTCCCTCCATTAACACACTCCCACCTTCAACACACTCTCTCCTTCATCACACTCCAACCTTCAACACACTCCCTCCTTCATCACATTCCCTCCTTCAACACACTCCCTCCTTCATCACATTCCCTCCTTCAACACATTCCCTCATTCAACACACTCGCTCCTTCATCACACTCCCTCCTTCAACACACGCCCTTCTTCAACACACTCCCTCCTTCAACACACTCCCTCCTTCAACACACTCCCGCCTTCATCACACTCCCTCCTTCATCACACTTCCTCCTTCAACACACTCCCTCCATTAACAAACTCCCTCCCTAAAACCACTATCTCCTTTATTACACTCCCTTCTTCATCACACTCCCTCGTTCCACACACTCCCTCCTTCATCACACTCCCACCTTCAACACACTCCCTCCATTAACAAACTCCCTCCTTAAAACCACTGCCTCCTTTATTACACTCCCTCCTTCATCACACTCCCTCGTTCAACACACTCCCTCCTTCATCACACTCCCACCTTCAACAAACTCCCACCTTCAACACACTCCCTCCTTCAACACACTCCCTCGTTCAAAACACCCCCTCCATTAACACATTCCCACCTTCAAACCACTCCCTCCTTTATCACACTCCCTCCTTCAACACACTCGCTCCTTCATCACACTCCCTCCATCATCACACTCCCACCTTTATCACACTCCCTCCTTCATCACACTCCCTCCTTCATCACACTCCCACCCTCATCACACTCCGTCGTTCAACACACTCCCTCCTTCAACACACTCCCTCCTACAACACACTTCCTCCTTCTTCACACTCCCTCCTTCATCACACTCCCTCCTTCATTACACTCCCACCTTCATGACACGCCCACCTGCAACACACTCCCTCCTTCAACAAACTCCCTCCTTAATCACACTCCCTGCGTCATCACATTCCCACTTTCTTCACACTCCCGCCTTCAACACACTTCCTCCTTCTTCACACTCCCTCCTTCATCACACTCCCTCCTTCATCACACTCCTTCCTTCATCACGCACCCTCCTTCATCACACTCCCACCTTCATCACACTCCGTCGTTCAACACACTCCCTCCTTCAACACACACACTCCTTCATCACGCACCCTCCTTCATCACCCTCCCACCTTCATCACACTCCCTCCTTCATCACACTCCCTACTTCAACACACTCCCTTCTTCAACACACTCCCTCTTCATCATACTCGCGCCTCCATCACACTCCCTTCTTCATCATGCACTGTACTTCATCACACTCCCACCTTCAACACACTCGCTCCTTCATCACACTCCCTCCTTCATCACACTCCCACATTCATCACACTCCCTCCGTCATCACACTCCCTCCTTCATCACACTCCCTCCTTCATCACACTCCCATCTTCATCACACTCCCTCCTTCAACACACGCCCTTCTTCAACACACTCCCTCCTTCAACACACGCCCTCCTTCAACACACTCCCTCCTTCAACACACTCCCTCCTTCATCACACTCCCTCCTTCAACACACTCCCTCCATTAACAAACTCCCTCCTTAAAACAACTGCCTCCTTTATTATACTCCCTCCTTCATCACACTCCCTCGTTCATCACACTCCCTCCTTCATCACACTCCCACCTTCAACAAAATCCCACCTTCAACACACTCCCTCCTTCAACACACTCCCTCGTTCAAAACACTCCCTCCATTAACACATTCCCACCTTCAAACCACTCCCTCCTTTATCACACTCCCTCCTTCAACACACTCCCTCCTTCATCACACTCCCTGCTTCATCACACTCCCGCCTTCATCACGCACCCTCCTTCATCACACTCCCACCTTCATCACACTCCGTCGTTCAACACACTCCATCCTTCAACACACACCCTCTTTCATCACACTCCCTCCTTCATCACACTCCCTCCATCATCACACTCCCACCTTCAACACACTCCCGCTTTTATCACACTCCGTCGTTCAACACTCTCCCTCCTTCAATATACTCCCAACTTCATGACATTCCCGCCTACAACACACTCCCTCCTTCATCACACTCCCTCCTTCATCACACTCCCTCCGTCATCACACTCACACCTTCAACACACACCCTCCTTCAACACACTCCCACCTTCAACACACTCCCTGCTTCATCACACTTCCTCCTACTTCACACTCCCTCCTTCATCACACTCCCTCCTTCAACACACTTCCTCCATCATCACACTTCCTCCATCATCACACTCCCTCCTTCATCACACTCCCTCCTTCATCACACTCCCTCCTTCAACATACTCCCTCCTTCATCACACTCCCTCCTTCAAAGCAGTCCCACCTTCAACACACTCCCACCTTCAACCCACTTCCTCCATCATCACACTCCCACATTCAACACACTCCCTCCTTCATCACACTCCCTCCTTCATGACACTTCCCTTCTTCAACATACTCCCTCCTTCATCACACTCCCTCCTTCAAAGCACTCCCACCTTCAACACACTCCCACCTTCAACACACTCCCTTCTTCATCACACTCCCACATTCAACACACTCCCTCCTTCATCACACTCCCTCCTTCAACACACTCCCACCTTCAACACACTCCCTCCGTCATCACACTCCCTCCTTCATCACACCCCCTCCTTCAACATACTCCCTCCTTCATTACACTCCCACCTTCATTACACTCCCACCTTGAACACACTCCCTCCTTCGACACACTCCCTCCTTCAACACACTCCCACCTTTATCACACTCCCTCCTTCATCACGCTCCCTCCTTCAACAAACTCCCTCCTTCATCACACTCCCACCTTCATCATACTCCCACCTTCATCACACTCCCACCTTCATCATACTCCCACCTTCAACACACTCCCACCTTCAACACACTCCCACCTTCAACACACTCCCTCCTTCATCACACTCCCACCTTCATCACACTCCCACCGTCAACACTCTCCCTCCTTCAACGCACTCCCTCCTTCATCACGCTCCCCCCTTCAACACACTCCCTCCTTCATTACACTCCCACCTTCATTACACTCCCACCTTGAACACACTCCCTCCTTCGACACACTCCCTCCTTCAACACACTCCCACCTTTATCACACTCCCTCCTTCATCACGCTCCCTCCTTCAACAAACTCCCTCCTTCATCACACTCCCACCTTCATCATACTCCCACCTTCAACACACTCCCACCTTCAACACACTCCCTCCTTCATCACACTCCCACCTTTTTCACATTCCCTCCTTCATCACATTCCCGCCTTCAACACACTCCCACCTTCAACACACTCCCTCCTTCATCACACTCCCTCCTTCAACACACTCCCACCTTCAATACACTCCCTCCTTCATCACACTCCCTCCTTCATCACACTCCCACCTTTATCACATTCCCTCATTCATCACATTCCCGCCTTCAACACACTCCCACCTTCAACACACTCCCTCCTTCATCACACTCCCTCCTTCATCACACTCCCACCTTCAACACACTCCCACCTTCAACACACTTCCTCCATCATCACACTACCACATTCAACACACTCCCTCCTTCAACATACTCCCTCCTTCATCACTTTCCCTCCTTCAAAGCACTCCCACCTTCAACACACTCCCACCTTCAACACACTTCCTCCATCATCACACTTCCTCCATCATCACACTCCCTCCTTCATCACACTCCCTCCTTCATCACACTCCCTCCTTCAACATACTCCCTCCTTCATCACACTCCCTCCTTCAAAGCAGTCCCACCTTCAACACACTCCCACCTTCAACCCACTTCCTCCATCATCACACTCCCACATTCAACACACTCCCTCCTTCATCACACTCCCTCCTTCATTACACTTCCCTTCTTCAACATACTCCCTCCTTCATCACACTCCCTCCTTCAAATCACTCCCACCTTCAACACACTCCCACCTTCAACACACTCCCTTCTTCATCACACTCCCACATTCAACACACTCCCTCCTTCATCACACTCCCTCCTTCAACACACTCCCACCTTCAACACACTCCCTCCGTCATCACACTCCCTCCTTCATCACACCCCCTCCTTCAACATACTCCCTCCTTCATCACACTCCCTCCTTCAAAGCACTCCCTCCTTCAACACACTCCCTCCTTCATCACACTCCCTCCTTCATCACATTCCCTCCTTCAACACACTCCCACCTTCAACACACTACCTCCTTCATCACACTCCCTCCTTTATCACACTCCCTCCTTCAACACACTCCCTCCATCATCATGCTCCCTCCATCAACACACTCCCACTTTCAACACACTCCCTCCATTAACACACTCCCACCTTCAACACACTCCCACATTCAACACACTCCCTCCTTCAACACACTCCCTCCTTCATCACACTCCCTCCTTCATCACACTCCCACCTTCATCACACTCCCTCCTTCATCACACTCCCACCTTCATCACATTCCCTCCTTCAACACACTCCCTCCTTCATCACACTCCCGCATTCATCACACTCCCTCCTTCATCACACTCCCACCTTCAACACACTCCCTCCATTAACACACTCCTACCTTCAACATACTCCCTCCATTAACACATTCCCACCTTCAACACACTCCCTCCTTCATCACACTCCAACCTGCAGCACACTCCCTCCTTCATCACACACCCTCCTTCATCCCACTCCCTCCTTCAACAGATTCCCTCCTTCAACACACTCCCGCCTTCATCACATTCCCTCCTTCAACACATTCCCTCCTTCAACACACTCACTCCTTCATCACACTCCCTCCATTAACACACTCCCACTTTCAACATACTCCCTCCATTAACACACTCCCGCCTTCACCACACTCCCTCCTTCATCACACTTCCTCCTTCAACACACTCCCTCCATTAACAAACTCCCTCCCTAAAACCACTGCCTCCTTTATTACACTCCCTCCATCGTCACACTCCCTCGTTCAACACACTCCCTCCTTCATCACACTCCCACCTTCAACAACCTCCCACCTTCAACACACTCCCTCCTTCAACACACTCCCTCGTTCAAAACACTCCCTCCATTAACACATTCCCACCTTCAAACCACTCCCTCCTTTATCACACTCCCTCCTTCAGCACACTCGCTCCCTCATCACACTCCCTCCTTCATCACACTCCCACCTTCATCACACTCCCTCCTTCATCACACTCCCTCCTTCATCACACTCCCACCCTCATCACACTCCGTCGTTCAACACACTCCCTCCTTCAACACACTCCCACCTTCAACACACTCCCTCCTTCATCACACTCCCTCCTTCAACACACTCCCACCTTCAATACACTCCCTCCTTCATCACACTCCCTCCTTCATCACACTCCCACCTTTATCACATTCCCTCATTCATCACATTCCCGCCTTCAACACACTCCCACCTTCAACACACTCCCTCCTTCATCACACTCCCTCCTTCAACACACTCCCACCTTCAACACACTCCCTCCTTCATCACACTCCCTCCTTCAACATACTCCCTCCTTCATCACTCTCCCTCATTCATCACACTCCCACCTTCAACACACTCCCACCTTCAACATACTTCCTCCATCATCACACTACCACATTCGACACACTCCCTCCTTCAACATACTCCCTCCTTCATCACTTTCCCTCCTTCAAAGCACTCCCACCTTCAACACACTCCCACCTTCAACACACTTCCTCCATCATCACACTTCCTCCATCATCACACTCCCTCCTTCATCACACTCCCTCCTTCAACATACTCCCTCCGTCATCACACTCCCTCCTTCATCACACCCCCTCCTTCAACATACTCCCTCCTTCATCACACTCCCTCCTTCAAAGCACTCCCTCCTTCAACACACTCCCTCCTTCATCACACTCCCTCCTTCATCACATTCCCTCCTTCAACACACTCCCACCTTCAACACACTACCTCCTTCATCACACTCCCTCCTTTATCACACTCCCTCCTTCAACACACTCCCTCCATCATCACGCTCCCTCCATCAACACACTCCCACTTTCAACACACTCCCTCCATTAACACACTCCCACCTTCAACACACTCCCACATTCAACACACTCCCTCCTTCAACACACTCCCTCCTTCATCACACTCCCTCCTTCATCACACTCCCACCTTCATCACACTCCCTCCTTCATCACACTCCCACCTTCATCACATTCCCTCCTTCAACACACTCCCTCCTTCATCACACTCCCGCATTCATCACACTCCCTCCTTCATCACACTCCCACCTTCAACACACTCCCTCCATTAACACACTCCTACCTTCAACATACTCCGTCCATTAACACATTCCCACCTTCAACACACTCCCTCCTTCATCACACTCCAACCTGCAGCACACTCCCTCCTTCATCACACACCCTCCTTCATCCCACTCCCTCCTTCAACAGATTCCCTCCTTCAACACACTCCCGCCTTCATCACATTCCCTCCTTCAACACATTCCCTCCTTCAACACACTCACTCCTTCATCACACTCCCTCCATTAACACACTCCCACTTTCAACATACTCCCTAAAACCACTGCCTCCTTTATTACACTCCCTCCATCGTCACACTCCCTCGTTCAACACACTCCCTCCTTCATCACACTCCCACCTTCAACAACCTCCCACCTTCAACACACTCCCTCCTTCAACACACTCCCTCGTTCAAAACACTCCCTCCATTAACACATTCCCACCTTCAAACCACTCCCTCCTTTATCACACTCCCTCCTTCAGCACACTCGCTCCCTCATCACACTCCCTCCTTCATCACACTCCCACCTTCATCACACTCCCTCCTTCATCACACTCCCTCCTTCATCACACTCCCACCCTCATCACACTCCGTCGTTCAACACACTCCCTCCTTCAACACACTCCCTCCTACATCACACTCCCTCCTTCATTACACTCCCTCCATCATCACACTCCCACCTTCATGACACACCCACCTCCAACACACTCCCACCTTCATCACACTCCCTCCTTCAACACACTCCCTCCTTAATCACACTCCCTCCTTCATCACATTCCCACTTTCATCACACTCCCGCCTTCAACACACTCCCTCCTTCAACATACACCCACCTTCATGACACTCCCTCCTTCATCACACACCCTCCTTCATCACACGCCCACCTTCATCACACTCCCTCCTTCATCACACTCCCAACTTCAACACACTCCCTTCTTCAACACACTCCCTCCTTCATCATACTCGAGCCTCCAACACACTCCCTTCTTCATCATGCACTGTCCTTCATCACACTCCCACCTTAAACACACTCGCTCCTTCATCACACTCCCTCCTTCAACACACTCCCTCCTTCATCACACTCCCTCCGTCATCACACTCCCACCTTCATCACACTCCCTCCTTCATCACACTCCCATCTTCATCTCACTTCCTCCTTCAACACATGCCCTTCTTCAACACACTCCCTCCTTCAACACACTCCCTCCTTCAACACACTCCCGCCTTCAACACACTCCCGCCTTCATCACACTCCCTCCTTCATCACACTCCCTCCTTCAACACACTCCATCCATTAACAAACTCCCTCCTTAAAACCACTGCCTCCTTTATTACACTCCCTCCTTCATCACACTCCCTCGTTCAACACACTCCCTCCTTCATCACACTCCCACCTTCAACAAACTCCCACCTTCAACACACTCCCTCCTTCAACACACTCCCTCGTTCAAAACACTCCCTCCATTAACACATTCCCACCTTCAAACCACTCCCTCCTTTATCACACTCCCTCCTTCAACACACTCGCTCCTTCATCACACTCCCTCCTTCATCACACTCCCACCTTTATCACACTCCCTCCTTCATCACACTCCCTCCTTCATCACACTCCCACCCTCATCACACTCCGTCGTTCAACACACTCCCTCCGACATCACACTCCCTCCTTCATTACACTCCCTCCATCATCCGCACTCCCACCTTCATGACACACCCACCTCCAACACATTCCCTACTTCATCACACTCCCTCCTTCATCACACTCCCACCTTCATCACACTCCCTCCTTCAACACACTCCCTCCTTAATCACACTCCCTGCGTCATCACACTCCCACTTTCATCACACTCCCGCCTTCAACACACTTCCTCCTTCTTCACACTCCCTCCTTCATCTCACTCCCACCCTCATCACACTCCGTCGTTCAACACACTCCCTCCTTCAACACACTCCCTCCTACATCACACTCCCTCCTTCATTACACTCCCTCCATCATCACACTCCCACCTTCATGACATGCCCACCTCCAACACACTCCCTCCTTAATCACACTCCCTGCGTCATCACATTCCCACTTTCATCACACTCCTGCCTTCAACACACTTCCTCCTTCTTCACACTCCCTCCTTCATCACACTCCGTCCTTCATCACACTCCTTCCTTCATCACGCTCCCTCCTTCATCACACTCCCACCTTCATCACACTCCGTCGTTCAACACACTCCCTCCATCAACACACACCCTCCTTCATCACGCACCCTCCCTCATCACACTCCCGCCTTCATCACACTCCGTCGTTCAACACACTCCCTCCTTCAACATACACCCACCTTCATGACACTCCCTCCTTCATCACACTCCCACCTTCATCACACTCCCTCCTTCATCACACTCCCTCCTTCAACACCCTCCCTTCTTCAACACACTCCCTCCTTCATCATACTCCCTCCTCCATCACACTCCCTTCTTCATCATGCACTGTCCTTCATCACACTCCCTCCTTCATCACACTCCCACCTTCATCACATTCCCTCCTTCATCACACTCCCTCCTTCATCACACTCCCACCCTCATCACACTCCGTCGTTCAACACACTCCCTCCTTCAACACACTCCCTCCTACATCACACTCCCTCCTTCATTACACTCCCTCCATCATCACACTCCCACCTTCATGACACACCCACCTCCAACACACTCCCACCTTCATCACACTCCCTCCTTCAACACACTCCCTCCTTAATCACACTCCCTCCTTCATCACATTCCCACTTTCATCACACTCCCGCCTTCAACACACTCCCTCCTTCAACATACACCCACCTTCATGACACTCCCTCCTTCATCACACACCCTCCTTCATCACACGCCCACCTTCATCACACTCCCTCCTTCATCACACTCCCAACTTCAACACACTCCCTTCTTCAACACACTCCCTCCTTCATCATACTCGAGCCTCCAACACACTCCCTTCTTCATCATGCACTGTCCTTCATCACACTCCCACCTTAAACACACTCGCTCCTTCATCACACTCCCTCCTTCAACACACTCCCTCCTTCATCACACTCCCTCCGTCATCACACTCCCACCTTCATCACACTCCCTCCTTCATCACACTCCCATCTTCATCACACTTCCTCCTTCAACACATGCCCTTCTTCAACACACTCCCTCCTTCAACACACTCCCTCCTTCAACACACTCCCGCCTTCAACACACTCCCGCCTTCATCACACTCCCTCCTTCATCACACTCCCTCCTTCAACACACTCCATCCATTAACAAACTCCCTCCTTAAAACCACTGCCTCCTTTATTACACTCCCTCCTTCATCACACTCCCTCGTTCAACACACTCCCTCCTTCATCACACTCCCACCTTCAACAAACTCCCACCTTCAACACACTCCCTCCTTCAACACACTCCCTCGTTCAAAACACTCCCTCCATTAACACATTCCCACCTTCAAACCACTCCCTCCTTTATCACACTCCCTCCTTCAACACACTCGCTCCTTCATCACACTCCCTCCTTCATCACACTCCCACCTTTATCACACTCCCTCCTTCATCACACTCCCTCCTTCATCACACTCCCACCCTCATCACACACCGTCGTTCAACACACTCCCTCCGACATCACACTCCCTCCTTCATTACACTCCCTCCATCATCCGCACTCCCACCTTCATGACACACCCACCTCCAACACATTCCCTACTTCATCACACTCCCTCCTTCATCACACTCCCACCTTCATCACACTCCCTCCTTCAACACACTCCCTCCTTAATCACACTCCCTGCGTCATCACACTCCCACTTTCATCACACTCCCGCCTTCAACACACTTCCTCCTTCTTCACACTCCCTCCTTCATCTCACTCCCACCCTCATCACACTCCGTCGTTCAACACACTCCCTCCTTCAACACACTCCCTCCTACATCACACTCCCTCCTTCATTACACTCCCTCCATCATCACACTCCCACCTTCATGACATGCCCACCTCCAACACACTCCCTCCTTAATCACACTCCCTGCGTCATCACATTCCCACTTTCATCACACTCCTGCCTTCAACACACTTCCTCCTTCTTCACACTCCCTCCTTCATCACACTCCGTCCTTCATCACACTCCTTCCTTCATCACGCTCCCTCCTTCATCACACTCCCACCTTCATCACACTCCGTCGTTCAACACACTCCCTCCATCAACACACACCCTCCTTCATCACGCACCCTCCCTCATCACACTCCCGCCTTCATCACACTCCGTCGTTCAACACACTCCCTCCTTCAACATACACCCACCTTCATGACACTCCCTCCTTCATCACACTCCCACCTTCATCACACTCCCTCCTTCATCACACTCCCTCCTTCAACACCCTCCCTTCTTCAACACACTCCCTCCTTCATCATACTCCCTCCTCCATAACACTCCCTTCTTCATCATGCACTGTCCTTCATCACACTCCCTCCTTCATCACACTCCCACCTTCATCACATTCCCTCCTTCATCACACTCCCTCCTTCATCACACTCCAACCTTCAACACACTCCCTCCTTCATCAGACTCCCGCATTCATCACACTCCCTCCTTCATCACACTCCCACCTTCATCACACTCCCTCCATTAACACACTCCTACCTTCAACATACTCCCTCCATTAACACACTCCCACCTTCAACACACTCTCTCCTTCATCACACTCCAACCTTCAACACACTCCCTCCTTCATCACATTCCCTCCTTCAACACACTCCCTCCTTCATCACATTCCCTCCTTCAACACATTAGCTCATTCAACACACTCGCTCCTTCATCACACTCCCTCCTTCAACACACGCCCTTCTTCAACACACTCCCTCCTTCAACACACTCCCTCCTTCAACACACTCCCGCCTTCATCACACTCCCTCCTTCATCACACTTCCTCCTTCAACACACTCCCTCCATTAACAAACTCCCTCCCTAAAACCACTGCCTCCTTTATTACACTCCCTTCTTCATCACACTCCCTCGTTCCACACACTCCCTCCTTCATCACACTCCCACATTCAACACACTCCCTCCATTAACAAACTCCCTCCTTAAAACCACTGCCTCCTTTATTACACTCCCTCCTTCATCACACTCCCTCGTTCAACACACTCCCTCCTTCATCACACTCCCACCTTCAACAAACTCCCACCTTCAACACACTCCCTCCTTCAACACACTCCCTCGTTCAAAACACCCCCTCCATTAACACATTCCCACCTTCAAACCACTCCCTCCTTTATCACACTCCCTCCTTCAACACACTCGCTCCTTCATCACACTCCCTCCATCATCACACTCCCACCTTTATCACACTCCCTCCTTCATCACACTCCCTCCTTCATCACACTCCCACCCTCATCACACTCCGTCGTTCAACACACTCCCTCCTTCAACACACTCCCTCCTACAACACACTTCCTCCTTCTTCACACTCCCTCCTTCATCACACTCCCTCCTTCATTACACTCCCACCTTCATGACACGCCCACCTGCAACACACTCCCTCCTTCAACACACTCCCTCCTTAATCACACTCCCTGCGTCATCACATTCCCACTTTCTTCACACTCCCGCCTTCAACACACTTCCTCCTTCTTCACACTCCCTCCTTCATCACACTCCCTCCTTCATCACACTCCTTCCTTCATCACGCACCCTCCTTCATCACACTCCCACCTTCATCACACTACGTCGTTCAACACACTCCCTCCTTCAACACACACACTCCTTCATCACGCACCCTCCTTCATCACCCTCCCACCTTCATCACACTCCCTCCTTCATCACACTCCCTACTTCAACACACTCCCTTCTTCAACACACTCCCTCTTCATCATACTCGCGCCTCCATCACACTCCCTTCTTCATCATGCACTGTACTTCATCACACTCCCACCTTCAACACACTCGCTCCTTCATCACACTCCCTCCTTCATCACACTCCCACATTCATCACACTCCCTCCGTCATCACACTCCCTCCTTCATCACACTCCCTCCTTCATCACACTCCCATCTTCATCACACTCCCTCCTTCAACACACGCCCTTCTTCAACACACTCCCTCCTTCAACACACGCCCTCCTTCAACACACTCCCTCCTTCAACACACTCCCTCCTTCATCACACTCCCTCCTTCAACACACTCCCTCCATTAACAAACTCCCTCCTTAAAACCACTGCCTCCTTTATTATACTCCCTCCTTCATCACACTCCCTCGTTCATCACACTCCCTCCTTCATCACACTCCCACCTTCAACAAAATCCCACCTTCAACACACTCCCTCCTTCAACACACTCCCTCGTTCAAAACACTCCCTCCATTAACACATTCCCACCTTCAAACCACTCCCTCCTTTATCACACTCCCTCCTTCAACACACTCCCTCCTTCATCACACTCCCTGCTTCATCACACTCCCGCCTTCATCACGCACCCTCCTTCATCACACTCCCACCTTCATCACACTCCGTCGTTCAACACACTCCATCCTTCAACACACACCCTCTTTCATCACACTCCCTCCTTCATCACACTCCCTCCATCATCACACTCCCACCTTCAACACACTCCCGCTTTTATCACACTCCGTCGTTCAACACTCTCCCTCCTTCAATATACTCCCAACTTCATGACACTCCCGCCTACAACACACTCCCTCCTTCATCACACTCCCTCCTTCATCACACTCCCTCCGTCATCACACTCACACCTTCAACACACACCCTCCTTCAACACACTTCCACCTTCAACACACTCCCTGCTTCATCACACTTCCTCCTACTTCACACTCCCTCCTTCATCACACTCCCTCCTTCAACACACTCCCCCCTTCATCATACTCCCTCCTTCATCAAGCACCCTCCTTCATCACACTCCCACCTTCAACACACTCCCTCCTTCATCACACTCCCTCGTTCAACACACTCCCTCCTTCATCACACTCCCACCTTCGACAAACTCCCACCTTCAACACACTCCCTCCTTCAACACACTCCCTCGTTCAACACACTCCCTCCTTCATCACACTCCCACCGTCCTCATACTCCCTCCTTCATCACACTCCCTCCTTCATCACACTCCCTCCTTCATCACACTCCCTCCTTCATCACACTCCCATCTTCATCACACTCCCTCCTTCAACACACGCCCTTCTTCAACACACTCCCTCCTTCAACACACGCCCTCCTTCAACACACTCCCTCCTTCAACACACTCCCTCCTTCATCACACTCCCTCCTTCAACACACTCCCTCCATTAACAAACTCCCTCCTGAAAACCACTGCCTCCTTTATTATACTCCCTCCTTCATCACACTCCCTCGTTCAACACACTCCCTCCTTTATCACACTCCCTCCTTCAACACACTCCCTCCTTCATCACACTCCCTGCTTCATCACACTCCCGCCTTCATCACGCACCCTCATTCATCACACTCCCACCTTCATCACACTCCGTCGTTCAACACACTCCATCCTTCAACACACACCCTCTTTCATCACACTCCCTCCTTCATCACACTCCCTCCATCATCACACTCCCACCTTCAATACACTCCCGCCTTCATCACACTCCCGCCTACAACACACTCCCTCCTTCATCACACTCCCTCCTTCATCACACTCCCTCCGTCATCACACTCCCACCTTCAACACACACCCTCCTTCAACACACTCCCACCTTCAACACACTCCCTGCTTCATCACACTTCCTCCTACTTCACACTCCCTCCTTCATCACACTCCCTCCTTCAACACACTCCCCCCTTCATCATACTCCCTCCTTCATCAAGCACCCTCCTTCATCACACTCCCACCTTCAACACACTCCCGCCTTCATCACACTCCGTCGTTCAACACACTCCCTCCTTCAACATACTCCCACCTTCATGACACTCCCTCCTTCACACTCCCTCCATTCATCACACTCCCTCCGTCATCATACTCCCTCCTTCATCACACTCCCTCCTTCATCACACTCGCTCCATCATCACACTCCCTCCTTCAACACACTCCCTCCTTCAACACACTCCCTCCTTCATCACACTCCCTCCTTCATCACACTCCCTCCATTAACAAATTCCCTCCTTAAAACCACTGCCTCCTTTATTATACTCCCTCCGTCATCACACTCCCTCGTTCAACACACTCCCTCCTTTATCACACTCCCTCCTTCAACACACTCCCTCCTTCATCACACTCCTTCCTTCAACACACTCCCTCGTTCAAAACACCCCCTCCATTAACACATTCCCACCTTCAAACCACTCCCTCCTTTATCACACTCCCTCCTTCAACACACTCCCTCCATTAACAAATTCCCTCCTTAAAACCACTGCCTCCTTTATTATACTCCCTCCTTCATCACACTCCCTCGTTCAACACACTCCCTCCTTTATCACACTCCCTCCTTCAACACACTCCCTCCTTATCACACTCCCTGCTTCATCACACTCCCGCCTTCATCACGCACCCTCATTCATCACACTCCCACCTTCATCACACTCCGTCATTCAACACACTCCATCCTTCAACACACACCCTCTTTCATCACACTCCCTCCTTCATCACACTCCCTCCATCATCACACTCCCACCTTCAACACACTCCCGCCTTCATCACACTCCGTCGTTCAACACACTCCCTCCTTCAATATACTCCCAACTTCATGACACTCCCGCCTACAACACACTCCCTCCTTCATCACACTCCCTCCTTCATCACACTCCCTCCGTCATCACACTCCCACCTTCAACACACACCCTCCTTCAACACACTCCCACCTTCAACACACTCCCTGCTTCATCACACTTCCTCCTACTTCACACTCCCTCCTTCATCACACTCCCTCCTTCAACACACTCCCCCCTTCATCATACTCCCTCCTTCATCAAGCACCCTCCTTCATCACACTCCCACCTTCAACACACTCCCGCCTTCATCACACTCCGTCGTTCAACACACTCCCTCCTTCAACATACTCCCACCTTCATGACACTCCCTCCTTCACACTCCCTCCTTCATCACACTCCCTCCGTCATCATACTCCCTCCTTCATCACACTCCCTCCTTCATCACACTCGCTCCATCATCACACTCCCTCCTTCAACACACTCCCTCCTTCAACACACTCCCTCCTTCATCACACTCCCTCCTTCATCACACTCGCTCCATCATCACACTCCCTCCTTCAACACACTCCCTCCTTCATCACAGTCTCTTCTTCAACACACTCCCTTCTTCAACACACTCCCTCCTTCATCACACTCCCTTCTTCAACACACTCCCTCATTCATCATACTACCTCCTTCAACACACTCCCTTCTTCAACACACTCCCTCCTTCAACACACTCCCTCCTTCATCACGCTCCCTCCTTCATCACACTCCCTCCTTCATCACACTCCCTCCTTCAACACCCTCCCTTCTTCAACACACTCCCTCCTTCATCACACTCCCTCTTTCAACACACTCCCTTCTTCAACACACTCCCACCTTCAACGCACTCCCTCCTTCATGACGCTCCCTCCTTCATCACACTCCCTCCTTCATCACACTCCCTCCATCAACACACTCCCACCTTCATCACACTCCCTCCTTCATCACACTCCCGCCTTCAACACCCTCCCTTCTTCAACACAATCCCTCCTTCATCATACTCCCTCCTCCATCACACTCCCTTCTTCATCACACTCCCTCCTTCATCACACGCCCACCTTCATCACACTCCCTCCTTCAACACACTCCCACCTTCATCACATTCCCTCCTTCATCACACTCCCTCCTTCATCACACGCCCACCTTCATCACACTCCCTCCTTCAACACACTCCCTCCTTCATCACAGTCTCTCCTTCAACACACGCCCTTCTTCAACACACTCCTTCCTTCATCACACTCCCTTCTTCAACACACTCCCTCCTTCTTCATACTACCTCCTTCAACACACTCCCTTCTTCAACACACTCTCTCCTTCAACACACTCCCTCCTTCATCACGCTCCCTCCTTCATCACACTCCCTCCTTCAACACACTGCCTCCTTCGTCACACTCCCTCCTTCATCACACTCCCTGCTTCAACACCCTCCCTTCTTAAACACACTCCCTCCTTAATCATACTCCCTCCTTCATCACACTCCCTTCTTCAACACACTCCCGTCTTCATCATACTCCCACCTCCATCACACTCTCTTCTTCATCATGCACCGTCCTTCATCACACACCCACCTTCATTACACTCCCTCCATCATCACACTCCCTTCTTCAACACACTCCCTCCTTCATCATACTCCCTCTTTCAACACACTCCCTTCTTCAACACACTCCAACCTTCAACACACTCCCTCCTTCATGACGCTCCCTCCTTCATCACACTCCCTCCTTCATCACACACCCTCCTTCATCACACTCCCACCTTCATCACACTCCCTCCTTCATCACCCTCCCTACTTCAACACACTCCCTTCTTCAACACACTCCCTCCTTCATCATACTCGCCCCTCCATCACACTCCCTTCTTCATCATGCACTGTCCTTCATCACACTCCCACCTTCAACACACTCGCTCCTTCATCACACTCCCTCCTTCAACACACTCCCTCCTTCAACACACTCCCTCCTTCATCACACACCCTCCTTCATCACACTCCCACCTTCATCACACTCCCTCCTTCATCACCCTCCCTACTTCAACACACTCCCTTCTTCAACACACTCCCTCCTTCATCATACTCGCCCCTCCATCACACTCCCTTCTTCATCATGCACTGTCCTTCATCACACTCCCACCTTCAACACACTCGCTCCTTCATCACACTCCCTCCTTCATCACACTCCCTCCTTCATCACATTCCCTCCTTCAACACACTCCCACCTTCATCACACTCCCTCCTTCATCACACGCCCACCTTCATCACACTCCCTCCTTCAACACACTCCGTCCTTCAACACACTCCCACCTTCATCACACTCCCTCCTTCAACACACTCCCTCCAATAACAAACTCCCTCCTTCAAAGCACTCCCTCCTTTATCACACTCCCTCCTTCATCACACTCCCTCGTTCAACACACTCCCTCCTTCGTCACACTCCCACCTACAACACACTCCCTCCTCGAGCACACTCCCTCGTTCAACACACTCCCTCCATTAACACATTCCCACCATCAACACACTCCCTCCTTTATCACACTCCCACCTTCATCACACTCCCTCATTCATCATACTCCCTCCTTCAACACACTTCCTCCTTCTTCACACTCCCTCCTTCAACACCCTCCCTTCTTCAACACACTCCCTCCTTCATCACACTCCCTCTTTCAACACACTCCCTTCTTCAACACACTCCCACCTTCAACGCACTCCCTCCTTCATGACGCTCCCTCCTTCATCACACTCCCTCCTTCATCACACTCCCTCCATCAACACACTCCCACCTTCATCACACTCCCTCCTTCATCACACTCCCGCCTTCAACACCCTCCCTTCTTCAACACAATCCCTCCTTCATCATACTCCCTCCTCCATCACACTCCCTTCTTCATCACACTCCCTCCTTCATCACACGCCCACCTTCATCACACTCCCTCCTTCAACACACTCCCACCTTCATCACATTCCCTCCTTCATCACACTCCCTCCTTCATCACACGCCCACCTTCATCACACTCCCTCCTTCAACACACTCCCTCCTTCATCACAGTCTCTCCTTCAACACACGCCCTTCTTCAACACACTCCTTCCTTCATCACACTCCCTTCTTCAACACACTCCCTCCTTCTTCATACTACCTCCTTCAACACACTCCCTTCTTCAACACACTCTCTCCTTCAACACACTCCCTCCTTCATCACGCTCCATCCTTCATCACACTCCCTCCTTCAACACACTGCCTCCTTCGTCACACTCCCTCCTTCATCACACTCCCTGCTTCAACGCCCTCCCTTCTTAAACACACACCCTCCTTAATCATACTCCCTCCTTCATCACACTCCCTTCTTCAACACACTCCCGTCTTCATCATACTCCCACCTCCATCACACTCTCTTCTTCATCATGCACCGTCCTTCATCACACACCCACCTTCATTACACTCCCTCCATCATCACACTCCCTTCTTCAACACACTCCCTCCTTCATCATACTCCCTCTTTCAACACACTCCCTTCTTCAACACACTCCAACCTTCAACACACTCCCTCCTTCATGACGCTCCCTCCTTCATCACACTCCCTCCTTCATCACACACCCTCCTTCATCACACTCCCACCTTCATCACACTCCCTCCTTCATCACCCTCCCTACTTCAACACACTCCCTTCTTCAACACACTCCCTCCTTCATCATACTCGCCCCTCCATCACACTCCCTTCTTCATCATGCACTGTCCTTCATCACACTCCCACCTTCAACACACTCGCTCCTTCATCACACTCCCTCCTTCAACACACTCCCTCCTTCAACACACTCCCTCCTTCATCACACACCCTCCTTCATCACACTCCCACCTTCATCACACTCCCTCCTTCATCACCCTCCCTACTTCAACACACTCCCTTCTTCAACACACTCCCTCCTTCATCATACTCGCCCCTCCATCACACTCCCTTCTTCATCATGCACTGTCCTTCATCACACTCCCACCTTCAACACACTCGCTCCTTCATCACACTCCCTCCTTCATCACACTCCCTCCTTCATCACATTCCCTCCTTCAACACACTCCCACCTTCATCACACTCCCTCCTTCATCACACGCCCACCTTCATCACACTCCCTCCTTCAACACACTCCGTCCTTCAACACACTCCCACCTTCATCACACTCCCTCCTTCAACACACTCCCTCCAATAACAAACTCCCTCCTTCAAAGCACTCCCTCCTTTATCACACTCCCTCCTTCATCACACTCCCTCGTTCAACACACTCCCTCCTTCGTCACACTCCCACCTACAACACACTCCCTCCTCGAGCACACTCCCTCGTTCAACACACTCCCTCCATTAACACATTCCCACCATCAACACACTCCCTCCTTTATCACACTCCCACCTTCATCACACTCCCTCATTCATCATACTCCCTCCTTCAACACACTTCCTCCTTCTTCACACTCCCTCCTTCAACACACTCCCTCCTTCATCACACTCCCTCCTTCATTACACTCCCTCCATCATCACACTCCCACCTTCAAGACACTCCCACCTTCAACACACTTCGTCCTTCTTCACACACCCTCCTTCAACACACTCCCTCCTTCATCACAATCCCTCCTTTATCAGGCACCGTCCTTCATCACACTCCCACCTTCATCACACTCCGTCGTTCAACACACTCCCTCCTTCAACACACACCCTCCTTTATCACACTCCCTCCTTCATCACATTCCCTCCATCATCACACTCCCGCGTTCATCACACTCCGTCGTTCAACATACTCGCACCTTCATGACACTCCCTCCTTCATCACACTCCCTCTTTCATCACAATCCCACCTTCAACACGCACCCTCCTTCAACACACTCCCACCTTGAACACACACCCTCCTTCAATACACTCCCTCCTACATCACACTCCCTCCTTCATCACACTCCCACCTTCAATACACACCCTCCTTCAACACACTCCCACCTTCAACACACTCCCTCCTACATCACACTCCCACCTTCATCACACACCCTCTTTCATCACAATCCCACCATCATCACACACCCTCCTTCAACACACTCCCACCTTCAACACACACCCTCCTTCAACACACTCCCTCCTTCATCACACTCCCTCCTTCGTCACACTCCCTCCATCATCACACTCCCTCCTTCAACACATTCCCTCCTTCATCACACTCCCTCCTTCATCACACTCCCTCCATCATCACACTCCACTCCTTCAACACACTCCCTCCTTCAACAAACTCCCTCCTTCATCACACTCCCTCCTTCATCACGCTCCCACCTTCAACACAAACCCTCCTTCAACACACTCCCACCTTCAACACACTCCCTCCTTCATCATACTCCCTGCTTCATCACACTTCCACTTTCATCACACTCCCTCCTTCAACACACTTCCTCCTTCTTCACACTCCCTCATTCAACACACTCCCTCCTTCATTACACTCCCTCCTTCATCACACACCGTCCATCAACACATTCCCTCCTTCATCACACTCCCACATTCATCACACTCCGTCATTCAACACAATCCCTCCTTCATCACACTCCCTCCTTCATCACACTCCCTCCTTCAATACACTCCCACCTTCATCACACTCCCTCCTTCATCACACTCCCTCCTTCATCATACTCCCTCCATCTTCACACTCCCTTCTTCAACACACTCCCTCCTTCATCACACACCCACCTTCAACACACTCCCTCCCTCATCACACTCCCTCCTTCATCACACTCCCTCCTTCAACACACTCCCTCCTTCATCACACTCCCTCCATCAACACACTCCCACCTTCAACACACACCCTCCTTCAACACACTCCCTCCTTCATCACACTCCCTCCTTCATCACACTCCCACCTTCGTCACAATCCTACGTTCATCACACTCCCTCCTTCATCACACTCCCACCTTCAACACACACCCTCCATCCACACTCTCCCGCCTTCAACACACTCCCTCCTTCATCACACACCCTCCTTCATCACACTCCCACCTTCATCACACTCCCTCCTTCAACACACTCCCTCCTTCATCACACTCCCTCCTTCAACACACTCCCTCCTTCAACACACTCCCTCCTTCATCACACTCCCTCCTTCATCACACTCCCACCTTCGTCACAATCCTACGTTCATCACACTCCGTCCTTCATCACACTCCCACCTTCAACACACTCCCTCCATCAACACACTCCCGCCTTCAACACACTCCCTCCTTCATCACACACCCTCCTTCATCACACTCCCACCTTCATCACACTCCCTCCTTCAACACACTCCCTCCTTCATCACACTCCCTCCTTCTTCACACTCCCTCCTTCATCACACTCCCACCTTCGTCACAATCCTACGTTCATCACACTCCCTCCTTCATCACACTCCCACCTTCAACACACACCCTCCATCAACAAACTCCCGCCTTCAACACACTCCCTCCTTCATCACACACCCTCCTTCATCACACTCCCACCTTCATCACACTCCCTCCTTCAACACACTCCCTCCTTCATCACACCCCCTCCTTCATCACACACCGTCCATCAACACATTCCCTCCTTCATCACACTCCCACATTCATCACACTCGGCCATTCAACACATTCCCTCCTTCATCACACTCCCTCCTTCATCACACTCCCTCCTTCAACACACTCCCACCTTCATCACACTCCCTCCTTCATCACACTCCCTCCTTCATCATACTCCCTCCATCTTCACACTCCCTTCTTCAACACACTCCCTCCTTCATCACACTCCCTCCTTCATCACACTCCCACCTTCATCACACTCCCTCCTTCAACACACTCCTTCCTTCATCACACCCCCTCCTTCATCACACACCGTCCATCAACACATTCCCTCCTTCATCACACTCCCTCCTTCATCACACTCCCTCCTTCATCACACTCCCTCCTTCAACACACTCCCACCTTCCTCACACTCCCTCCTTCAACACACTCCCTCCTTTATCATACTCCCTCCATCTTCACACTCCCTCCTTCATCATACTCCCTCCATCTTCACACTCCCTTCTTCAACACACTCCCTCCTTCATCACACACCCACCTTCAACACACTCCCTCCCTCATCACACTCCCTCCTTCAACACACTCCCTCCTTCATCACACTCCCTCCATCAACACACTCCCACCTTCGACACACACCCTCCTTCAACACACTCCCTCCTTCATCACACTCCCTCCTTCATCACACTCCCACCTTCATCATACTCCCTCCATCTTCACACTCCCTTCTTCAACACACTCCCTCCTTCATCACACTCCCTCCTTCATCACACTCCCACCTTCATCACACTCCCTCCTTCAACACACTCCCTCCTTCATCACACCCCCTCCTTCATCACACACCGTCCATCAACACATTCCCTCCTTCATCACACTCCCACATTCATCACACTCCCTCCTTCAACACATTCCCTCCTACATCACACTCCCTCCTTCATCACACTCCCTCCTTCAACACACTCCCTCCTTCATCACACTCCCTCCGTCATCCTACTCCCTCCATCTTCAAACTCCCTTCTTCAACACACTCCCTCCTTCATCACACACCCACCTTCAACACACTCCCTCCATCATCACACTCCCTCCTTCATCACACTCCCTCCTTCAACACACTCCCTCCTTCATCACACTCCCTCCATCAACACACTCCCACCTTCAACACACACCCTCCTTCAACACACTCCCTCCTTCATCACACTCCCTCCTTCATCACACTCCCACCTTCGTCACAATCCTACGTTCATCACACTCCCTCCTTCATCACACTCCCACCTTCAACACACACCCTCCATCCACACTCTCCCGTCTTCAACACACTCCCTCCTTCATCACACACCCTCCTTCATCACACTCCCACCTTCATCACACTCCCTCCTTCAACACACTCCCTCCTTCATCACACTCCCTCCTACAACACACTCCCTCCTTCAACACACTCCCTCCTTCATCACACTCCCTCATTCATCACACTCCCACCTTCGTCACAATCCTACGTTCATCACACTCCGTCCTTCATCACACTCCCACCTTCAACACACTCCCTCCATCAACACACTCCCGCCTTCAACACACTCCCTCCTTCATCACACACCCTCCTTCATCACACTCCCACCTTCATCACACTCCCTCCTTCAACACACTCCCTCCTTCATCACACTCCCTCCTTCAACACACTCCCTCCTTCATCACACTCCCACCTTCGTCACAATCCTACGTTCATCACACTCCCTCCTTCATCACACTCCCACCTTCAACACACACCCTCCATCAACACACTCCCGCCTTCAACACACTCCCTCCTTCATCACACACCCTCCTTCATCACACACCCACCTTCATCACACTCCCTCCTTCAACACACTCCCTCCTTCATCACACCCCCTCCTTCATCACACACCGTCCATCAACACATTCCCTCCTTCATCACACTCCCACATTCATCACACTCGGTCATTCAACACATTCCCTCCTTCATCACACTCCCTCCTTCATCACACTCCCTCCTTCAACACACTCCCACCTTCATCACACTCCCTCCTTCATCACACTCCCTCCTTCATCATACTCCCTCCATCTTCACACTCCCTTCTTCAACACACTCCCTCCTTCATCACACTCCCTCCTTCATCACACTCCCACCTTCATCACACTCCCTCCTTCAACACACTCCCTCCTTCATCACACCCCCTCCTTCATCACACACCGTCCATCAACACATTCCCTCCTTCATCACACTCCCACATTCATCACACTCCGTCATTCAACACATTCCCTCCTACATCACACTCCCTCCTTCATCACACTCCCTCCTTCAACACACTCCCACCTTCCTCACACTCCCTCCTTCATCACACTCCCTCCTTCATCATACTCCCTCCATCTTCACACTCCCTTCTTCAACACACTCCCTCCTTCATCACACACCCACCTTCAACACACTTCCTCCCTCATCACACTCCCTCCTTCATCACACTCCCTCCTTCAACACACTCCCTCCTTCATCACACTCCCTCCATCAACACACTCCCTCCTTCATCACACTCCCACCTTCGTCACAATCCTACGTTCATCACACTCCCTCTTTCATCACACTCCCACCTTCAACACACACCCTCCTACAACACACTCCCGCCTTCAACACACTCCCTCCTTCA
The DNA here is from genome assembly GCF_037043375.1 of Chiloscyllium plagiosum. NCBI lineage: Eukaryota > Metazoa > Chordata > Chondrichthyes > Orectolobiformes > Hemiscylliidae > Chiloscyllium > Chiloscyllium plagiosum. The sequence continues at coordinate 53,155,216 of NW_028270163.1, read as the reverse complement.
TCACACACCCTCCTTCATCACACTCCCACCTTCATCACACTCCCTCATTCAACACACTCCCTCCTTCAATACACTCCCTCCTTCATCACACTCCCACCTTCAACACACTCCCTCCTTCAACACACTCCCTCCATCATCACAGTCCCACCTTCATCACACTCCCACCTTCATCATACTCCGTCGTTCAACACACTCCCTCCTTCATCACACTCCCAACTTCATCACACTCCCTCCTTCAACACACTCCCTCCTTCATCACACTCCCTCCTTCATCATGCACCCCCCTTCAACACATTCCCTCCTTCAATACACTCCCACCTTCATCACACTCCCTCCTTCATCATACTCCCTCCTTCAACACACTCCCTCCTTCATCATGCACCCTCCTTCAACACATTCCCTCCTTCATTACACTCCCTCCTTCATCACACACCGTCCATCAACACATTCCCTCCTTCATCACACTCCCACCTTCATCATACTCCGTCGTTCAACACACTCCCTCCTTCATCACACTCCCAACTTCATCACACTCCCTCCTTCAACACACTCCCTCCTTCATCACACTCCCTCCTTCATCATGCACCCTCCTTCAACACATTCCCTCCTTCAATACACTCCCACCTTCAACACACTCCCTCCTTCATCATACTCCCTCCTTCAACACACTCCCTCCTTCATCATGCACCCTCCTTCAACACACTCCCACCTTCATCACACTCCGTCATTCATCACACTCCCTCCTTCATCACACTCCCTCCTTCATCACACTCCCTCCTTCATCATGCACCCTCCTTCAACGCACTCCCTCCTTCATCACACTCCCTGCTTCAACACACTCCCGCCTTCCACACACTCCCTCCATCATCGCACTCCCCCCTTCAATACACTCCCACCTTCAACACACTCCCTCCTTCATAATACTCCCTCCTTCAACTCACTCCCTCCTTCATCACACACCCTCCTTCATCACACTCACTCCTTCAACACACTCCCTCCGTCAACACACTCCCTCCATTAACACACTCCCACATTCAACACACTCCCTCCTTCATCACACTCCCACCTTCAACACACTCCCTCATTCATCACACTCCCTCCTTCAACACACTCCCTCCTTCAACACACTCCCTCCTTCATCATGCACACTCTTTCAACACACTCCCTCCTTCAACACACTACCTCCATTTAAACATTCCCACCTACTGATCACTCCCTCCTTCATCACACTCCCACCTTCATCACACTCCCTCCTTCAACACACTCCCTCCTTCATCACACTCCCACCTTCATCACACTCCCACCTTCATCATACTCCGTCGTTCAACACACTCCCTCCTTCATCACACTCCCAACTTCATCACACTCCCTCCTTCAACACACTCCCTCCTTCATCACACTCCCTCCTTCATCATGCACCCTCCTTCAACACATTCCCTCCTTCAATACACTCCCACCTTCAACACACTCCCTCCTTCATCATACTCCCTCCTTCAACACACTCCCTCCTTCATCATGCACCCTCCTTCAACACATTCCCTCCTTCATTACACTCCCTCCTTCATCACACACCGTCCATCAACACATTCCCTCCTTCATCACACTCCCACCTTCATCATACTCCGTCGTTCAACACACTCCCTCCTTCATCACACTCCCAACTTCATCACACTCCCTCCTTCAACACACTCCCTCCTTCATCACTCTCCCTCCTTCATCATGCACCCTCCTTCAACACATTCCCTCCTTCAATACACTCCCACCTTCAACACACTCCCTCCTTCATCATACTCCCTCCTTCAACACACTCCCTCCTTCATCATGCACCCTCCTTCAACACACTCCCACCTTCATCACACTCCGTCATTCATCACACTCCCTCCTTCATCACACTCCCTCCTTCATCACACTCCCTCCTTCATCATGCACCCTCCTTCAACACACTCCCTCCTTCATCACACTCCCTGCTTCAACACACTCCCGCCTTCCACACACTCCCTCCATCATCGCACTCCCCCCTTCAATACACTCCCACCTTCAACACACTCCCTCCTTCATAATACTCCCTCCTTCAACTCACTCCCTCCTTCATCACACACCCTCCTTCATCACACTCACTCCTTCAACACACTCCCTCCGTCAACACACTCCCTCCATTAACACACTCCCACATTCAACACACTCCCTCCTTCATCACACTCCCACCTTCAACACACTCCCTCATTCATCACACTCCCTCCTTCAACACACTCCCTCCTTCAACACACTCCCTCCTTCATCATGCACACTCTTTCAACACACTCCCTCCTTCAACACACTACCTCCATTTAAACATTCCCACCTACTGATCACTCCCTCCTTCATCACACTCCCTCCTTCATCACACTCCCTCCTTCAACACACTCCCTCCTTCAACACACTCCCACATTCAACTCACTCCCTCCTTCATCATGCAACCTGCTTCAACAGACTCCGTCCTTCATCACACTCCCTCCTTTATCACATTCCCTCCTTCAACACACTCCCTCCTTCATCATGCACACTCCTTCAACACACTCCCTCCTTCAATACACTCCCTCCATTTAAACATTCCCACCTACTAATCACTCCCTCCTTCATCACACTCCCTCCTTTATCACATTCCCTCCTTCAACACACTCCGTCCTTCATCATTCACACTCCTTCAACACACTCCCTCCTTCAATACACTCCCTCCATTTAAACATTCCCACCTACTAATCACTCCCTCCTTCATCACTCTCCCTCCATCATCACACTCCCGCCTTCATCACACTCCGTCGTTCAACATACTCGCACCTTCATGACACTCCCGCCTTCATCACACTCCCTCTTTCAACACAATCCCACCTTCAACACGCACCCTCCTTCAACACACTCCCACCATGAACACACACCCTCCTTCAATACACTCCCTCCTACATCACACTCCCTCCTTCATCACACTCCCACCTTCAATACACACCCTCCTTCAACACACTCCCACCTTCAACACACTCCCTCCTACATCACACTCCCACCTTCATCACACTCCCTCCTTCAACACACTCCCACCTTCAACACACACCCTCCTTCAACACACTCCCTCCTTCATCACACTCCCTCCTTCGTCACACTCCCTCCATCATCACACACCCTCCTTCAACACACACCCTCCTTCATCACACTCCCTCCTTCATCACACTCCCTCCATCATCACACTCCCTCCTTCAACAAACTCCCTCCTTCATCACACTCCCTCCTTCATCACACTCCCACCTTCAACACAAACCCTCCTTCAACACACTCCCACCTTCAACACACTCCCTCCTTCATCATACTCCCTGCTTCATCACACTTCTACTTTCATCACACTCACTCCTTCAACACACTTCCTCCTTCTTCACACTCCCTCATTCAACACACTCCCTCCTTCATTACACTCCCTCCTTCATCACACACCGTCCATCAACACATTCCCTCCTTCATCACACTCCCACATTCATCACACTCCGTCATTCAACACATTCCCTCCTACATCACACTCCCACCTTCATCACACACCCTCTTTCATCACACTCCCACCATCATCACACACCCTCCTTCAACACACTCCCACCTTCAACACACACCCTCCTTCAACACACTCCCTCCTTCATCACACTCCCTCCTTCGTCACACTCCCTCCATCATCACACTCCCTCCTTCAACACACTCCCTCCTTCATCACACTCCCTCCTTCATCACACTCCCTCCTTCATCACACTCGCTCCATCATCACACTCCCTCCTTCTTCACACTCCCTCATTCAACACACTCCCTCCTTCATTACACTCCCTCCTTCATCACACACCGTCCATCAACACATTCCCTCCTTCATCACACTCCCACATTCATCACACTCCGTCATTCAACACATTCCCTCCTTCATCACACTCCCTCCTTCATCACACTCCCTCCTTCAACACACTCCCACCTTCATCACGCACCCTCCTTCATCACACTCCCTCCTTCATCATACTCCCTCCATCTTCACACTCCCTTCTTCAACACACTCCCTCCTTCATCACACACCCACCTTCAACACACTCCCTCCATCATCACACTCCCTCCTTCATCACACTCCCTCCTTCAACACACTCCCTCCTTCATCACACTCCCTCCATCAACACACTCCCACCTTCAACACACACCCTCCTTCAACACACTCCCTCCTTCATCACACTCCCTCCTTCATCACACTCCCACATTCGTCACAATCCTCCGTTCATCACACTCCCTCCTTCATCACACTCCCACCTTCAACACACACCCTCCATCAACACACTCCCGCCTTCAACACACTCCCTCCTTCATCACACACCCTCCTTCATCACACTCCCACCTTCATCACACTCCCTCCTTCAACACACTCCCTCCTTCATCACACTCCCACCTTCGTCACAATCCTACGTTCATCACACTCCCTCCTTCATCACACTCCCACCTTCAACACACACCCTCCATCAACACACTCCCGCCTTCAACACACTCCCTCCTTCATCACACACCCTCCTTCATCACACTCCCACCTTCATCAAACTCCCTATTTCAACACACTCCCTCCTTCATCACACCCCCTCCTTCATCACACACCGTCCATCAACACATTCCCTCCTTCATCACACTCCCTCCTTCATCACACTCCCTCCTTCATCACACTCCCTCCATCAACACACTCCCACCTTCAACACACACCCTCCTTCAACACACTCCCTCCTTCATCACACTCCCTCCTTCGTCACACTCCCTCCATCATCACACTCCCTCCTTCAACACACTCCCTCCTTCATCACACTCCCTCCTTCATCACACTCCCTCCATCATCACACTCCCTCCTTCAACAAACTCCCTCCTTCATCACACTCCCTCCTTCATCACACTCCCACCTTCAACACAAACCCTCCTTCAACACACTCCCACCTTCAACACACTCCCTCCTTCATCATACTCCCTGCTTCATCACACTTCCACTTTCATCACACTCCCTCCTTCAACACACTTCCTCCTTCTTCACACTCCCTCATTCAAAACACTCCCTCCTTCATTACACTCCCTCCTTCATCACACACCGTCCATCAACACATTCCCTCCTTCATCTCACTCCCACATTCATCACACTCCGTCATTCAACACATTCCCTCCTTCATCACACTCCCTCCTTCATCACATTCCCTCCTTCAGCACACTCCCACCTTCATCACACTCCCTCCTTCATCACACTCCCTCCTTCATCATACTCCCTCCATCTTCACACTCCCTTCTTCAACACACTCCCTCCTTCATCACACACCCACCTTCAACACACTCCCTCCCTCATCACACTCCCTCCATCAACACACTCCCACCTTCAACACACACCCTCCTTCAACACACTCCCTCCTTCATCACACTCCCTCCTTCATCACACACCCACCTTCGTCACAATCCTACGTTCATCACACTCCCTCCTTCATCACACTCCCATCTTCAACACACACCCTCCATCAACACTCTCCCACCTTCATCACACTCCCTCCTACAACACACTCCCTCCTTCAGCACACTCCCTCCTTCAACACACTCCCGCCTTCAACACACTCCCTCCTTCATCACACTCCCTCCTTCAACACACTCCCTCCTTCAACACACTCCCTCCTTCATCACACTCCCTCCTTCATCACACTCCCTCCATCATCACACTCCCTCCTTCAACAAACTCCCTCCTTCATCACACTCCCTCCTTCATCACACTCCCACCTTCAACACAAACCCTCCATCAACACACTCCCACCTTCAACACACACCCTCCTTCAACACACTCCCTCCTTCATCACACTCCCTCCTTCATCACACACCCACCTTCGTCACAATCCTACGTTCATCACACTCCCTCCTTCATCACACTCCCACCTTCAACACACACCCTCCATCAACACTCTCCCACCTTCATCACACTCCCTCCTACAACACACTCCCTCCTTCAGCACACTCCCTCCTTCAACACACTCCCGCCTTCAACACACTCCCTCCTTCATCACACTCCCTCCTTCAACACACTCCCTCCTTCAACACACTCCCTCCTTCATCACACTCCCTCCTTCATCACACTCCCTCCATCATCACACTCCCTCCTTCAACAAACTCCCTCCTTCATCACACTCCCTCCTTCATCACACTCCCACCTTCAACACAAACCCTCCTTCAACACACTCCCACCTTCAACACACTCCCTCCCTCATCACACTCCCTCCTTCATCACACTCCCTCCATCAACACACTCCCACCTTCAACACACACCCTCCTTCAACACACTCCCTCCTTCATCACACTCCCTCCTTCATCACACTCCCACCTTCGTCACAATCCTACGTTCATCACACTCCCTCCTTCATCACACTCCCACCTTCAACACACACCCTCCATCAACACTCTCCCACCTTCATCACACTTCCTCCTACAACACACTCCCTCCTTCATCACACTCCCTCCTTCAACACACTCCCGCCTTCAACACACTCCCTCCTTCATCACACTCCCTCCTTCAACACACTCCCTCCTTCAACACACTCCCTCCTTCATCACACTCCTACCTTCGTCACAATCCTACGTTCATCACACTCCTGCCTTCATCACACTCCCACCTTCAACACACACCCTCCATCAACACACTCCCGCCTTCAACACACTCCCTCCTTCATCACACACCCTCCTTCATCACACTCCCACCTTCATCACACTCCCTCCTTCAACACACTCCCTCCTTCATCACACTCCCACCTTCGTCACAATCCTACGTTCATCACACTCCCTCCTTCATCACACTCCCACCTTCAACACACACCCTCCATCAACACACTCCCGCCTTCAACACACTCCCTCCTTCATCACACACCCTCCTTCATCACACTCCCACCTTCATCAAACTCCCTATTTCAACACACTCCCTCCTTCATCACACTCCCTCCTTCATCACACTCCCTCCTTCATCATACTCCCTCCATCTTCACACTCCCTTCTTCAACACACTCCCTCCTTCATCACACACCCACCTTCAACACACTCCCTCCCTCATCACACTCCCTCCTTCATCACACTCCCTCCTTCAACACACTCCCTCCTTCATCACACTCCCTCCATCAACACACTCCCACCTTCAACACACACCCTCCTTCAACACACTCCCTCCTTCATCACACTCCCTCCTTCATCACACTCCCACCTTCGTCACAATCCTACGTTCATCACACTCCCTCCATCTACACTCTCCCACCTTCATCACACTCCCTCCTACAACACACTCCCTCCTTCATCACACTCCCTCCTTCAACACACTCCCGCCTTCAACACACTCCCTCCTTCTTCACACTCACTCCTTCAACACACTCCCTCCTTCAACACACTCCCTCCTTCATCACACTCCCTCCTTCATCACACTCCCTCCATCATCACACTCCCTCCTTCAACAAACTCCCTCCTTCATCACACTCCCTCCTTCATCACACTCCCACCTTCAACACAAACCCTCCTTCAACACACTCCCACCTTCAACACACTCCCTCCTTCATCATACTCCCTGCTTCATCACACTTCCACTTTCATCACACTCTCTCCTTCAACACACTCCCTCCTTCATCACACTCCCACCTTCATCACACTCCCTCCTTCAACACACTCCCTCCTTCATCACACTCCCACCTTCATCACACTCCCACCTTCATCATACTCCGTCGTTCAACACACTCCCTCCTTCATCACACTCCCAACTTCATCACACTCCCTCCTTCAACACACTCCCTCCTTCAACACACTCCCTCCTTCATCACACTCCCTCCTTCATCATGCACCCTCCTTCAACACATTCCCTCCTTCAATACACTCCCACCTTCAACACACTCCCTCCTTCATCATACTCCCTCCTTCAACACACTCCCTCCTTCATCATGCACCCTCCTCCAACACACTCCCTCCTTCATCACACTCCCTCCTTCATCATGCTCCCTCCTTCAACACACTCCCACCTTCATCACACTCCGTCATTCAATACACTCTCTCCTTCAATACACTCCCACCATCATCACACTCCCTCCTTCATCATGCACCCTCCTTCAACACACTCCCTCCTTCATCACACTCCTTGCTTCAACACACTCCCGCCTTCCACACACTCCCTCCATCATCGCACTCCCCCCTTCAATACACTCCCACCTTCAACACACTCCCTCCTTCATAATACTCCCTCCTTCAACTCACACCCTCCTTCATCACACACCCTCCTTCATCACACTCCCTCCTTCAACACACACCCTCCTTCAACACACTCCCTCCATTAACACACTCCCACAGTCAACACACTCCCTCCTTCATCACACTCCCACCTTCAACACACTCCCTCATTCATCACACTCCCTCCTTCAACACACTCCCACCTTCAACACACACCCTCCTTCAACACACTCCCTCCTTCATCACACTCCCTCCTTCGTCACACTCCCTCCATCATCACACTCCCTCCTTCAACACACTCCCTCCTTCATCACACTCCCTCCTTCATCACACTCCCTCCATCATCACACTCCCTCCTTCAACAAACTCCCTCCTTCATCACACTCCCTCCTTCATCACACTCCCACCTTCAACACAAACCCTCCTTCAACACACTCCCACCTAAACACACTCCCTCCTTCATCATACTCCCTGCTTCATCACACTTCCACTTTCATCACACTCCCTCCTTCAACACACTTCCTCCTTCTTCACACTCCCTCATTCAAAACACTCCCTCCTTCATTACACTCCCTCCTTCATCACACAGCGTCCATCAACACATTCCCTCCTTCATCACACTCCCACATTCATCACACTCCGTCATTCAACACATTCCCTCCTTCATCACACTCCCTCCTTCATCACACTCCCTCCTTCAGCACACTCCCACCTTCATCACACTCCCTCCTTCATCACACTCCCTCCTTCATCATACTCCCTCCATCTTCACACTCCCTTCTTCAACACACTCCCTCCTTCATCACACACCCACCTTCAACACACTCCCTCCCTCATCACAGTCCCTCCTTCATCACACTCCCTCCATCAACACACTCCCACCTTCAACATACACCCTCCTTCAACACACTCCCTCCTTCATCACACTCCCTCCTTCATCACACTCCCACCTTCGTCACAATCCTACGTTCATCACACTCCCTCCTTCATCACACTCCCACCTTCAACACACACCCTCCATCAACACTCGCCCACCTTCATCACACTCCCTCCTACAACACACTCCCTCCTTCATCACACTCCCTCCTTCAACACACTCCCGCCTTCAACACACTCCCTCCTTCATCACACTCCCTCCTTCAACACACTCCCTCCTTCAACACACTCCCCCCAAATCACACTCCCTCCTTCATCACACTCCCTCCATCATCACACTCCCTCCTTCAACAAACTCCCTCCTTCATCACACTCCCTCCTTCATCACACTCCCACCTTCAACACAAACCCTCCTTCAACACACTCCCACCTTCAACACACTCCCTCCTTCATCATACTCCCTGCTTCATCACACTTCCACTTTCATCACACTCCCTCCTTCAACACACTTCCTCCTTCTTCACACTCCCTCATTCAACACACTCCCTCCTTCATTACACTCCCTCCTTCATCACACACCGTCCATCAACACATTCCCTCCTTCATCACACTCCCAGATTCATCACACTCCGTCATTCAACACATTCCCTCCTTCATCACACTCCCTCCTTCATCACACTCCCTCCTTCAACACACTCCCACCTTCATCACACTCCCTCCTTCATCACACTCCCTCCTTCATCATACTCCCTCCATCTTCACACTCCCTTCTTCAACACACTCCCTCCTTCATCACGCACCCACCTTCAACACACTCCCTCCCTCATCACACTCCCTCCTTCATCACACTTCCTCCTTCAACACACTCCCTCCTTCATCACACTCCCTCCATCAACACACTCCCACCTTCAACACACACCCTCCTTCAACACACTCCCTCCTTCATCACACTCCCTCCTTCATCACACTCCCACCTTCGTCACAATCCTAAGTTCATCACACTCCCTCCTTCATCACACTCCCACCTTCAACACACACCCTCCATCAACACTCTCCCACCTTCATCACACTCCCTCCTACAACACACTCCCTCCTTCATCACACTCCCTCCTTCAACACACTCCCGCCTTCAACACACTCCCTCCTTCATCACACTCCCTCCTTCAACACACTCCCTCCTTCAACACACTCCCTCCTTCATCACACTCCCACCTTCGTCACAATCCTACGTTCATCACACTCCTTCCTTCATCACACTCCCACCTTCAACACACACCCTCCATCAACACACTCCCGCCTTCAACACACTCGCTCCTTCATCACACACCCTCCTTCATCACACTCCCACCTTCATCACACTCCCTCCTTCAACACACTCCCTCCTTCATCACACTCCCACCTTCGTCACAATCCTACGTTCATCACACTCCCTCCTTCATCACACTCTCACCTTCAACACACACCCTCCATCAACACACTCCCGCCTTCAACACACTCCCTCCTTCATCACACACCCTCCTTCATCACACTCCCACCTTCATCAAACTCCCTATTTCAACACACTCCCTCCTTCATCACACTCCCTCCTTCATCACACTCCCTCCTTCATCATACTCCCTCCATCTTCACACTCCCTTCTTCAACACACTCCCTCCTTCATCACACACCCACCTTCAACACACTCCCTCCCTCATCACACTCCCTCCTTCATCACACTTCCTCCTTCAACACACTCCCTCCTTCATCACACTCCCTCCATCAACACACTCCCACCTTCAACACACACCCTCCTTCAACACACTCCCTCCTTCATCACACTCCCTCCTTCATCACACTCCCACCTTCGTCACAATCCTACGTTCATCACACTCCCTCCTTCATCACACTCCCACCTTCAACACACACCCTCCATCAACACTCTCCCACCTTCATCACACTCCCTCCTACAACACACTCCCTCCTTCATCACACTCCCTCCTTCAACACACTCCCGCCTTCAACACACTCCCTCCTTCATCACACTCCCTCCTTCATCACACTCCCTCCTTCAACACACTCCCTCCTTCAACACACTCCCTCCTTCATCACACTCCCACCTTCGTCACAATCCTACGTTCATCACACTCCTTCCTTCATCACACTCCCACCTTCAACACACACCCTCCATCAACACACTCCCGCCTTCAACACACTCCCTCCTTCATCACACACCCTCCTTCATCACACTCCCACCTTCATCACACTCCCTCCTTCAACACACTCCCTCCTTCATCACACTCCCACCTTCGTCACAATCCTACGTTCATCACACTCCCTCCTTCATCACACTCCCACCTTCAACACACACCCTCCATCAACACACTCCCGCCTTCAACACACTCCCTCCTTCATCACACACCCTCCTTCATCACACTCCCACCTTCATCAAACTCCCTATTTCAACACACTCCCTCCTTCATCACACCCCCTCCTTCATCACACACTGTCCATCAACACATTCCCTCCTTCATCACACTCCCACATTCATCACACTCCGTCATTCAACACATTCCCTCTTTCATCACACTCCCTCCTTCATCACACTCCCTCCATCAACACACTCCAACCTTCATCACACTCCCTCCTTCATCACACTCCCTCCTTCATCATACTCCCTCCATCTTCACACTCCCTTCTTCAACACACTCCCTCCTTCATCACACTCCCTCCTTCATCACACTCCCACCTTCATCACACTCCCTCCTTCAACACACTCCCTCCTTCATCACACCCCCTCCTTCATCACACACCATCCATCAACACATTCCCACCTTCATCACACTCCCACATTCATCACACTCCGTCATTCAACACATTCCCTCCTTCATCACACTCCCTCCTTCATCACACTCCCTCCTTCAACACACTCCCACCTTCATCACACTCCCTCCTTCATCACACTCCCTCCTTCAGCATACTCCCTCCATCTTCACACTCCCTTCTTCAACACACTCCCTCCTTCATCACACACCCACCTTCAACACACTCCCTCCCTCATCACACTCCCTCCTTCATCACACTCCCTCCTTCAACACACTCCCTCCTTCAACACACTCCCACCTTCATCACACTCCCTCCTTCATCACACTCCCTCCTTCATCATACTCCCTCCATCTTCACACTCCCTTCTTCAACACACTCCCTCCTTCATCACACACCCACCTTCAACACACTCCCTCCCTCATCACACTCCCTCCTTCATCACACTTCCTCCTTCAACACACTCCCTCCTTCATCACACTCCCTCCATCAACACACTCCCACCTTCAACACACACCCTCCTTCAACACACTCCCTCCTTCATCACACTCCCTCCTTCATCGCACTCCCACCTTCGTCACAATCCTACGTTCATCACACTCCCTCCTTCATCACACTCCCACCTTCAACACACACCCTCCATCAACACTCTCCCACCTTCATCACACTCCCTCCTACAACACACTCCCTCCTTCATCACACTCCCTCCTTCAACACACTCCCGCCTTCAACACACTCCCTCCTTCATCACACTCCCTCCTTCAACACACTCCCTCCTTCAACACACTCCCTCCTTCATCACACTCCCACCTTCGTCACAATCCTACGTTCATCACACTCCTTCCTTCATCACACTCCCACCTTCAACACACACCCTCCATCAACACACTCCCGCCTTCAACACACTCCCTCCTTCATCACACACCCTCCTTCATCACACTCCCACCTTCATCACACTCCCTCCTTCAACACACTCCCTCCTTCATCACACTCCCACCTTCGTCACAATCCTACGTTCATCACACTCCCTCCTTCATCACACTCCCACCTTCAACACACACCCTCCATCAACACACTCCCGCCTTCAACACACTCCCTCCTTCATCACACACCCTCCTTCATCACACTCCCACCTTCATCAAAACCCTATTTCAACACACTCCCTCCTTCATCACACTCCCTCCTTCATCACACTCCCTCCTTCATCATACTCCCTCCATCTTCACACTCCCTTCTTCAACACACTCCCTCCTTCATCACACACCCACCTTCAACACACTCCCTCCCTCATCACACTCCCTCCGTCATCACACTTCCTCCTTCAACACACTCCCTCCATCAACACACTCCCACCTTCAACACACACCCTCCTTCAACACACTCCCTCCTTCATCACACTCCCTCCTTCATCACACTCCCACCTTCGTCACAATCCTACGTTCATCACACTCCCTCCTTCATCACACTCCCACCTTCAACACACACCCTCCATCAACACTCTCCCACCTTCATCACACTCCCTCCTACAACACACTCCCTCCTTCATCACACTCCCTCCTTCAACACACTCCCGCCTTCAACACACTCCCTCCTTCATCACACTCCCTCCTTCAACACACTCCCTCCTTCAACACACTCCCTCCTTCATCACACTCCCACCTTCGTCACAATCCTACGTTCATCACACTCCTTCCTTCATCACACTCCCACCTTCAACACACACCCTCCATCAACACACTCCCGCCTTCAACACACTCCCTCCTTCATCACACACCCTCCTTCATCACACTCCCACCTTCATCACACTCCCTCCTTCAACACACTCCCTCCTTCATCACACTCCCACCTTCGTCACAATCCTAAATTCATCACACTCCCTCCTTCATCACACTCCCACCTTCAACACACACCCTCCATCAACACACTCCCGCCTTCAACACACTCCCTCCTTCATCACACACCCTCCTTCATCACACTCCCACCTTCATCAAACTCCCTATTTCAACACACTCCCTCCTTCATCACACCCCCTCCTTCATCACACACCGTCCATCAACACATTCCCTCCTTCATCACACTCCCACATTCATCACACTCCGTCATTCAACACATTCCCTCCTTCATCACACTCCCTCCTTCATCACACTCCCTCCATCAACACACTCCCACCTTCATCACACTCCCTCCTTCATCACACTCCCTCCTTCATCACACTCCCTCCTTCATCACACTCCCACCTTCATCACACTCCGTCCTTCAACACACTCCCTCCTTCATCACACCCCCTCCTTCATCACACACCGTCCATCAACACATTCCCTCCTTCATCACACTCCCACATTCATCACACTCCGTCATTCAACACATTCCCTCCTTCATCACACTCCCTCCTTCATCACACTCCCTCCTTCAACACACTCCCACCTTCATCACACTCCCTCCTTCATCACACTCCCTCCTTCATCATACTCCCTCAATCTTCACACTCCCTTCTTCAACACACTCCCTCCTTCATCACACACCCTCCTTCATCACACTCCCACCTTCATCACACTCCCTCCTTCAACACACTCCTTCCTTCAACACACTCCCTCCTTCATCACACTCCCACCTTCATCACACTCCCACCTTCATCATACTCCGTCATTCAACACACTCCCTCCTTCATCACACTCCCAACTTCATCACACTCCCTCCTTCAACACACTCCCTCCTTCAACACACTCCCTCCTTCATCACACTCCCTCCTTCATCATGCACCCTCCTTCAACACATTCCCTCCTTCAATACACTCCCACCTTCAACACACTCCCTCCTTCATCATACTCCCTCCTTCAACACACTCCCTCCTTCATCATGCACCCCCCTTCAACACACTCCCTCCTTCATCACACTCCCTCCTTCATCATGCTCCCTCCTTCAACACACTCCCACCTTCATCACACTCCGTCATTCAACACACTCTCTCCTTCAATAAACTCCCACCTTCATCACACTCCCTCCTTCATCATGCACCCTCCTTCAACACACTCCCTCCTTCATCACACTCCCTGCTTCAACACACTCCCGCCTTCCACACACTCCCTCCATCATCGCACTCCCCCCTTCAATACACTCCCACCTTCAACACACTCCCTCCTTCATAATACTCCCTCCTTCAACTCACTCCCTCCTTCATCACACACCCTCCTTCATCACACTCCCTCCTTCAACACACTCCCTCCGTCAACACACTCCCTCCATTAACACACTCCCACATTCAACACACTCCCTCCTTCATCACACTCCCACCTTCAACACACTCCCTCATTCATCACACTCCCTCCTTCAACACACTCCCACCTTCAACACACACCCTCCTTCAACACACTCCCTCCTTCATCACACTCCCACCTTCAACACACTCCCTCATTCATCACACTCCCTCCTTCAACACACTCCCACATTCAACACACTCCCTCCTTCATCATGCACACTCTTTCAACACACTCCCTCCTTCAACACACTCCCTCCATTTAAACATTCCCACCTACTAATCACTCCCTCCTTCATCACACTCCCTCCTTCATCACACTCCCACCTTCAACACACACCCTCCATCAACACACTCCCGCCTTCAACACACTCCCTCCTTCATCACACACCCTCCTTCATCACACTCCCACCTTCATCACACTCCCTCCTTCAACACACTCCCTCCTTCATCACACTCCCACCTTCGTCACAATCCTACGTTCATCACACTCCCTCCTTCATCACACTCCCACCTTCAACACACACCCTCCATCAACACACTCCCGCCTTCAACACACTCCCTCCTTCATCACACACCCTCCTTCATCACACTCCCACCTTCATCAAAACCCTATTTCAACACACTCCCTCCTTCATCACACTCCCTCCTTCATCACACTCCCTCCTTCATCATACTCCCTCCATCTTCACACTCCCTTCTTCAACACACTCCCTCCTTCATCACACACCCACCTTCAACACACTCCCTCCCTCATCACACTCCCTCCTTCATCACACTTCCTCCTTCAACACACTCCCTCCATCAACACACTCCCACCTTCAACACACACCCTCCTTCAACACACTCCCTCCTTCATCACACTCCCTCCTTCATCACACTCCCACCTTCGTCACAATCCTACGTTCATCACACTCCCTCCTTCATCACACTCCCACCTTCAACACACACCCTCCATCAACACTCTCCCACCTTCATCACACTCCCTCCTACAACACACTCCCTCCTTCATCACACTCCCTCCTTCAACACACTCCCGCCTTCAACACACTCCCTCCTTCATCACACTCCCTCCTTCAACACACTCCCTCCTTCAACACACTCCCTCCTTCATCACACTCCCACCTTCGTCACAATCCTACGTTCATCACACTCCTTCCTTCATCACACTCCCACCTTCAACACACACCCTCCATCAACACACTCCCGCCTTCAACACACTCCCTCCTTCATCACACACCCTCCTTCATCACACTCCCACCTTCATCACACTCCCTCCTTCAACACACTCCCTCCTTCATCACACTCCCACCTTCGTCACAATCCTAAATTCATCACACTCCCTCCTTCATCACACTCCCACCTTCAACACACACCCTCCATCAACACACTCCCGCCTTCAACACACTCCCTCCTTCATCACACACCCTCCTTCATCACACTCCCACCTTCATCAAACTCCCTATTTCAACACACTCCCTCCTTCATCACACCCCCTCCTTCATCACACACCGTCCATCAACACATTCCCTCCTTCATCACACTCCCACATTCATCACACTCCGTCATTCAACACATTCCCTCCTTCATCACACTCCCTCCTTCATCACACTCCCTCCATCAACACACTCCCACCTTCATCACACTCCCTCCTTCATCACACTCCCTCCTTCATCACACTCCCTCCTTCATCACACTCCCACCTTCATCACACTCCGTCCTTCAACACACTCCCTCCTTCATCACACCCCCTCCTTCATCACACACCGTCCATCAACACATTCCCTCCTTCATCACACACCCTCCTTCATCACACTCCGTCATTCAACACATTCCCTCCTTCATCACACTCCCTCCTTCATCACACTCCCTCCTTCAACACACTCCCACCTTCATCACACTCCCTCCTTCATCACACTCCCTCCTTCATCATACTCCCTCAATCTTCACACTCCCTTCTTCAACACACTCCCTCCTTCATCACACACCCTCCTTCATCACACTCCCACCTTCATCACACTCCCTCCTTCAACACACTCCCTCCTTCAACACACTCCCTCCTTCATCACACTCCCACCTTCATCACACTCCCACCTTCATCATACTCCGTCATTCAACACACTCCCTCCTTCATCACACTCCCAACTTCATCACACTCCCTCCTTCAACACACTCCCTCCTTCAACACACTCCCTCCTTCATCACACTCCCTCCTTCATCATGCACCCTCCTTCAACACATTCCCTCCTTCAATACACTCCCACCTTCAACACACTCCCTCATTCATCATACTCCCTCCTTCAACACACTCCCTCCTTCATCATGCACCCCCCTTCAACACACTCCCTCCTTCATCACACTCCCTCCTTCATCATGCTCCCTCCTTCAACACACTCCCACCTTCATCACACTCCGTCATTCAACACACTCTCTCCTTCAATACACTCCCACCTTCAACACACTCCCTCCTTCATAATACTCCCTCCTTCAACTCACTCCCTCCTTCATCACACACCCTCCTTCATCACACTCCCTCCTTCAACACACTCCCTCCGTCAACACACTCCCTCCATTAACACACTCCCACATTCAACACACTCCCTCCTTCATCACACTCCCACCTTCAACACACTCCCTCATTCATCACACTCCCTCCTTCAACACACTCCCACCTTCAACACACACCCTCCTTCAACACACTCCCTCCTTCATCACACTCCCACCTTCAACACACTCCCTCATTCATCACACTCCCTCCTTCAACACACTCCCACATTCAACACACTCCCTCCTTCATCATGCACACTCTTTCAACACACTCCCTCCTTCAACACACTCCCTCCATTTAAACATTCCCACCTACTAATCACTCCCTCCTTCATCACACTCCCTCCTTCATCACACTCCCTCCTTCAACACACTCCCTCCTTCAACACACTCCCACATTCAACTCACTCCCTCCTTCATCATGCACCCTGCTTCAACAGACTCCCTCCTTCATCTCACTCCCTCCTTTATCACATTCCCTCCTTCAACACACTCCCTCCTTCATCATGCACACTCCTTCAACACACTCCCTCCTTCAATACACTCCCTCCATTTAAACATTACCACCTACTAATCACTCCCTCCTTCATCACACTCCCTCCTTTATCACATTCCCTCCTTCAACACACTCCCTCCTTCATCATGCACCCTCCTTCAACCTACTCCCTCCTTCAACACACTCCCTCCTTCAACACACTCCCTCCTTCATCACACTCCCACAAACCACACACAACCTCCTTCAACACACTCCCACCTTCAACACACTCCCTCCTTCATCACGCACCCTCCTTCATCACACTCCCACCTTCATCACACTCCGTCGTTCAACACACTCCCTCCTTCAATACACACCCTCCTTCATCCTACACCCTCCTTCATCACACTACCTCCTTCATCACACTCACTCCTTCATCACACTCCGTCGTTCAACACACTCCGTCGTTCAACACACTCCCTCCTTCATCACACTCCCTCCTTCAACACACTCCCTCCTTCATCACACTCCGTCGTTCAACACACTCCCTCCTTCAATACACTCCCTCCTTCATCCTACACCCTCCTTCATCACAATACCTCCTTCATCACACTCCCTCCTTCATCACACACCCACCTTCAACACACTCCCTCCCTCATCACACTCCCTCCTTCATCACACTCCCTCCTTCAACACACTCCCTCCTTCATCACACTCCCTCCATCAACACACTCCCACCTTCAACACACACCCTCCTTCAACACACTCCCTCCTTCATCACACCCCCTCCTTCATCACACACCGTCCATCAACACATTCCCTCCTTCATCACACTCCCACATTGATCATACTCCGTCATTCAACACACTCCCTCCTTCATCACACTCCCAACTTCATCACACTCCCTCCTTCAACACACTCCCTCCTTCAACACACTCCCTCCTTCATCACACTCCCTCCTTCATCATGCACCCTCCTTCAACACATTCCCTCCTTCAATACACTCCCACCTTCAACACACTCCCTCCTTCATCATACTCCCTCCTTCAACACACTCCCTCCTTCATCATGCACCCTCCTTCAACACACTCCCTCCTTCATCACACTCCCTCCTTCATCATGCTCCCTCCTTCAACACACTCCCACCTTCATCACACTCCGTCATTCAACACACTCTCTCCTTCAATACACTCCCACCTTCATCACACTCCCTCCTTCATCATGCACCCTCCTTCAACACACTCCCTCCTTCATCACACTCCCTGCTTCAACACACTCCCGCCTTCCACACACTCCCTCCATCATCGCACTCCCCCCTTCAATACACTCCCACCTTCAACACACTCCCTCCTTCATAATACTCCCTCCTTCAACTCACTCCCTCCTTCATCACACACCCTCCTTCATCACACTCCCTCCTTCAACACACTCCCTCCGTCAACACACTCCCTCCATTAACACACTCCCACATTCAACACACTCCCTCCTTCATCACACTCCCACCTTCAACACACTCCCTCATTCATCACACTCCCTCCTTCAACACACTCCCACCTTCAACACACACCCTCCTTCAACACACTCCCTCCTTCATCACACTCCCACCTTCAACACACTCCCTCATTCATCACACTCCCTCCTTCAACACACTCCCACATTCAACACACTCCCTCCTTCATCATGCACACTCTTTCAACACACTCCCTCCTTCAACACACTCCCTCCATTTAAACATTCCCACCTACTAATCACTCCCTCCTTCATCACACTCCCTCCTTCATCACACTCCCTCCTTCAACACACTCCCTCCTTCAACACACTCCCACATTCAACTCACTCCCTCCTTCATCATGCACCCTGCTTCAACAGACTCCCTCCTTCATCACACTCCCTCCTTTATCACATTCCCTCCTTCAACACACTCCCTCCTTCATCATGCACACTCCTTCAACACACTCCCTCCTTCAATACACTCCCTCCATTTAAACATTACCACCTACTAATCACTCCCTCCTTCATCACACTCCCTCCTTTATCACATTCCCTCCTTCAACACACTCCCTCCTTCATCATGCACCCTCCTTCAACCTACTCCCTCCTTCAACACACTCCCTCCTTCAACACACTCCCTCCTTCATCACACTCCCACAAACCACACACAACCTCCTTCAACACACTCCTACCTTCAACACACTCCCTCCTTCATCACGCACCCTCCTTCATCACACTCCCACCTTCATCACACTCCGTCGTTCAACACACTCCCTCCTTCAATACACACCCTCCTTCATCCTACACCCTCCTTCATCACACTACCTCCTTCATCACACTCACTCCTTCATCACACTCCGTCGTTCAACACACTCCGTCGTTCAACACACTCCCTCCTTCATCACACTCCCTCCTTCAACACACTCCCTCCTTCATCACACTCCGTCGTTCAACACACTCCCTCCTTCAATACACACCCTCCTTCATCCTACACCCTCCTTCATCACACTACCTCCTTCATCACACTCCCTCCTTCATCACACACCCACCTTCAACACACTCCCTCCCTCATCACACTCCCTCCTTCATCACACTCCCTCCTTCAACACACTCCCTCCTTCATCACACTCCCTCCATCAACACACTCCCACCTTCAACACACACCCTCCTTCAACACACTCCCTCCTTCATCACACCCCCTCCTTCATCACACACCGTCCATCAACACATTCCCTCCTTCATCACACTCCCACATTCATCACACTCGGTCATTCAACACATTCCCTCCTTCATCACACTCCCTCCTTCATCACACTCCCTCCTTCAACACACTCCCACCTTCATCACACTCCCTCCTTCATCACACTCCCTCCTTCATCATACTCCCTCCATCTTCACACTCCCTTCTTCAACACACTCCCTCCTTCATCACACTCCCACCTTCAACAAACTCCCTCCCTCATCACACTCCCTCCTTCATCACACTCCCTCCTTCAACACACTCCCTCCTTCATCACACTCCCTCCTTCAACACACTCCCACCTTCAACACACACCCTCCTTCAACACACTCCCTCCTTCATCACACTCCCTCCTTCATCACACTCCCACCTTCGTCACAATCCTACGTTCATCACACTCCCTCCTTCATCACACTCCCACCTTCAACACACACCCTCCTACAACACACTCCCGCCTTCAACACACTCCCTCCTTCATCACACACCCTCCTTCATCACACTCTCACCTTCATCACACTCCCTCCTTGAACACACTCCCTCCTTCAACACACTCCCTCCTTCATCACACTCCCACCTTCATCACACTCCCTCCTTCAACACCCTCCCTCCTTCATCACACTCCCACCTTCATCACACTCCCACCTTCATCATACTCCGTCGTTCAACACACTCCCTCCTTCATCACACTCCCAACTTCATCACACTCCCTCCTTCAACACACTCCCTCCTTCAACACACTCCCTCCTTCATCACACTCCCTCCTTCATCATGCACCCTCCTTCAACACATTCCCTCCTTCAATACACTCCCACCTTCAACACACTCCCTCCTTCATCATACTCCCTCCTTCAACACACTCCCTCCTTCATCATGCACCCTCCTTCAACACACTCCCTCCTTCATCACACTCCCTCCTTCATCATGCTCCCTCCTTCAACTCACTCCCACCTTCATCACACTCCGTCATTCAACACACTCTCTCCTTCAATACACTCCCACCTTCATCACACTCCCTCCTTCATCATGCACCCTCCTTCAACACACTCCCTCCTTCATCACACTCCCTGCTTCAACACACTCCCGCCTTCCACACACTCCCTCCATCATCGCACTCCCCCCTTCAATACACTCCCACCTTCAACACACTCCCTCCTTCATAATACTCCCTCCTTCAACTCACTCCCTCCTTCATCACACACCCTCCTTCATCACACTCCCTCCTTCAACACACTCCCTCCGTCAACACACTCCCTCCATTAACACACTCCCACATTCAACACACTCCCTCCTTCATCACACTCCCACCTTCAACACACTCCCTCATTCATCACACTCCCTCCTTCAACACACTCCCACATTCAACACACTCCCTCCTTCATCATGCAAACTCTTTCAACACACTCCCTCCTTCAACACACTCCCTCCATTTAAACATTCCCACCAACTAATCACTCCCTCCTTCATCACACTCCCTCCTTCCTCACACTCCCTCCTTCAACACACTCCCTCCTTCAACACACTCCCACATTCAACTCACTCCCTCCTTCATCATGCACCCTGCTTCAACAGACTCCCTCCTTCATCACACTCCCTCCTATATCACATTCCCTCCTTCAACACACTCCCTCCTTCATCATGCACACTCCTTCAACACACTCCCTCCTTCAATACACTCCCTCCATTTAAACATTCCCACCTACTAATCACTCCCTCCTTCATCACACTCCCTCCTTTATCACATTCCCTCCTTCAACACACTCCCTCCTTCATCATGCACCCTCCTTCAACCTACTCCCTCCTTCAACACACTCCCTCCTTTAACACACTCCCTCCTTCATAACACTCCCACAAACCACACACACCCTCCTTCAACACACTCCCACCTTCAACACACTCCCTCCTTCATCACGCACCCTCCTTCATCACACTCCCACCTTCATCACACTCCGTCGTTCAACACACTCCCTCCTTCAATACACACCCTCCTTCATCCTACACCCTCCTTCATCACACTACCTCCTTCATCACACTCACTCCTTCATCACACTCCGTCGTTCAACACACTCCCTCCTTCAACACACTACCTCCTTCATCACACACCCTCCTTCATCACGCTCCCTCCTTCATCACACTCCCTCCTTCAACACACTCCCGCCTTCATCACACTCCGTAGTTCAACACACTCCGTCGTTCAACACACTCCCTCATTCAACACACTCCCACCTTCATCACACTCCCACCGTCATCATACTCCGTCGTTCAACACACTCCCTCCTTCATCACACTCGCACCTTCATCACACTCCCTCCTTCAACACACTCCCTCCTTCAACACCCTCCCTCCTTCATCACACTCCCTCCTTCATCATGCACCCTCATTCAACACACTCCCTCCTTCAATACACTCCCACCTTCAACACACTCCCTCCTTCATCATACTCCCTCCTTCAACACACTCCCTCCTTCATCATGCACCCTCCTTCAACACACTCCCTCCTTCATCACACTCCCTCCTTCATCATGCAACCTCCTTCAACACACTCCCACCTTCATCACACTCCCTCCTTCATCATGCACCCTCCTTCAACACACTCCCTCCTTCATCACACTCCCTGCTTCAACACACTCCCGCCTTCCACACACTCCCTCCATCATCACACTCCCTCCTTCAATACACTCCCACCTTCAACACACTCCCTCCTTCATAATAGTTCCTCCTTCAACACACTCCCTCCTTCATCACACACATTCCTTAATCACACTCCCTCCTTCAACACACTCCCTCCGTCAACACACTCCCTCCATTAACACACTCCCACATTCAACACACTCCCTCCTTCATCACACTCCCACGTTCATCATGCACCCTCCTTTAACACACTCCCTCATTCAAGACACTCCATCCTCCTTCACACTCCCTCCTTCATCACGCTCCCTCCTTTATCGCACTCCCACCTTCATCACACTCCCTCCTTCAAAACACTCCCTCCTTCATCACACTCGCTCCTTCATCATGCACCCTCCGTCATCAACACACTCCCACTTTAAACATGCAACCTCCTTTAACACACTCCCTCCTTCATCACAATCCCTCCTTCAACAATCTCCCTACTTCATCACACTCCCTCCTTCACCACTCTCTCCCCTTCAACACATTCCATCCTTCACCACACACCCTCCTTCAACACACTCCCTCCATCAACACATTCCCTCCTTCAACACAATTCATCCTTCATCACGCTCCCACCTTCATCACGCTCCCTCCTTCCTCACACTCCCTCCTTCATCACACTCCCTCCTTCATCACGCTCCCTCGTTCAACACACTCCCTCCATTCACACGCTCCCACCTTCAACACACTCACTCCTTCATCACACTCCCTCCTTCATCACACTCCCACCTTCATCACACTCCCTCCTTCATCACACTCCCACCTTCATTACACTCCATCCTTCAACACACTCCCTGCTTCATCACGCTCCCTCCTTCCTCACACTCCCTCCTTCATCACACTCCCTCCTTCATCACGCTCCCTCGTTCAACACACTCCCTCCATTCACACGCTCCCACCTTCAACACACTCACTCCTTCATCACACTCCCTCCTTCAACACACTCCCTCCTTCATCACACTCCGTCGTTCAACACACTCCCTCCTTCAATACACACCCTCCTTCATCCTACACCCTCCTTCATCACACTCCCACCTTCATCACACTCCCAACTTCAACACACTCCCTCCTTCAACACACTACCTCCTTCATCACACACCCTCCTTCATCACGCTCCCTCCTTCATCACACTCCCTCCTTCAACACACTCCCGCCTTCATCACACTCCGTAGTTCAACACACTCCGTCGTTCAACACACTCCCTCATTCAACACACTCCCACCTTCATCACACTCCCTCCTTCAACAAACTCCCTCCTTCATCATGCACCCTCCGTCATCAACACACTCTCACTTTAAACATACACCCTCCTTTAACACACTCCCTCCTTCATCACAATCCCTCCTTCAACAAACTCCCTCCTTCATCACACTCCCTCCTTCACCACACTCTCTCCTTCAACACATTCCATCCTTCACCGCACACCCTCCTTCAACACATTCCCTCCATCAACACACTCCCTCATTCATCACACTCCCTCCTTCAACACACTCCCACCTTCATCACGCTCCCTCCTTACTCACACTCGCTCCTTCATCACACTCCCTCCTTCATCACACTCCCTCCTTCAACACACTCCCTCCATTCACACGCTCCCACATTCGACACACTCACTCCTTCATCACAGTCCCTCCTTCATCACACTCCCTCCTTCAACACACTCCCTCCATTCACACGCTCCTACTTTCAACACACTCCCTCCTTCATCACACTCCCTCCTTCAACACATTCCCTCCTACATCACACTCCCTCCTTCATCACTCTCCCAACGTCATCACACTCCCATCTTCATCACACTCCATCCTTCAACACACTCCCTCCTTCAACATACTCCCTCCTTCATCACACTCCATCCTTCAACACATTCCCTCCTTCAACACACTCCCACCTTCAGCACAGTCACTCCTTCAACACAAGCCCACCATCATCACACTCACTCCTTCATCACACTCCCTCCTTCATCACACTCCCTCCTTCATCACGCTCCCTCCTTCATCACATTCCCTCCTTCATCGCGCTCCCTCCATCAACATACGCCCTCCTTCAACACAATTCATCCTTCATCACACTCCCACCTTCATCACCCTCCCTCACACTCCCTCCTTCATCACACTCCCTCCTTCATCACACTACCACCTTCAACCCACTCCCTCCATTCACACGCTCGCACCTTCAACACACTCACTCCTTCATCACACTCCCTCCTTCATCACAATCCCTCCTTCAACACACTCCCTCCATTCACACGCTCACACCTTCAACACACTCCCTCCTTCATCACACTCCGTGCTCCAACACACTCCCTCCTTCATCACACTCCCTCCTTCATCACACTCCCACCTTCATCACACTACCACCTTCATCACACTCCCTCCTTCATCACACTCCCTGCTTCAACACACTCCCTCCATCAATACACTCCCACCTTCAGCACACTCCATCCTTCAACACATTCCCTCGTTCATCACACTCCCTCCTTCATCACGCTCCCTCCTTCAACACACTCCCTCCTTCATCACACTCCCTCCTTCATCACACTCCCTCCTTCATCATACTCCCTCCTTCATCACACTCCCTCCTTCAACACTCTCCCTCCTTCATCACACGCCAACTTCAACACATTCCCACCTTCATCACACTCCCACCTTCACCACACTCCCTCCTTCATCACACTCCCTCCTGCAACACACTCCCTCCTTCATCACACTCCCTCCTTCAAACCACACACTCCCTCCTTCAACACACTCCCACCATCAACACACACCCTCCTTCATCACACTCCCTCATTCATCACACTGCCAGCTTCAACACACTCCCGCCTTCAACACACTCCCACATTCAACACACTCCCTCCCTTATCACACACCCACTTACAACACACACCCTCCTCCAACACACTCCCTCCTTCATTACACTCCCTCCTTCCACACACACCCGCCTTCAACACACTCCCACCTTCAACACACTCCCTCCTTCATCACACTCCCTCCTTCATCACACTCCCTCCTTCAACACACTCCCGCCTTCATCACACTCCATCATTCAACACACTCCGTCATTCAACACAATCTCTCCTTCAACACACTCCCGCCTTCATCACACTCCGTCGTTCAACACTCTCCGTCATTCAACACACTCCCTCCTTCAACACACTCCCACCTTCATCACACTCCCTTTCTCATCACACTCCCACCTCAACACACACCATCCTTCAACACACTCCCTCCTTCAGCACACTCCCACCTTCATCACACTCCCTTCTTCATCACACTCCCCCCTTCAACACACTCACTCCTTCATCATGCACCCTCCTTCAACCTACTCCCTCCTTCAACACACTCCCTCCTTCAACACACTCCCACCTTCATCACACTCCCTTTCCCATCACACTCCCACCTCAACACACACCATCCTTCAACACACTCCCTCCTTCAGCACACTCCCGCCTTCATCACACTCCCTCCTTCATCACACTCCCCCCTTCAACACACTCCCTCCTTCATCATGCACCCTCCTTCAACCTACTCCCTCCTTCAACACACTCCCTCCTTCAACACACTCCCACCTTCAACACACTCCCTCCTTCATCACGCACCCTCCTTCATCACACACCCACCTTCATCACACTCCGTCGTTCAACACACTCCCTCCTTCAATACACACCCTCCTTCATCATACACCCTCCTTCATCACACTACCTCCTTCATCACACTCCCTCCTTCATCACACTCCGTCGTTCAACACACTCCGTCGTTCAACACACTCCCTCCTGCAACACACTACCTCCTTCATCACACTCCCGCCTTCATCACACTCCCTCCTTCATCACACTCCCTCCTTCAGCACACTCCCACCTTCAACACACTCCCACCTTCATCACACTCCCTACTTCATCACGCACCCTCCTTCAACACACTCCCTCCTTCATCACACTCTCTCCTTAATCACACTCCCTCCTTCAGCACACTCCCTCCTTCAACACACTCCCACCTTCATCACACTCCCTCCTTCAGCACACTCCCTCCTTCAACACACTCCCTCCTTCATCATGCACCCTCCTTCAACACACTCCCTCCTTCATCACACTCCCTCCTTTATCATGCAACCTCCTTCAACACACTCCCACCTTCATCACACTCCCTCCTTCATCATGCACCCTCCTTCAACACACTCCCTCCTTCATCACACTCCCTGCTTCAACACACTCCCGCATTCCACACACTCCCTCCATCATCACACTCCCTCCTTCAATACACTCCCACCTTCAACACACTCCCTCCTTCATAATAGTTCCTCCTTCAACACACTCCCTCCTTCATCACACACATTCCTTAATCACACTCCCTCCTTCAACACACACCCTCCGTCAACACACTCCCTCCATTAACACACTCCCACATTCAACACACTCCCTCCTTCATCACACTCCCACGTTCATCATGCACCCTCCTTTAACACACTCCCTCATTCAAGACACTCCATCCTCCTTCACACTCCCTCCTTCATCACGCACCCTCCTTTATCGCGCTCGCACCTTCATCACACTCCCTCCTTCAAAACACTCCCTCCTTCATCACACTCGCTCCTTCATCATGCACCCTCCGTCATCAACACACTCCAACTTTAAACATGCAACCTCCTTTAACACACTCCCTCCTTCATCACAATCCCTCCTTCAACAATCTCCCTACTTCATCACACTCCCTCCTTCACCACTCTCTCCCCTTCAACACATTCCATCCTTCACCACACACCCTCCTTCAACACACTCCCTCCTTCCTCACACTCCCTCCTTCATCACACTCCCTCCTTCATCACGCTCCCTCGTTCAACACACTCCCTCCATTCACACGCTCCCACCTTCAACACACTCACTCCTTCATCACACTCCCTCCTTCATCACACTCCCACCTTCATCACACTCCCTCCTTCATCACACTCCCACCTTCATCACACTCCATCCTTTAACACACTCCCTGCCTCATCACGCTCCCTCCTTCCTCACACTCCCTCCTTCATCACACTCCCTCCTTCATCACGCTCCCTCCTTCAACACACTCCCTCCATTCACACGCTCCCACCTTCAACACACTCACTCCTTCATCACACTCCCTCCTTCAACACACTCCCTCCTTCATCACACTCCCTCCTTCATCACACTCCCACCTTCATCACACTCCGTCGTTCAACACACTCCCTCCTTCAATACACACCCTCCTTCATCATACACCCTCCTTCATCACACTACCTCCTTCATCACACTCACTCCTTCATCACACTCCGTCGTTCAACACACTCCGTCGTTCAACACACTCCCTCCTTCAACACACTACCTCCTTCATCACACACCCTCCTTCATCACGCTCCCTCCTTCATCACGCTCCCTCCTTTATCGCACTCCCACCTTCATCACACTCCCTCCTTCAAAACACTCCCTCCTTCATCACACTCGCTCCTTCATCATGCACCCTCCGTCATCAACACACTCCCACTTTAAACATGCAACCTCCTTAAACACACTCCCTCCTTCATCACAATCCCTCCTTCAACAATCTCCCTACTTCATCACACTCCCTCCTTCACCACTCTCTCCCCTTCAACACATTCCATCCTTCACCACACACCCTCCATCAACACATTCCCTCCTTCAACACAATTCATCCTTCATCACGCTCCCACCTTCATCACGCTCCCTCCTTCCTCACACTCCCTCCTTCATCACACTCCCTCCTTCATCACGCTCCCTCGTTCAACACACTCCCTCCATTCACACGCTCCCACCTTCAACACACTCACTCCTTCATCACACTCCCTCCTTCATCACACTCCCACCTTCATCACACTCCCTCCTTCATCACACTCCCACCTTCATTACACTCCATCCTTCATCACACTCCCTCCTTCATCACACTGCCTCCTTCAACACACTCCCTCCTTCATCACACTCCCACCTTCATCACACTACCACCTTCGTTACACTCCCTCCTTCATCACACTCCCTCCTTCAACACACTCCCTCCTTCAACACACTCCCTCCTTCATCACACTCCCACCTTCATCACACTACCACCTTCGTTACACTCCCTCCTTCAACACACTCCCTCCTTCATCACACTCCCTCCTTCATCACACTCCCTCCTTCATCATACTCCCTCCTTCATCACACTCCCTCCTTCAACACTCTCCCTCCTTCATCACACGCCAACTTCAACACATTCCCACCTTCATCACACTCCCACCTTCACCACACTCCCTCCTTCATCACACTCCCTCCTGCAACACACTCCCTCCTTCATCACACTCCCTCCTTCAAACCACACACTCCCTCCTTCAACACACTCCCACCATCAACACACACCCTCCTTCATCACACTCCCTCATTCATCACACTGCCAGCTTCAACACACTCCCGCCTTCAACACACTCCCACATTCAACACACTCCCTCCCTTATCACACACCCACTTACAACACACACCCTCCTCCAACACACTCCCTCCTTCATTACACTCCCTCCTTCCACACACACCCGCCTTCAACACACTCCCACCTTCAACACACTCCCTCCTTCATCACACTCCCTCCTTCATCACACTCCCTCCTTCAACACACTCCCGCCTTCATCACACTCCATCATTCAACACACTCCGTCATTCAACACAATCTCTCCTTCAACACACTCCCGCCTTCATCACACTCCGTCGTTCAACACTCTCCGTCATTCAACACACTCCCTCCTTCAACACACTCCCACCTTCATCACACTCCCTTTCTCATCACACTCCCACCTCAACACACACCATCCTTCAACACACTCCCTCCTTCAGCACACTCCCACCTTCATCACACTCCCTCCTTCATCACACTCCCCCCTTCAACACACTCACTCCTTCATCATGCACCCTCCTTCAACCTACTCCCTCCTTCAACACACTCCCTCCTTCAACACACTCCCACCTTCATCACACTCCCTTTCCCATCACACTCCCACCTCAACACACACCATCCTTCAACACACTCCCTCCTTCAGCACACTCCCGCCTTCATCACACTCCCTCCTTCATCACACTCCCCCCTTCAACACACTCCCTCCTTCATCATGCACCCTCCTTCAACCTACTCCCTCCTTCAACACACTCCCTCCTTCAACACACTCCCACCTTCAACACACTCCCTCCTTCATCACGCACCCTCCTTCATCACACACCCACCTTCATCACACTCCGTCGTTCAACACACTCCCTCCTTCAATACACACCCTCCTTCATCATACACCCTCCTTCATCACACTACCTCCTTCATCACACTCCCTCCTTCATCACACTCCGTCGTTCAACACACTCCGTCGTTCAACACACTCCCTCCTGCAACACACTACCTCCTTCATCACACTCCCGCCTTCATCACACTCCCTCCTTCATCACACTCCCTCCTTCAGCACACTCCCACCTTCAACACACTCCCACCTTCATCACACTCCCTACTTCATCACGCACCCTCCTTCAACACACTCCCTCCTTCATCACACTCTCTCCTTAATCACACTCCCTCCTTCAGCACACTCCCTCCTTCAACACACTCCCACCTTCATCACACTCCCTCCTTCAGCACACTCCCTCCTTCAACACACTCCCTCCTTCATCATGCACCCTCCTTCAACACACTCCCTCCTTCATCACACTCCCTCCTTTATCATGCAACCTCCTTCAACACACTCCCACCTTCATCACACTCCCTCCTTCATCATGCACCCTCCTTCAACACACTCCCTCCTTCATCACACTCCCTGCTTCAACACACTCCCGCATTCCACACACTCCCTCCATCATCACACTCCCTCCTTCAATACACTCCCACCTTCAACACACTCCCTCCTTCATAATAGTTCCTCCTTCAACACACTCCCTCCTTCATCACACACATTCCTTAATCACACTCCCTCCTTCAACACACACCCTCCGTCAACACACTCCCTCCATTAACACACTCCCACATTCAACACACTCCCTCCTTCATCACACTCCCACGTTCATCATGCACCCTCCTTTAACACACTCCCTCATTCAAGACACTCCATCCTCCTTCACACTCCCTCCTTCATCACGCACCCTCCTTTATCGCGCTCGCACCTTCATCACACTCCCTCCTTCAAAACACTCCCTCCTTCATCACACTCGCTCCTTCATCATGCACCCTCCGTCATCAACACACTCCAACTTTAAACATGCAACCTCCTTTAACACACTCCCTCCTTCATCACAATCCCTCCTTCAACAATCTCCCTACTTCATCACACTCCCTCCTTCACCACTCTCTCCCCTTCAACACATTCCATCCTTCACCACACACCCTCCTTCAACACACTCCCTCCTTCCTCACACTCCCTCCTTCATCACACTCCCTCCTTCATCACGCTCCCTCGTTCAACACACTCCCTCCATTCACACGCTCCCACCTTCAACACACTCACTCCTTCATCACACTCCCTCCTTCATCACACTCCCACCTTCATCACACTCCCTCCTTCATCACACTCCCACCTTCATCACACTCCATCCTTTAACACACTCCCTGCCTCATCACGCTCCCTCCTTCCTCACACTCCCTCCTTCATCACACTCCCTCCTTCATCACGCTCCCTCCTTCAACACACTCCCTCCATTCACACGCTCCCACCTTCAACACACTCACTCCTTCATCACACTCTCTCCTTCAACACACTCCCTCCTTCATCACACTCCCTCCTTCATCACACTCCCACCTTCATCACACTCCGTCGTTCAACACACTCCCTCCTTCAATACACACCCTCCTTCATCATACACCCTCCTTCATCACACTACCTCCTTCATCACACTCACTCCTTCATCACACTCCGTCGTTCAACACACTCCGTCGTTCAACACACTCCCTCCTTCAACACACTACCTCCTTCATCACACACCCTCCTTCATCACGCTCCCTCCTTCATCACGCTCCCTCCTTTATCGCACTCCCACCTTCATCACACTCCCTCCTTCAAAACACTCCCTCCTTCATCACACTCGCTCCTTCATCATGCACCCTCCGTCATCAACACACTCCCACTTTAAACATGCAACCTCCTTAAACACACTCCCTCCTTCATCACAATCCCTCCTTCAACAATCTCCCTACTTCATCACACTCCCTCCTTCACCACTCTCTCCCCTTCAACACATTCCATCCTTCACCACACACCCTCCATCAACACATTCCCTCGTTCAACACACTCCCTCCATTCACACGCTCCCACCTTCAACACACTCACTCCTTCATCACACTCCCTCCTTCATCACACTCCCACCTTCATCACACTCCCTCCTTCATCACACTCCCACCTTCATTACACTCCATCCTTCATCACACTCCCTCCTTCATCACACTGCCTCCTTCAACACACTCCCTCCTTCATCACACTCCCACCTTCATCACACTACCACCTTCGTTACACTCCCTCCTTCATCACACTCCCTCCTTCAACACACTCCCTCCTTCAACACACTCCCTCCTTCATCACACTCCCACCTTCATCACACTACCACCTTCGTTACACTCCCTCCTTCAACACACTCCCTCCTTCATCACACTCCCACCTTCATCACACTCCCTCCTTCATCACACTCCCTGCTTCAACACACTCCCTCCTTCATCACACTCCCACTTTCATCATGCACCCTCCTTCATCACACTCCCACTTTCATCATGCACCCTCCTTTAACACTCTCCCTCATTCAACACACTCCCTCCTCCTTCACACTCCCTCCTTCATCACGCTCCCTCCTTTATCGCACTCCCACCTTCATCACACTCCCTCCTTCAACAAACTCCCTCCTTCATCATGCACCCTCCGTCATCAACACACTCTCACTTTAAACATACACCCTTCTTTAACACACTCCCTCCTTCATCACAATCCCTCCTTCAACAAACTCCCTCCTTCATCACACTCCCTCCTTCACCACACTCTCTCCTTCAACACAATCCATCCTTCACCGCACACCGTCCTTCAACACATTCCCTCCATCAACACACTCCCTCATTCATCACACTCCCTCCTTCAACACACTCCCACCTTCATCACGCTCCCTCCTTACTCACACTCGCTCCTTCATCACACTCCCTCCTTCATCACACTCCCTCCTTCAACACACTCCCTCCATTCACACGCTCGCACCTTCAACACACTCACTCCTTCATCACACTCCCTCCTTCATCACACTCCCTCCTTCAACACACTCCCTCCATTCACACGCTCCCACCTTCAACACACTCACTCCTTCATCACACTCCCTCCTTCATCACACTCCCTCCTTCATCACACTCCCACCTTCATCACACTACCACCTTCATCACACTCCCTCCTTCATCACACTCCCTGCTTCAACACACTCCCTCCATCAATACACTCCCACCTTCAGCACACTCCATCCTTCAACACATTCCCTCCTTCATCACACTCCCTCCTTCATCACGCTCCCTCCTTCATCACATTCCCTCCTTCATCACATTCCCTCCTTCATCACACTCCCTCCTTCATCATACTCCCTCCTTCATCACACTCCCTCCTTCAACACGCTCCCTCCTTCATCACACGCCAACTTCAACACATTCCCACCTTCATCACACTCCCACCTTCCTCACACTCCCTCCTTCATCACACTTCCTCCTGCAACACACTCCCTCCTTCATCACACTCCCTCCTTCAAACCACACACTCCCTCCTTCAACACACTCCCACCATCAACACACACCCTCCTTCATCACACTCCCTCCTTCATCACACTCCCACCTTCATCACACTCCGTCGTTCAACACACTCCCTCCTTCAATACACACCCTCCTTCATCATACACCCTCCTTCATCACACTACCTCCTTCATCACACTCACTCCTTCATCACACTCCGTCGTTCAACACACTCCGTCGTTCAACACACTCCCTCCTTCAACACACTACCTCCTTCATCACACACCCTCCTTCATCACGCTCCCTCCTTCATCACACTCCCTCCTTCAACACACTCCCGCCTTCATCACACTCCGTAGTTCAACACACTCCGTCGTTCAACACACTCCCTCATTCAACACACTCCCACCTTCATCACACTCCCACCTTCATCATACTCCGTCGTTCAACACACTCCCTCCTTCATCACACTCGCACCTTCATCACACTCCCTCCTTAAACACACTCCCTCCTTCAACACACTCCCTCCTTCATCACACTCCCTCCTTCATCATGCACCCTCCTTCAACACACTCCCTCCTTCAATACACTCCCACCTTCAACACACTCCCTCCTTCATCATACTCCCTCCTTCAACACACTCCCTCCTTCATCATGCACCCTCCTTCAACACACTCCCTCCTTCATCACACTCCCTCCTTCATCATGCAACCTCCTTCAACACACTCCCACCTTCATCACACTCCCTCCTTCATCATGCACCCTCCTTCAACACACTCCCTCCTTCATCACACTCCCTGCTTCAACACACTCCCGCCTTCCACACACTCCCTCCATCATCACACTCCCTCCTTCAATACACTCCCACCTTCAACACACTCCTTCCTTCATAATAGTTCCTCCTTCAACACACTCCCTCCTTCATCACACACATTCCTTAATTACACTCCCTCCTTCAACACACTCCCTCCGTCAACACACTCCCTCCATTAACACACTCCCACATTCAACACACTCCCTCCTTCATCACACTCCCACGTTCATCATGCACCCTCCTTTAACACACTCCCTCATTCAAGACACTCCATCCTCCTTCACACTCCCTCCTTCATCACGCTCCCTCCTTTATCGCACTCCCACCTTCATCACACTCCCTCCTTCAAAACACTCCCTCCTTCATCACACTCGCTCCTTCATCATGCACCCTCCGTCATCAACACACTCCCACTTTAAACATGCAACCTCCTTAAACACACTCCCTCCTTCATCACAACCCCTCCTTCAACAATCTCCCTACTTCATCACACTCCCTCCTTCACCACTCTCTCCCCTTCAACACATTCCATCCTTCACCACACACCCTCCTTCAACACACTCCCTCCATCAACACATTCCCTCCTTCAACACAATTCATCCTTCATCACGCTCCCACCTTCATCACGCTCCCTCCTTCCTCACACTCCCTCCTTCATCACACTCCCTCCTTCATCACGCTCCATCGTTCAACACACTCCCTCCATTCACACGCTCCCACCTTCAACACACTCACTCCTTCATCACACTCCCTCCTTCATCACACTCCCACCTTCATCACACTCCCTCCTTCATCACACTCCCACCTTCATTACACTCCATCCTTCATCACACTCCCTCCTTCATCACACTGCCTCCTTCAACACACTCCCTCCTTCATCACACTCCCACCTTCATCACACTACCACCTTCGTTACACTCCCTCCTTCATCACACTCCCTCCTTCAACACACTCCCTCCTTCAACACACTCCCTCCTTCATCACACTCCCACCTTCATCACACTACCACCTTCGTTACACTCCCTCCTTCAACACACTCCCTCCTTCATCACACTCCCACCTTCATCACACTCCCTCCTTCATCACACTCCCTGCTTCAACACACTCCCTCCTTCATCACACTCCCACTTTCATCATGCACCCTCCTTCATCACACTCCCACTTTCATCATGCACCCTCCTTTAACACTCTCCCTCATTCAACACACTCCCTCCTCCTTCACACTCCCTCCTTCATCACGCTCCCTCCTTTATCGCACTCCCACCTTCATCACACTCCCTCCTTCAACAAACTCCCTCCTTCATCATGCACCCTCCGTCATCAACACACTCTCACTTTAAACATACACCCTCCTTTAACACACTCCCTCCTTCATCACAATCCCTCCTTCAACAAACTCCCTCCTTCATCACACTCCCTCCTTCACCACACTCTCTCCTTCAACACAATCCATCCTTCACCGCACACCGTCCTTCAACACATTCCCTCCATCAACACACTCCCTCATTCATCACACTCCCTCCTTCAACACACTCCCACCTTCATCACGCTCCCTCCTTACTCACACGCGCTCCTTCATCACACTCCCTCCTTCATCACACTCCCTCCTTCAACACACTCCCTCCATTCACACGCTCCCACCTTCAACACACTCACTCCTTCAACACAAGCCCACCATCAACACACTCACTCCTTCATCACACTCCCTCCTTCATCACACTCCATCCTTCAACACATTCCCTCCTTCAACACACTCCCACCTTCAGCACACTCACTCCTTCAACACAAGTCCACCATCAACACACTCACTCCTTCATCACACTCCCTCCTTCATCACACTCCCTCCTTCAACACACTCCCTCCATTCACACGCTCCTACTTTCAACACACTCCCTCCTTCATCACACTCCCTCCTTCAACACACTCCCTCCTACATCACACTCCCTCCTTCATCACTCTCCCAACGTCATCACACTCCCATCTTC
This sequence comes from Chiloscyllium plagiosum, assembly GCF_037043375.1. Taxonomy (NCBI): domain Eukaryota; kingdom Metazoa; phylum Chordata; class Chondrichthyes; order Orectolobiformes; family Hemiscylliidae; genus Chiloscyllium; species Chiloscyllium plagiosum. The sequence goes on along the minus strand of NW_028270163.1, from coordinate 53,118,119 downwards.
ATCACACTCCATCCTTCAACATACTCCCTCCTTCAACATACTCCCTCCTTCATCACACTCCATCCTTCAACACATTCCCTCCTTCAACACACTCCCACCTTCAGCACACTCACTCCTTCAACACAAGCCCACCATCAACACACTCACTCCTTCATCACACTCCCTCCTTCATCACATTCCCTCCTTCATCGCGCTCCCTCCATCAACATACGCCCTCCTTCAACACAATTCATCCGTCATCACACTCCCACCTTCATCACCCTCCCTCCTTCCTCACACTCCCTCCTTCATCACACTCCCTCCTTCATCACACTACCACCTTCAACCCACTCCCTCCATTCACACGCTCGCACCTTCAACACACTCACTCCTTCATCACACTCCCTCCTTCATCACAATCCCTCCTTCAACACACTCCCTCCATTCACACGCTCACACCTTCAACACACTCCCTCCTTCATCACACTCCGTCCTCCAACACACTCCCTCCTTCATCACACTCCCTCCTTCATCACACTCCCACCTTCATCACACTCCCACCTTCATTACACTCCATCCTTCAACACACTCCCTCCTTCATCACACTCCCTCCTTCATCACACTCCCACCTTCATCACACTACCACCTTCATCACACTCCCTCCTTCATCACACTCCCTGCTTCAACACACTCCCTCCATCAATACACTCCCACCTTCAGCACACTCCATCCTTCAACACATTCCCTCCTTCATCACACTCCCTCCTTCATCACGCTCCCTCCTTCATCACATTCCCTCCTTCATCACACTCCCTCCGTCATCACACTCCCTCCTTCATCATACTCCCTCCTTCATCACACTCCCTCCTTCATCACACTCCCTCCTTCAAACCACACACTCCCTCCTTCAACACACTACCACCATCAACACACACCCTCCTTCATCACACTCCCTCATTCATCACACTGCCAGCTTCAACACACTCCCTCCTTCATCACACTCCCTCCTTCAAACCACACACTCCCACCTTCATCACACTCCCTCCTTCATCACACTCCCCCCTTCAACACACTCCCTCCTTCATCATGCACCCTCCTTCAACCTACTCCCTCCTTCAACACACTCCCTCCTTCAGCACACTCCCACCTTCATCACACTACCTCCTTCATCACACTCCCCCCTTCAACACACTCCCTCCTTCATCATGCACCCTCCTTCAACCTACTCCCTCCTTCAACACACTCCCTCCTTCAACACACTCCCACCTTCAACACACTCCCTCCTTCATCACGCACCCTCCTTCATCACACACCCACCTTCATCATACACCCTCCTTCATCACACTACCTCCTTCATCACACTCCCTCCTTCATCACACTCCGTCGTTCAACACACTCCGTCGTTCAACACACTCCCTCCTTCAACACACTACCTCCTTCATCACACTCCCGCCTTCATCACACTCCCTCCTTCATCACACTCCCTCCTTCAGCACACTCCCACCTTCAACACACTCCCACCTTCATCACACTCCCTACTTCATCACGCACCCTCCTTCAACACACTCCCTCCTTCATCACACTCTCTCCTTCATCACACTCCCTCCTTCAGCACACTCCCTCCTTCAACACACTCCCACCTTCATCACACTCCCTCCTTCAGCACACTCCCTCCTTCAACACACTCCCTCCTTCATCACACTCCCTCCTTCATCACACTCCCTCCTTCAGCACACTCCCTCCTTCATCACACTCCCTCCTTCAACACACTCCCTCCTTCATCACGCACCCTCCTTCAACACACTCCCACCTTCATCACACTCCCTCCTTCAGCACACTCCCTCCTTCAACACACTCCCTCCTTCATCACACTCCCTCCTTCATCACACTCCCTCCTTCAGCACACTCCCTCCTTCATCACACACCATCCTTCAACACACTCCCTCCTTCATCACGCAGCCTCCTTCAACACACTCCCTCCTTCATCACACCCACCTTCATCATACTCCGTCGTTCAACACTCTCCGTCATTCAACACACTCGCTCCTTCAGCACACTCCCACCTTCATCACACTCCCTTTCTCATCACACTCCCACCTCAACACACACCATCCTTCAACACACTCCCTCCTTCAGCACACTCCCACCTTCATCACACTCCCTCCTTCATCACACTCCCCCCTTCATCACACTCCCACCTTCATCATACTCCGTCGTTCAACACACTCCCTCCTTCATCACACTCCCAACTTCATCACACTCCCTCCTTCAACACACTCCCTCCTTCAACACACTCCCTCCTTCATCACACCCCCTCCTTCATCATGCACCCTCCTTCATCATGCACCCTCCTTCAACACATTCCCTCCTTCAATACACTCCCACCTTCAACACACTCCCTCCTTCATCATACTCCCTCCTTCAACACACTCCCTCCTTCATCATGCACCCTCCTTCAACACACTCCCTCCTTCATCACACTCCCTCCTTCAACACACTCCCACCTTCAACACACTCCCTCCTTCATCACACTCCCTCCTTCAACACACTCCCTCCTTCATCATGCACCCTCCTTCAACACACTCCCACCTTCATCACACTCCGTCATTCAACACACTCTCTCCTTCAATACACTCCCACCTTCAGCACAGTCCCTCCTTCATCATGCACCCTCCTTCAACACACTCCCTCCTTCATCACACTCCCTGCTTCAACACACTCCCGCCTTCCACACATTCCCTCCATCATCGCACTCCCTCCTTCAATACACTCCCACCTTCAACACACTCCCTCCTTCATAATACTCCCTCCTTCAACTCACTCCCTCCTTCATCACACACCCTCCTTCATCACACTCCCTCCTTTATCATGCAACCTCCTTCAACACACTCCCACCTTCATCACACTCCCTCCTTCATCATGCACCCTCCTTCAACACACTCCCTCCTTCATCACACTCCCTGCTTCAACACACTCCCGCCTTCCACACACTCCCTCCATCATCACACTCCCTCCTTCAATACACTCCCACCTTCAACACACTCCTTCCTTCATAATAGTTCCTCCTTCAACACACTCCCTCCTTCATCACACACATTCCTTAATCACACTCCCTCCTTCAACACACACCCTCCGTCAACACACTCCCTCCATTAACACACTCCCACATTCAACACACTCCCTCCTTCATCACACTCCCACGTTCATCATGCACCCTCCTTTAACACACTCCCTCATTCAAGACACTCCATCCTCCTTCACACTCCCTCCTTCATCATGCTCCCTCCTTTATCGCACTCCCACCTTCATCACACTCCCTCCTTCAAAACACTCCCTCCTTCATCACACTCGCTCCTTCATCATGCACCCTCCGTCATCAACACACTCCCACTTTAAACATGCAACCTCCTTTAACACACTCCCTCCTTCATCACAATCCCTCCTTCAACAATCTCCCTACTTCATCACACTCCCTCCTTCACCACTCTCTCCCCTTCAACACATTCCATCCTTCACCACACACCCTCCTTCAACACACTCCCTCCATCAACACATTCCCTCCTTCAACACAATTCATCATTCATCACGCTCCCGCCTTCATCATGCTCCCTCCTTCCTCACACTCCCTCCTTCATCACACTCCCTCCTTCATCACGCTCCCTCGTTCAACACACTCCCTCCATTCACACGCTCCCACCTTCAACACACTCACTCCTTCATCACACTCCCTCCTTCATCACACTCCCACCTTCATCACACTCCCTCCTTCATCACACTCCCACCTTCATCACACTCCATCCTTCAACACACTCCCTGCTTCATCACGCTCCCTCCTTCCTCACACTCCCTCCTTCATCACACTCCCTCCTTCATCACGCTCCCTCGTTCAACACACTCCCTCCATTCACACGCTCCCACCTTCAACACACTCACTCCTTCATCACACTCCCTCCTTCAACACACTCCCTCCTTCATCACACTCCCTCCTTCATCACACTCCCACCTTCATCACACTCCGTCGTTCAACACACTCCCTCCTTCAATACACACCCTCCTTCATCATACACCCTCCTTCATCACACTGCCTCCTTCATCACACTCACTCCTTCATCACACTCCGTCGTTCAACACACTCCGTCGTTCAACACACTCCCTCCTTCAACACACTACCTCCTTCATCACACACCCTCCTTCATCACGCTCCCTCCTTCATCACACTCCCTCCTTCAACACACTCCCGCCTTCATCACACTCCGTAGTTCAACACACTCCGTCGTTCAACACACTCCCTCATTCAACACACTCCCACCTTCATCACACTCCCACCTTCATCATACTCCGTCGTTCAACACACTCCCTCCTTCATCACACTCGCACCTTCATCACACTCCCTCCTTAAACACACTCCCTCCTTCAACACACTCCCTCCTTCATCACACTTCCTCCTTCATCATGCACCCTCCTTCAACACAATCCCTCCTTCAATACACTCCCACCTTCAACACACTCCCTCCTTCATCATACTCCCTCCTTCAACACACTCCCTCCTTCATCATGCACCCTCCTTCAACACACTCTCTCCTTCATCACACTCCCTCCTTCATCATGCAACCTCCTTCAACACACTCCCACCTTCATCACACTCCCTCCTTCATCATGCACCCTCCTTCAACACACTCCCTCCTTCATCACACTCCCTGCTTCAACACACTCCCGCCTTCCACACACTCCCTCCATCATCACACTCCCTCCTTCAATACACTCCCACCTTCAACACACTCCTTCCTTCATAATAGTTCCTCCTTCAACACACTCCCTCCTTCATCACACACATTCCTTAATCACACTCCCTCCTTCAACACACTCCCTCCGTCAACACACTCCCTCCATTAACACACTCCCACATTCAACACACTCCCTCCTTCATCACACTCCCACGTTCATCATGCACCCTCCTTTAACACACTCCCTCATTCAAGACACTCCATCCTCCTTCACACTCCCTCCTTCATCACGCTCCCTCCTTTATCGCACTCCCACCTTCATCACACTCCCTCCTTCAAAACACTCCCTCCTTCATCACACTCGCTCCTTCATCATGCACCCCCCGTCATCAACACACTCCCACTTTAAACATGCAACCTCCTTAAACACACTCCCTCCTTCATCACAATCCCTCCTTCAACAATCTCCCTACTTCATCACACTCCCTCCTTCACCACTCTCTCCCCTTCAACACATTCCATCCTTCACCACACACCCTCCTTCAACACACTCCCTCCATCAACACATTCCCTCCTTCAACACAATTCATCCTTCATCACGCTCCCACCTTCATCACGCTCCCTCCTTCCTCACACTCCCTCCTTCATCACACTCCCTCCTTCATCACGCTCCCTCGTTCAACACACTCCCTCCATTCACACGCTCCCACCTTCAACACACTCACTCCTTCATCACACTCCCTCCTTCATCACACTCCCACCTTCATCACACTCCCTCCTTCATCACACTCCCACCTTCATTACACTCCATCCTTCATCACACTCCCTCCTTCATCACACTGCCTCCTTCATCACACTCCCTCCTTCAACACACTCCCTCCTTCAACACACGCCCTCCTTCATCACACTCCCACCTTCATCACACTACCACCTTCGTTACACTCCCTCCTTCATCACACTCCCTCCTTCAACACACTCCCTCCTTCAACACACTCCCTCCTTCATCACACTCCCACCTTCATCACATTACCACCTTCGTTACACTCCCTCCTTCAACACACTCCCTCCTTCATCACACTCCCACCTTCATCACATTCCCTCCTTCATCACACTCCCTGCTTCAACACACTCCCTCCTTCATCACACTCCCACTTTCATCATGCACCCTCCTTTAACACTCTCCCTCATTCAACACACTCCCTCCTCCTTCACACTCCCTCCTTCATCACGCTCCCTCCTTTATCGCACTCCCACCTTCATCACACTCCCTCCTTCAACAAACTCCCTCCTTCATCATGCACCCTCCGTCATCAACACACTCTCACTTTAAACATACACCCTCCTTTAACACACTCCCTCCTTCATCACAATCCCTCCTTCAACAAACTCCCTCCTTCATCACACTCCCTCCTTCACCACACTCTCTCCTTCAACACAATCCATCCTTCACCGCACACCGTCCTTCAACACATTCCCTCCATCAACACACTCCCTCATTCATCACACTCCCTCCTTCAACACACTCCCACCTTCATCACGCTCCCTCCTTACTCACACTCGCTCCTTCATCACACTCCCTCCTTCATCACACTCCCTCCTTCAACACACTCCCTCCATTCACACGCTCCCACCTTCAACACACTCATTCCTTCATCACACTCCCTCCTTCATCACACTCCCTCCTTCAACACACTCCCTCCATTCACACGCTCCTACTTTCAACACACTCCCTCCTTCATCACACTCCCTCCTTCAACACACTCCCTCCTACATCACACTCCCTCCTTCATCACTCTCCCAACGTCATCACACTCCCATCTTCATCACACTCCATCCTTCAACATACTCCCTCCTTCAACATACTCCCTCCTTCATCACACTCCATCCTTCAACACATTCCCTCCTTCAACACACTCCCACCTTCAGCACACTCACTCCTTCAACACAAGTCCACCATCAACACACTCACTCCTTCATCACACTCCCTCCTTCATCACATTCCCTCCTTCATCGCGCTCCCTCCATCAACATACGCCCTCCTTCAACACAATTCATCCGTCATCACACTCCCACCTTCATCACCCTCCCTCCTTCCTCACACTCCCTCCTTCATCACACTCCCTCCTTCATCACACTACCACCTTCAACCCACTCCCTCCATTCACACGCTCGCACCTTCAACACACTCACTCCTTCATCACACTCCCTCCTTCATCACAATCCCTCCTTCAACACACTCCCTCCATTCACACGCTCACACCTTCAACACACTCCCTCCTTCATCACACTCCGTCCTCCAACGCACTCCCTCCTTCATCACACTCCCTCCTTCATCACACTCCCACCTTCATCACACTCCCACCTTCATTACACTCCATCCTTCAACACACTCCCTCCTTCATCACACTCCCTCCTTCATCACACTCCCACCTTCATCACACTACCACCTTCATCACACTCCCTCCTTCATCACACTCCCTGCTTCAACACACTCCCTCCATCAATACACTCCCACCTTCAGCACACTCCATCCTTCAACACATTCCCTCCTTCATCACACTCCCTCCTTCATCACGCTCCCTCCTTCATCACATTCCCTCCTTCATCACACTCCCTCCTTCATCACACTCCCTCCTTCATCATACTCCCTCCTTCATCACACTCCCTCCTTCAACACGCTCCCTCCTTCATCACACGCCAACTTCAACACATTCCCACCTTCATCACACTCCCACCTTCATCACACTCCCTCCTTCATCACACTTCCTCCTGCAACACACTCCCTCCTTCATCACACTCCCTCCTTCAAACCACACACTCCCTCCTTCAACACACTCCCACCATCAACACACACCCTCCTTCATCACACTCCCTCATTCATCACACTGCCAGCTTCAACACACTCCCTCCTTCATCACACTCCCCCCTTCATCACACTCCCTCCTTCATCACACTCCCCCCTTCAACACACTCCCTCCTTCATCATGCACCCTCCTTCAACCTACTCCCTCCTTCAACACACTCCCTCCTTCAATACACTCCCACCTTCAGCACAGTCCCTCCTTCATCATGCACCCTCCTTCAACACACTCCCTCCTTCATCACACTCCCTGCTTCAACACACTCCCGCCTTCCACACATTCCCTCCATCATCGCACTTCCTCCTTCAATACACTCCCACCTTCAACACACTCCCTCCTTCATAATACTCCCTCCTTCAACTCACTCCCTCCTTCATCACACACCCTCCTTCATCACACTCCCTCCTTTATCATGCAACCTCCTTCAACACACTCCCACCTTCATCACACTCCCTCCTTCATCATGCACCCTCCTTCAACACACTCCCTCCTTCATCACACTCCCTGCTTCAACACACTCCCGCCTTCCACACACTCCCTCCATCATCACACTCCCTCCTTCAATACACTCCCACCTTCAACACACTCCTTCCTTCATAATAGTTCCTCCTTCAACACACTCCCTCCTTCATCACACACATTCCTTAATCACACTCCCTCCTTCAACACACACCCTCCGTCAACACACTCCCTCCATTAACACACTCCCACATTCAACACACTCCCTCCTTCATCACACTCCCACGTTCATCATGCACCCTCCTTTAACACACTCCCTCATTCAAGACACTCCATCCTCCTTCACACTCCCTCCTTCATCATGCTCCCTCCTTTATCGCACTCCCACCTTCATCACACTCCCTCCTTCAAAACACTCCCTCCTTCATCACACTCGCTCCTTCATCATGCACCCTCCGTCATCAACACACTCCCACTTTAAACATGCAACCTCCTTTAACACACTCCCTCCTTCATCACAATCCCTCCTTCAACAATCTCCCTACTTCATCACACTCCCTCCTACACCACTCTCTCCCCTTCAACACATTCCATCCTTCACCACACACCCTCCTTCAACACACTCCCTCCATCAACACATTCCCTCCTTCAACACAATTCATCATTCATCACGCTCCCACCTTCATCATGCTCCCTCCTTCCTCACACTCCCTCCTTCATCACACTCCCTCCTTCATCACGCTCCCTCGTTCAACACACTCCCTCCATTCACACGCTCCCACCTTCAACACACTCACTCCTTCATCACACTCCCTCCTTCATCACACTCCCACCTTCATCACACTCCCTCCTTCATCACACTCCCACCTTCATCACACTCCATCCTTCAACACACTCCCTGCTTCATCACGCTCCCTCCTTCCTCACACTCCCTCCTTCATCACACTCCCTCCTTCATCACGCTCCCTCGTTCAACACACTCCCTCCATTCACACGCTCCCACCTTCAACACACTCACTCCTTCATCACACTCCCTCCTTCAACACACTCCCTCCTTCATCACACTCCCTCCTTCATCACACTCCCACCTTCATCACACTCCGTCGTTCAACACACTCCCTCCTTCAATACACACCCTCCTTCATCATACACCCTCCTTCATCACACTACCTCCTTCATCACACTCACTCCTTCATCACACTCCGTCGTTCAACACACTCCGTCGTTCAACACACTCCCTCCTTCAACACACTACCTCCTTCATCACACACCCTCCTTCATCACGCTCCCTCCTTCATCACACTCCCTCCTTCAACACACTCCCGCCTTCATCACACTCCGTAGTTCAACACACTCCGTCGTTCAACACACTCCCTCATTCAACACACTCCCACCTTCATCACACTCCCACCTTCATCATACTCCGTCGTTCAACACACTCCCTCCTTCATCACACTCGCACCTTCATCACACTCCCTCCTTAAACACACTCCCTCCTTCAACACACTCCCTCCTTCATCACACTCCCTCCTTCATCATGCACCCTCCTTCAACACAATCCCTCCTTCAATACACTCCCACCTTCAACACACTCCCTCCTTCATCATACTCCCTCCTTCAACACACTCCCTCCTTCATCATGCACCCTCCTTCAACACACTCCCTCCTTCATCACACTCCCTCCTTCATCATGCAACCTCCTTCAACACACTCCCACCTTCATCACACTCCCTCCTTCATCATGCACCCTCCTTCAACACACTCCCTCCTTCATTACACTCCCTGCTTCAACACACTCCCGCCTTCCACACACTCCCTCCATCATCACACTCCCTCCTTCAATACACTCCCACCTTCAACACACTCCTTCCTTCATAATAGTTCCTCCTTCAACACACTCCCTCCTTCATCACACACATTCCTTAATCACACTCCCTCCTTCAACACACTCCCTCCGTCAACACACTCCCTCCATTAACACACTCCCACATTCAACACACTCCCTCCTTCATCACACTCCCACGTTCATCATGCACCCTCCTTTAACACACTCCCTCATTCAAGACACTCCATCCTCCTTCACACTCCCTCCTTCATTACGCTCCCTCCTTTATCGCACTCCCACCTTCATCACACTCCCTCCTTCAAAACACTCCCTCCTTCATCACACTCGCTCCTTCATCATGCACCCTCCGTCATCAACACACTCCCACTTTAAACATGCAACCTCCTTAAACACACTCCCTCCTTCATCACAATCCCTCCTTCAACAATCTCCCTACTTCATCACACTCCCTCCTTCACCACTCTCTCCCCTTCAACACATTCCATCCTTCACCACACACCCTCCTTCAACACACTCCCTCCATCAACACATTCCCTCCTTCAACACAATTCATCCTTCATCACGCTCCCACCTTCATCACGCTCCCTCCTTCCTCACACTCCCTCCTTCATCACACTCCCTCCTTCATCACGCTCCCTCGTTCAACACACTCCCTCCATTCACACGCTCCCACCTTCAACACACTCACTCCTTCATCACACTCCCTCCTTCATCACACTCCCACCTTCATCACACTCCCTCCTTCATCACACTCCCACCTTCATTACACTCCATCCTTCATCACACTCCCTCCTTCATCACACTGCCTCCTTCATCACACTCCCTCCTTCAACACACTCCCTCCTTCAACACACGCCCTCCTTCATCACACTCCCACCTTCATCACACTACCACCTTCGTTACACTCCCTCCTTCATCACACTCCCTCCTTCAACACACTCCCTCCTTCAACACACTCCCTCCTTCATCACACTCCCACCTTCATCACATTACCACCTTCGTTACACTCCCTCCTTCAACACACTCCCTCCTTCATCACACTCCCACCTTCATCACATTCCCTCCTTCATCACACTCCCTGCTTCAACACACTCCCTCCTTCATCACACTCCCACTTTCATCATGCACCCTCCTTTAACACTCTCCCTCATTCAACACACTCCCTCCTCCTTCACACTCCCTCCTTCATCACGCTCCCTCCATTATCGCACTCCCACCTTCATCACACTCCCTCCTTCAACAAACTCCCTCCTTCATCATGCACCCTCCGTCATCAACACACTCTCACTTTAAACATACACCCTCCTTTAACACACTCCCTCCTTCATCACAATCCCTCCTTCAACAAACTCCCTCCTTCATCACACTCCCTCCTTCACCACACTCTCTCCTTCAACACAATCCATCCTTCACCGCACACCGTCCTTCAACACATTCCCTCCATCAACACACTCCCTCATTCATCACACTCCCTCCTTCAACACACTCCCACCTTCATCACGCTCCCTCCTTACTCACACTCGCTCCTTCATCACACTCCCTCCTTCATCACACTCCCTCCTTCAACACACTCCCTCCATTCACACGCTCCCACCTTCAACACACTCATTCCTTCATCACACTCCCTCCTTCATCACACTCCCTCCTTCAACACACTCCCTCCATTCACACGCTCCTACTTTCAACACACTCCCTCCTTCATCACACTCCCTCCTTCAACACACTCCCTCCTACATCACACTCCCTCCTTCATCACTCTCCCAACGTCATCACACTCCCATCTTCATCACACTCCATCCTTCAACATACTCCCTCCTTCAACATACTCCCTCCTTCATCACACTGCATCCTTCAACACATTCCCTCCTTCAACACACTCCCACCTTCAGCACACTCACTCCTTCAACACAAGCCCACCATCAACACACTCACTCCTTCATCACACTCCCTCCTTCATCACATTCCCTCCTTCATCGCGCTCCCTCCATCAACATACGCCCTCCTTCAACACAATTCATCCTTCATCACACTCCCACCTTCATCACCCTCCCTCCTTCCTCACACTCCCTCCTTCATCACACTCCCTCCTTCGTCACACTACCACCTTCAACCCACTCCCTCCATTCACACGCTCGCACCTTCAACACACTCACTCCTTCATCACACTCCCTCCTTCATCACAATCCCTCCTTCAACACACTCCCTCCATTCACACGCTCACACCTTCAACACACTCCCTCCTTCATCACACTCCGTCCTCCAACACACTCCCTCCTTCATCACACTCCCTCCTTCATCACACTCCCACCTTCATCACACTCCCACCTTCATTACACTCCATCCTTCAACACACTCCCTCCTTCATCACACTCCCTCCTTCATCACACTCCCACCTTCATCACACTACCACCTTCATCACACTCCCTCCTTCATCACACTCCCTGCTTCAACACACTCCCTCCATCAATACACTCCCACCTTCAGCACACTCCATCCTTCAACACATTCCCTCCTTCATCACACTCCCTCCTTCATCACGCTCCCTCCTTCATCACATTCCCTCCTTCATCACACTCCCTCCTTCATCACACTCCCTCCTTCATCATACTCCCTCCTTCATCACACTCCCTCCTTCAACACGCTCCCTCCTTCATCACACGCCAACTTCAACACATTCCCACCTTCATCACACTCCCACCTTCATCACACTCCCTCCTTCATCACACTTCCTCCTGCAACACACTCCCTCCTTCATCACACTCCCTCCTTCAAACCACACACTCCCTCCTTCAACACACTCCCACCATCAACACACACCCTCCTTCATCACACTCCCTCATTCATCACACTGCCAGCTTCAACACACTCCCTCCTTCATCACACTCCCTCCTTCAAACCACACACTCCCACCTTCATCACACTCCCTCCTTCATCACACTCCCCCCTTCAACACACTCCCTCCTTCATCATGCACCCTCCTTCAACCTACTCCCTCCTACAACACACTCCCTCCTTCAGCACACTCCCACCTTCATCACACTCCCTCCTTCATCACACTCCCCCCTTCAACACACTCCCTCCTTCATCATGCACCCTCCTTCAACCTACTCCCTCCTTCAACACACTCCCTCCTTCAACACACTCCCACCTTCAACACACTCCCTCCTTCATCACGCACCCTCCTTCATCACACACCCACCTTCATCACACTCCGTCGTTCAACACACTCCCTCCTTCAATACACACCCTCCTTCATCATACACCCTCCTTCATCACACTACATCCTTCATCACACTCCCTCCTTCATCACACTCCGTCGTTCAACACACTCCGTCGTTCAACACACTCCCTCCTTCAACACACTCCCTCCTTCAACACACTACCTCCTTCATCACACTCCCGCCTTCATCACACTCCCTCCTTCATCACACTCCCTCCTTCAGCACACTCCCACCTTCAACACACTCCCACCTTCATCACACTCCCTACTTCATCACGCACCCTCCTTCAACACACTCCCTCCTTCATCACACTCTCTCCTTCATCACACTCCCTCCTTCAGCACACTCCCTCCTTCAACACACTCCCACCTTCATCACACTCCCTCCTTCAGCACACTCCCTCCTTCAACACACTCCCTCCTTCATCACACTCCCTCCTTCATCACACTCCCTCCTTCAGCACACTCCCTCCTTCATCACACTCCCTCCTTCAACACACTCCCTCCTTCATCACGCACCCTCCTTCAACACACTCCCACCTTCATCACACTCCCTCCTTCAGCACACTCCCTCCTTCAACACACTCCCTCCTTCATCACACTCCCTCCTTCATCACACTCCCTCCTTCAGCACACTCCCTCCTTCATCACACACCATCCTTCAACACACTCCCTCCTTCATCACGCAGCCTCCTTCAACACACTCCCTCCTTCATCACACCCACCTTCATCATACTCCGTCGTTCAACACTCTCCGTCATTCAACACACTCGCTCCTTCAGCACACTCCCACCTTCATCACACTCCCTTTCTCATCACACTCCCACCTCAACACACACCATCCTTCAACACACTCCCTCCTTCAGCACACTCCCACCTTCATCACACTCCCTCCTTCATCACACTCCCCCCTTCATCACACTCCCACCTTCATCATACTCCGTCGTTCAACACACTCCCTCCTTCATCACACTCCCAACTTCATCACACTCCCTCCTTCAACACACTCCCTCCTTCAACACACTCCCTCCTTCATCACACTCCCTCCTTCATCATGCACCCTCCTTCAACACATTCCCTCCTTCAATACACTCCCACCTTCAACACACTCCCTCCTTCATCATACTCCCTCCTTCAACACACTCCCTCCTTCATCATGCACTCTCCTTCAACACACTCCCTCCTTCATCACACTCCCTCCTTCAACACACTCCCACCTTCAACACACTCCCTCCTTCATCACACTCCCTCCTTCAACACACTCCCTCCTTCATCATGCACCCTCCTTCAACACACTCCCTCCTTCATCACACTCCCTGCTTCAACACACTCCCGCCTTCCACACATTCCCTCCATCATCGCACTCCCTCCTTCAATACACTCCCACCTTCAACACACTCCCTCCTTCATAATACTCCCTCCTTCAACTCACTCCCTCCTTCATCACACACCCTCCTTCATCACACTCCCTCCTTCAACACACTCCCTCCGTCAACACACTCCCTCCATTAACACACTCCCACATTCAACACACTCCCTCCTTCATCATGCACACTCTTTCAACACACTCCCTCCTTCAACACACTCCCTCCATTTAAACATTCCCACCTACTAACCACTCCCTCATTCATCACACTCCCTTCTTCAACACACTCCCACATTCATCACACACCCTCCTTCATCACACACCCTCCTTCATCAGACTCCCTCCTTCATCACACTCCCTCCTTCAACACACTCCCTCCTTCAACACACTCCCACATTCAACTCACTCCCTCCTTCATCATGCACCCTGCTTCAACAGACTCCCTCCTTCATCACACACCCTCCTTTATCACATTCCCTCCTTCAACACACTCCCTCCTTCATCATGCACACTCCTTCAACACACTCCCTCCTTCAATACACTCCCTCCATTTAAACATTCCCATCTCCTAATCACTCCCTCCTTCATCACACTCCCTCCTTCATCACACTCCCTCCTTCAACACACTCCCTCCTTCATCACACTCCCTCCTTCATCACACTTCCACCTTCATCACATCCCCCCTTTAGCACACTCCCTCCTTCAACACACTCCCTCCTTCATAACGCTCCCTCCTTAAACACACTCCTTCCTTCATCACACTCACACCTTCAACACACTCCCTCCATTAACACACACCCTCCTTCAACACACTACCGCCTTCATCACACTCCCTCCCTCATCACACTCCCACCTTCAACACACACCCTCCTTCAACACACTCCCTCCTTCAACACACTCCCACATTCAACACACTCCCTCCTTCATCACACTCCCTCCTTCAACACACTCCCTCCTTCAACACACTCCCACCTTCAACACACTCCCTCCTTCAGCACACTCCCACCTTCATCACACTCCCTCCTTCATCACACTCCCCCCTTCAACACACTCCCTCCTTCATCATGCACCCTCCTTCAACCTACTCCCTCCTTCAACACACTCCCTCCTTCAACACACTCCCTCCTTCATCTCAGTCCCACAAACCACACACACCCTCCTTCAACACACTCCCACCTTCAACACACTCCCTCCTTCATCACGCACCCTCCTTCATCACACTCCCACCTTCATCACACTCCGTCGTTCAACACACTCCCTCCTTCAATACACATCCTCCTTCATCATACACCCTCCTTCATCACACTACCTCCTTCATCACACTCACTCCTTCATCACACTCCGTCGTTCAACACACTCCGTCGTTCAACACACTCCCTCCTTCAACACACTACCTCCTTCAACACACACCCTCCTTCATCACGCTCCCTCCTTCATCACACTCCCTCCTTCAACACACTCCCACCTTCAACACACTCCCTCCTTCATCACACTCCCCACTTCAACACACTCCCTCCTTCATCATGCACCCTCCTTCAACACACTCCATCCTTCATCACACTCCCTCCATCATCACACTCCAACCTTCAACACACTCCCGCCTTCATCACACTCCCTCCTTCATCACACTCCCTCCTTCCACACACACCCGCCTTCAACACACTCCCACCTTCAACACACTCCCTCCTTCATCACACTCCCTCCTTCATCACACTCCCTCCTACAACACACTCCCGCATTCATCACACTCCATCATTCAACACACTCCGTCATTCAACACAATCCCTCCTTCAACACACTCCCGCCTTCATCACACTCCGTCGTTCAACACTCTCCGTCATTCAACACACTCCCTCCTTCAACACACTCCCACCTTCATCACACTCCCTTTCTCATCACACTCCCACCTCAACACACACCATCCTTCTACACACTCCCTCCTTCAGCACACTCCCACCTTCATCACACTCCCTTCTTCATCACACTCCCCCCTTCAACACACTCCCTCCTTCATCATGCACCCTCCTTCAACCTACTCCCTCCTTCAACCTACTCCCTCCTTCAACACACTCCCTCCTTCAACACACTCCCTCCTTCATCTCAATCCCACAAACCACACATACCCTCCTTCAACACACTCCCACCTTCAACACCCTCCCTCCTTCATCACACACCCTCCTTCATCACACTCCCACCTTCATCACACTCCGTCGTTCAACACACTCCCTCCTTCAATACACACCCTCCTTCATCATACACCCTCCTTCATCACACTACCTCCTTCATCACACTCACTCCTTCATCACACTCCGTCGTTCAACACACTCCCTCCTTCAACACACTCCCTCCTTCAACGCACTCCCTCCTTCAATACACACCCTCCTTCATCATACACCCTCCTTCATCACACTACCTCCTTCATCACACTCACTCCTTCATCACAATCCGTCGTTCAACACACTCCGTCGTTCAACACACTCCCTCATTCAACACACTCCACCTT
Source organism: Chiloscyllium plagiosum (assembly GCF_037043375.1). Taxonomy (NCBI): domain Eukaryota; kingdom Metazoa; phylum Chordata; class Chondrichthyes; order Orectolobiformes; family Hemiscylliidae; genus Chiloscyllium; species Chiloscyllium plagiosum. The sequence continues at coordinate 53,101,161 of NW_028270163.1, read as the reverse complement.
CATCACACTCCCTCCCTCATCAAATTCCCTCCTTCATCAAACTCCCACCTTCAACACACTCCCACCGTCAACACACTCCCACCTTCATCACACTCCCACCTTCATCATACTCCGTCGTTCAACACACTCCCTCCTTCATCACACTCGAATCTTCATCACACTCCCTCCTTCAACACACTCCCTCCTTCAACACACTCCCTCCTTCATCACACTCCCTCCTTCATCATGCACCCTCCTTCAACACACTCCCTCCTTCAATACACTCCCTCCTTCAACATACTCCCTCCTTCATCGTACTCTCTCCTTCAAACACTCCCTCCTTCATCATGCACCCTCCTTCAACACACTCCCTCCTTCATCACACTCCCTCCTTCATCATGCACCCTCCTTCAACACACTCCCACCTTCATCACACTCCGTCACTCAACACACTCTCTCCTTCAATACACTCCCAACTTCAGCACACTCCCTCCTTCATCATGCACCCTCCTTCAACACACTCCCTCCTTCATCACACTCCCTGCTTCAACACACTCCCACCTTCATCACACTCCGTCACTCAACACACTCTCTCCTTCAACACACTCCCTCCTTCATCACACTCCCTCCTTCATCATGCACCCTCCTTCAACACACTCCCACCTTCATCACACTCCGTCACTCAACACACTCTCTCCTTCAATACACTCCCAACTTCAGCACACTCCCTCCTTCATCATGCACCCTCCTTCAACACACTCCCTCCTTCATCACACTCCCACCTTCAACACACTCCCTCCTTCATAATAGTCCCTCCTTCAACACACCCCCTCCTTCATCACACACACTCCTTCATCACACACACTCCTTCATCACACTCCCTCCTTCAACACACTCCCTCCGTCAACACACTCCCTCCATTAACACACTCCCACATTCAACACACTCCCTCCTTCATCACACTCCCACTTTCATCATGCACCCTCCTTTAACACACTCCCTCATTCAACACACTCCATCCTCCTTCACACTCCCTCCTTCATCACACTCCCACTTTCATCATGCACCCTCCTTTAACACACTCCCTCATTCAACACACTCCATCCTCCTTCACACTCCCTCCTTCATCACGCTCCCTCCTTTATCGCACTCCCACCTTCATCACACTCCCTCCTTCAAAACACTCCCTCCTTCATCACACTCGCTCCTTCATCATGCACCCTCCGTCAACAACACACTCCCACTTTAAACATGCACCCTCCTTTAACACACTCCCTCCTTCATCACAATCCCTCCTTCAACAATCTCCCTACTTCATCACACTCCCTCCTTCACCACTCTCTCCCCTTCAACACATTCCATCCTTCACCACACACCCTCCTTCAACACACTCCCTCCATCAACACACTCCCTCCTTCAACACAATTCATCCTTCATCACGCTCCCACCTCATCACGCACCCTCCTTCCTCACACTCCCTCCTTCATCACACTCCCTCCTTCATCACACTCCCTCGTTCAACACACTCCCTCCTTCAACACACTCTCTCCATTCACACGCTCCCACCTTCAACACACTCCCTCCTTCATCACACTCCCACCTTCATTACACTCCATCCTTCAACACACTCCCTGCTTCATCACACTCCCTCCTTCATCACACTCCCACCTTCAACACACTCCCGCCTTCAACACACTCCCGCCTTCATCACACTCCGTCGATCAACACATTCCCTCCTTCAACACACTCCCTCCTTCATCACACTCCCTCCTTCATCACACTCCCTCCATCCACACACACCCGCCTTCAACACACTCCCACCGTCAACACACTCCCTCCTTCATCACACTCCCTCCTTCAACACACTCCCGCATTCATCACACTCCATCATTCAACACACTCCGTCATTCAACACAATCCCTCCATCAACACACTCCCACCTTCATCACACTCCCTTTCTCATCACACTCCCACCTCAACACACACCATCCTTCAACACACTCCCTCCTTCAGCACACTCCCACCTTCATCACACTCCCTCCTTCATCACACTCCCCCCTTCAACACAATCCCTCCTTCATCATGCACCCTCCTTCAACACACTCCCTCCTTCAACACACTCCCTCCTTCAACACACTCCCTCCTTCATCACACTCCCACAAACCACACACAGCCTCCTTCAACACACTCCCACCTTCAACACACTCCCTCCTTAATCACAGTCCTTCCTTCAACACACTCTCGATTTCCTCATGCACCCTCCTACAACACACTCACTCCTTCATCACACTCCCTCCATCATCACACTCCCACCTTCAACACACTCCCTCCTTCATCACGCACCCTCCTTCATCACACTCCCACCTTCATCACACTCCGTCGTTCAACACACTCCCTCCTTCAATACACACCCTCCTTCATCATACACCCTCCTTCATCACACTCCCTCCCTCATCACACTCCCTCATTCATCACACTCCCACCTTCAACACACTCCCTCCTCCATCATGCTCCCACCTTCATCAAACTCCGTCATTCAACACACTCCGTCGTTCAACACACTCCCTCCTTCAACACACTACCTCCTACATCACACTCCCTCCTTCATCACACTCCCTCCTTTAACACACTCCCTCCTTCATCACACTCCCACCTTCATCACACTCCCTCCTTCATCACACTCCCTCCTTCAACACACTCCCGCCTTCATCACACTCCGTCGTTCAACACACTCCGTCGTTCAACACACTCCCTCATTCAACAAACTCCCACCTTCATCACATTCCCTCCCTCATCACATTCCCTCCTTCATCAAACTCCCACCTTCAACACACACGGTCCTTCAACACACACCCTCCTTCAACACACTCCCACCTTCAACACACTCCCTCCTTCATCACGCACCCTCCTTCAACACACTCCCTCCTTCATCACACTCCCACCTACAACACACTCCCTCCTTCATCACACTCCCACCTTCATCACACTCCCTCCTTCAACACACTCCCTCCTTCAACACACTCCCTCCTTCATCACACTCCCTCCTTCATCATGCACCCTCCTTCAACACACTCCCTCCTTCAATACACTCCCACCTTCAACACACTCCCTCCTTCATCATACTCCCTCCTTCAACACACTCCCTCCTTCATCATGTACCCTCCTTCAACACACTCCCTCCATTATCACTCTCCCTCCATTAACACACTCCCACCTTCAACACACTCCCTTCTTCAACACACTCCCTTCTTCAACACACTTCCTCCTTCAACACACTCCCACCTTCATCACACTCCGTCGTTCAACACACTCCCTCCTTCAATACACACCCTCCTTCATCATACACCCTCCTTCATCACACTCCCTCCCTCATCACACTCCCTCATTCATCACACTCCCACCTTCAACACACTCCCTCCTCCATCATGCTCCCACCTTCATCAAACTCCGTCATTCAACACACTCCGTCGTTCAACACACTCCCTCCTTCAACACACTACCTCCTACATCACACTCCCTCCTTCATCACACTCCCTCCTTTAACACACTCCCTCCTTCATCACACTCCCACCTTCATCACACTCCCTCCTTCATCACACTCCCTCCTTCAACACACTCCCGCCTTCATCACACTCCGTCGTTCAACACACTCCGTCGTTCAACACACTCCCTCATTCAACAAACTCCCACCTTCATCACATTCCCTCCCTCATCACATTCCCTCCTTCATCAAACTCCCACCTTCAACACACACGGTCCTTCAACACACACCCTCCTTCAACACACTCCCACCTTCAACACACTCCCTCCTTCATCACGCACCCTCCTTCAACACACTCCCTCCTTCATCACACTCCCACCTACAACACACTCCCTCCTTCATCACACTCCCACCTTCATCACACTCCCTCCTTCAACACACTCCCTCCTTCAACACACTCCCTCCTTCATCACACTCCCTCCTTCATCATGCACCCTCCTTCAACACACTCCCTCCTTCAATACACTCCCACCTTCAACACACTCCCTCCTTCATCATACTCCCTCCTTCAACACACTCCCTCCTTCATCATGTACCCTCCTTCAACACACTCCCTCCATTATCACTCTCCCTCCATTAACACACTCCCACCTTCAACACACTCCCTTCTTCAACACACTCCCTTCTTCAACACACTTCCTCCTTCAACACACTCCCACCTTCATCACACTCCCTCCTTCATCACACCCCCTCCTTCATCACACTCCCACCTTCATCACACTCCCTCCTTCATCACACTCCCTCCTTCAACATACTCCCACCTTCAACACACTCTCTCCATCATCACACTCCCACCTTCATCACACTCCCTCCTTCAACACACTCCCTCCTTCAACACACTCCCGCCTTCAACACAATCCCTCCTTCATCACACTCCCTCCTTCATCACACTTCGACCTTCATCACACTCCCTCCTTCAAAACACTCCCTCCATCATTACACTCCCTTCTTCATCATATTCCCACCTTCATCACACTCCCTCCTTCATCACACTCCCTCCTTCATCACACTCCTACCTTCATCACACTCCCTCCTTCATCACACTCCCTCCTTCAACACACTCCCTCCTTCATCACACTCCCTACTTCATCACACTCCTACCTTCATCACACTCCCACCTTCATTACACTCCATCCTTCAACACACTCCCTCCTTCATCACACTCCCTCCTTCATCACACTCCCACCTTCATCACACTCCCTCCTTCATCACACTCCCTCCTTCATCAAACTCCCAACGTCGTCATCACACTCCCACCTTCATCACACTCCCTCCTTCAACAAACTCCCTCCTTCAACACACTCCCTCCTTCATCACACTCCCTCCTTCAACACATTCCCTTCTTCAACACACTCCCACCTTCAACACACTCACTCCTTCATCACACTCCCTCCTTCATCACACTCCCTCCTTCATCACGCTCCCTCCTTCATCACATTCCCTCCTTCATCGCGCTCGCTCTTTCATCACACTCCCTCCTTCATCATACTCCCTCCTTCATCACACTCCCAACGTCGTCATCACACTCCCACCTTCATCACACTCCCTCCTTCAACAAACTCCCTCCTTCAACACGGTCCCTCCTTCATCACACTCCAACCTTCAACACATTCCCACCTTCATCACACTCCCACCTTCATCACACTCCCTCCTTCATCACACTCCCTCCTTCATCACACTCCCTCCTGCAACACACTCTCTCCGTCATCATACTCCCTCCTTCATCACACTCCCTCCTTCATCACACTTCCTCCTGCAACATACTCCCTCCTTCAACACGCTCCCTCCTTCATCACACTCCCTCCTTCATCACGCTCCCTCCTTCATATAACTCCCTCCTTCATCACACTCCCTCCTTCAACACACTCCCTCCTTCAACACACTCCCGCCTTCATCACGCTCCCTCCTGCAACACACTCCCTCCTTCAACACACTCCCTCCTTCATCACGCTCCCTCCTTCATCACGCTCCCTCCTTCAACACATTCTCTCCTTCATCACACTCCCTCCTTCATCACATTCCCTCCTTCATCACGCTCCCTCCTTCAACACACTCTCTCCTTCATCACACTCCCTACTTCATCACACTCCTACCTTCATCACACTCCCTCCTTCATCACACTCCCTCCTTCAACACACTCCCTCCTTCATCACACTCCCTACTTCATCACACTCCTACCTTCATCACACTCCCACCTTCATTACACTCCATCCTTCAACACACTCCCTCCTTCATCACACTCCCTCCTTCATCACACTCCCACCTTCATCACACTCCCTCCTTCATCACACTCCCTCCTTCATCAAACTCCCAACGTCGTCATCACACTCCCACCTTCATCACACTCCCTCCTTCAACAAACTCCCTCCTTCAACACACTCCCTCCTTCATCACACTCCCTCCTTCAACACATTCCCTTCTTCAACACACTCCCACCTTCAACACACTCACTCCTTCATCACACTCCCTCCTTCATCACACTCCCTCCTTCATCACGCTCCCTCCTTCATCACATTCCCTCCTTCATCGCGCTCGCTCTTTCATCACACTCCCTCCTTCATCATACTCCCTCCTTCATCACACTCCCAACGTCGTCATCACACTCCCACCTTCATCACACTCCCTCCTTCAACAAACTCCCTCCTTCAACACGGTCCCTCCTTCATCACACTCCAACCTTCAACACATTCCCACCTTCATCACACTCCCACCTTCATCACACTCCCTCCTTCATCACACTCCCTCCTTCATCACACTCCCTCCTGCAACACACTCTCTCCGTCATCATACTCCCTCCTTCATCACACTCCCTCCTTCATCACACTTCCTCCTGCAACACACTCCCTCCTTCAACACACTCCCTCCTTCATCACGCTCCCTCCTTCATCACGCTCCCTCCTTCAACACATTCTCTCCTTCATCACACTCCCTCCTTCATCACATTCCCTCCTTCATCACGCTCCCTCCTTCAACACACTCTCTCCTTCATCACACTCCCTACTTCATCACACTCCTACCTTCATCACACTCCCTCCTTCATCACACTCCCTCCTTCAACACACTCCCTCCTTCATCACACTCCCTACTTCATCACACTCCTACCTTCATCACACTCCCTCCTTCATCACACTCCCTCCTTCATCAAACTCCCAACGTCGTCATCACACTCCCACCTTCATCACACTCCCTCCTTCAACAAACTCCCTCCTTCAACACACTCCCTCCTTCATCACACTCCCTCCTTCAACACATTCCCTTCTTCAACACACTCCCACCTTCAACACACTCACTCCTTCATCACACTCCCTCCTTCATCACACTCCCTCCTTCATCACGCTCCCTCCTTCATCACATTCCCTCCTTCATCGCGCTCGCTCTTTCATCACACTCCCTCCTTCATCATACTCCCTCCTTCATCACACTCCCAACGTCGTCATCACACTCCCACCTTCATCACACTCCCTCCTTCAACAAACTCCGTCCTTCAACACGGTCCCTCCTTCATCACACTCCAACCTTCAACACATTCCCACCTTCATCACACTCCCACCTTCATCACACTCCCTCCTTCATCACACTCCCTCCTTCATCACACTCCCTCCTGCAACACACTCTCTCCGTCATCATACTCCCTCCTTCATCACACTCCCTCCTTCATCACACTTCCTCCTGCAACATACTCCCTCCTTCAACACGCTCCCTCCTTCATCACACTCCCTCCTTCATCACGCTCCCTCCTTCATATAACTCCCTCCTTCATCACACTCCCTCCTTCAACACACTCCCTCCTTCAACACACTCCCGCCTTCATCACGCTCCCTCCTGCAACACACTCCCTCCTTCAACACACTCCCTCCTTCATCACGCTCCCTCCTTCATCACGCTCCCTCCTTCAACACATTCTCTCCTTCATCACACTCCCTCCTTCATCACATTCCCTCCTTCATCACGCTCCCTCCTTCAACACACTCTCTCCTTCATCACACTCCCTACTTCATCACACTCCTACCTTCATCACACTCCCTCCTTCATTACACTCCATCCTTCAACACACTCCCTCCTTCAACACACACCCTCCTTCATCACACTCCCTCCTTCATCGCACTCCCACCTTCAACACACTCCCTCCTTCAATACACTCCCTCCTTCAACACACTCCCTCCTTCATCGCACTCCCACCTTCATCACACTCCCACCTTCATCACACTCCATCCTTCAACACACTCCCTCCTTCATCACACTCCCTCCTTCATCACGCACCCTCATTCATCACACTCCCACCTTCATCACACTCCGTCGTTCAACACACTCCGTCGTTCACCACACTCCCACATTCATCACACTCCCTCCCTCATCACGCTCCCTCCTTCATCACATTCCCTCCTTCATCGCGCTCGCTCCTTCATCACACTCCCTCCTACAACACGCTCCCTCCTTCATCACACTCCAACCTTCAACACATTCCCACCTTCATCAAACTCCCACCTTCATCACACTCCCTCCTTCATCACACTCCCTCCTTCATCGCACTCCCACCTTCAACACACTCCCTCCTTCAATACACTCCCTCCTTCAACACACTCCCTCCTTCATCACACACCCTCCTTCATCGCACTCCCACCTTCATCACACTCCCACCTTCATCACACTCCATCCTTCAACACACTCCCTCCTTCATCACACTTCCTCCTTCATCACACTCCCACCTTCATCACACTCCATCCTTCAACACACTCCCTCCTTCATCACACTTCCACCTTCATCACACTCCATCCTTCAACACACTCCCTCCGTCATCACACTCCCTCCTTCATCACACTCCCACCTTCATCACACTTCCACCTTCATTACACTCCATCCTTCAACACACTCCCTCCTTCATCACACTCCCTCCTTCATCACACTCCCTCCTTCATCGCACTCCCACCTTCATCACACTCCCACCTTCATTACACTCCCTCCTTCAACACACTCCCTCCTTCATCACACTCCCTACTTCATCACACTCCTACCTTCATCACACTCCCACCTTCATTACACTCCATCCTTCAACACACTCCCACCTTCATCACACTCCCTCCTTCATCACACCCCCTCCTTCATCACACTCCCACCTTCATCACACTCCCTCCTTCATCACACTCCCTCCTTCAACATACTCCCACCTTCATCACACTCTCTCCATCATCACACTCCCACCTTCATCACACTCCCTCCTTCAACACACTCCCTCTTTCAACACACTCCCGCCTTCAACACAATCCCTCCTTCATCACACTCCCTCCTTCATCACACTTCGACCTTCATCACACTCCCTCCTTCAAAACACTCCCTCCATCATTACACTCCCTTCTTCATCACATTCCCACCTTCATCACACTCCCTCCTTCATCACACTCCCTCCTTCATCACACTCCCTCCTTCAACACACTCCCACCTTCAACACACTCTCTCCTTCATCACACTCCCACCTTCATCACACTCCCACCTTCAACACACTCCCACCTTCAACACTCTCCCTCCGTCATCACACTCCCCCCTGCAACACACTCCCTCCTTCATCATGCACTCTCCTTCAACACACTCCCTCCTTCATCACACTCCCTCCATCATCACACTCCCACCTTCAACACACTCCGTTGTTCAACACACTCCGTCATTCAACACACTCCCTCCTTCAACACACTCCCACCTTCATCACACTCCCTCCCTCATCACACTCCCACCTTCAACACACACCCTCCTTCATCACACTCCCTCCTTCATCACACTCCCACCTTCAACACACTCCCACCTTCAACACACTCCGTTGTTCAACACACTCCGTCATTCAACACACTCCCTCCTTTAACACACTCCCACCTTCATCACACTCCCTCCTTCATCACACTCCCTCCTTCATCACACTCCCACCTTCAACACACTCCCGCCTTCATCACAATCCGTTGTTCAACACACTCCGTCATTCAACATACTCCCTCCTTCAACACACTCCCACCTTCATCACACTCCCTCCTTCATCACACTCCCTCCTTCATCACGCACCCTCCTTCATCACACTCCCACCTTCATCACACTCCGTCGATCAACACACACCGTCGTTCACCACACTCCCACATTCATCACACACCCTCCCTCATCACACTTCCTCCTTCATCACACTCCCTCTTTCATCACGCACCCTCCTTCAACACACGCCCTCCTTCATCACTCTCCCACTTTCATCACACTCCCACCTTCATCACACTCCCTCCTTCATCACACTCCCTCCTTCATCACACACCCTCCTTCATCACACTCCCACCTTCATAACACTCCGTCGTTCAACACACTCCTTCCTTCAACACACTCCCTCCTTCATCACACTCCCTCCTTCATCACGCACCCTCCTTCAACACACGCCCTCCTTCATCACTCTCCCACTTTCATCACACTCCCACCTTCATCACACTCCCTCCTTCAACACACTCCCTGCTTCATAACGCTCCCTCCTTCAACACACACCCTCCTTCATCGCAATCCCACTTTCATCATGCACCCTCCTTTAACACACTCCCTCCTTCAACACACTCCCTCCTCCTTCACACTCCCGCCTTCATCACGCTCCCTCCTTTATCGCACTCCAACCTTCATCACACTCCCTCCTACAACACACTCCCTCCATCATCACACTCCCTCCTTCATCATGCACCCTCCATCATCAACACACTCCCACTTTCAACATGCACCCTCCTGCAACACACTCTCTCCTTCATCACAATCCCTCCTTCAACACACTCCCTCCTTCATCACACTCCCTCCTTCACCACACTACCTCCTTCAACACATTCCATCCTTCCCCACACTCCCTCCTTCAACACAATTCATCCTTCATCACACTCCCACCTTCATCACGCTCCCTCCTACCTCACACTCCCTCCTTCATCACACTCCCTCCTTCAACACACTCCCTCCATTCACCCGCTCCCACCTTCAACACACTCCCTCCTTCAACACACTCCCTCCTTCATCACACTCCTACCTTCATCACACTCCCACCTTCAAGATACTCCATCCTTCAACACACTCCCTCCTTCATCACAATCCCCCCTTCATCACACTCCCTCCTTCATCACACTCCCTCCTTCAACACACTCCCTCCTTCATCACACTCCCTACTTCATCACACTCCTACCTTCATCACACTCCCACCTTCATTACACTCCATCCTTCAACACAACTCCCTCCTTCATCACACTCCCTCCTTCATCACACTCCCACCTTCATCACACTCCCACCTTCATCACACTCCCTCCTTCAACAAACTCCCTCCTTCAACACACTCCCTCCTTCATCACACTCCCTCCTTCAACACATTCCCTTCTTCAACACACTCCCACCTTCAACACACTCACTCCTTCATCACACTCCCTCCTTCATCACACTCCCTCCTTCAGCACGCTCCCTCCTTCATCACATTCCCTCCTTCATCGCGCTCGCTCCTTCATCACACTCCCTCCTTCATCATACTCCCTCCTTCATCACACTCCCTCCTTCAACACGCTCCCTCCTTCATCACACTCCAACCTTCAACACATTCCCACCTTCATCACACTCCCACCTTCATCACACTCCGTCGTTCAACACACTCCCACCTTCATCACACTCCCTCCTTCATCACACTCCCTCCTTCATCACACTCCCACCTTCAACACACACCCTCCTTCATCACACTCCCTCCTTCATCACACTCCCACCTTCAACACACTCCCGCCTTCATCACACTCCGTTGTTCAACACACTCCGTCATTCAACACACTCCCTCCTTTAACACACTCCCACCTTCATCACACTCCCTCCTTCATCACACTCCCTCCTTCATCACACTCCCACCTTCAACACACTCCCGCCTTCATCACAATCCGTTGTTCAACACACTCCGTCATTCAACACACTCCCTCCTTCAACACACTCCCACCTTCATCACACTCCCTCCTTCATCACACTCCCTCCTTCATCACGCACCCTCCTTCATCACACTCCCACCTTCATCACACTCCGTCGTTCAACACACACCGTCGTTCACCACACTCCCACATTCATCACACACCCTCCCTCATCACACTTCCTCCTTCATCACACTCCCTCCTTCATCACGCACCCTCCTTCAACACACGCCCTCCTTCATCACTCTCCCACTTTCATCACACTCCCACCTTCATCACACTCCCTCCTTCATCACACTCCCTCCTTCATCACACACCCTCCTTCATCACACTCCCACCTTCATAACACTCCGTCGTTCAACACACCTTCCTTCAACACACTCCCTCCTTCATCACACTCCCTCCTTCATCACGCACCCTCCTTCAACACACGCCCTCCTTCATCACTCTCCCACTTTCATCACACTCCCACCTTCATCACACTCCCTCCTTCAACACACTCCCTGCTTCATAGCGCTCCCTCCTTCAACACACACCCTCCTTCATCACAATCCCACTTTCATCATGCACCCTCCTTTAACACACTCCCTCCTTCAACACACTCCCTCCTCCTTCACACTCCCGCCTTCATCACGCTCCCTCCTTTATCGCACTCCAACCTTCATCACACTCCCTCCTACAACACACTCCCTCCATCATCATGCACCCTCCATCATCAACACACGCCCACTTTCAACATGCACCCTCCTGCAACACACTCTCTCCTTCATCACAATCCCTCCTTCAACACACTCCCTCCTTCACCACACTACCTCCTTCAACATATTCCATCCTTCCCCACACTCCCTCCTTCAACACAATTCATCCTTCATCACACTCCCACCTTCATCACGCTCCCTCCTACCTCACACTCCCTCCTTCATCACACTCCCTCCTTCAACACACTCCCTCCATTCACCCGCTCCCACCTTCAACACACTCCCTCCTTCAACACACTCCCACCTTCAAGATACTCCATCCTTCAACACACTCCCTCCTTCATCACACTCCCCCCTTCATCACACTCCCTCCTTCATCACACTCCCTCCTTCAACACACTCCCTCCTTCATCACACTCCCTACTTCATCACACTCCTACCTTCATCACACTCCCACCTTCATTACACTCCATCCTTCAACACACTCCCTCCTTCATCACACTCCCTCCTTCATCACACTCCCACCTTCATCACACTCCCTCCTTCATCACACTCCCTCCTTCATCAAACTCCCAACGTCGTCATCACACTCCCACCTTCATCACACTCCCTCCTTCAACAAACTCCCTCCTTTAACACACTCCCTCCTTCATCACACTCCCTCCTTCAACACATTCCCTTCTTCAACACACTCCCACCTTCAACACACTCACTCCTTCATCACACTCCCTCCTTCATCACACTCCCTCCTTCATCACGCTCCCTCCTTCATCACATTCCCTCCTTCATCGCGCTCGCTCTTTCATCACACTCCCTCCTTCATCATGCACTCTCCTTCAACACACTCCCTCCTTCATCACACTCCCTCCATCATCACACTCCCACCTTCAACACACTCCGTTGTTCAACACACTCCGTCATTCAACACACTCCCTCCTTCAACACACTCCCACCTTCATCACACTCCCTCCCTCATCACACTCCCACCTTCAACACACACCCTCCTTCATCACACTCCCTCCTTCATCACACTCCCACCTTCAACACACTCCCACCTTCAACACACTCCGTTGTTCAACACACTCCGTCATTCAACACACTCCCTCCTTTAACACACTCCCACCTTCATCACACTCCCTCCTTCATCACACTCCCTCCTTCATCACACTCCCACCTTCAACACACTCCCGCCTTCATCACAATCCGTTGTTCAACACACTCCGTCATTCAACATACTCCCTCCTTCAACACACTCCCACCTTCATCACACTCCCTCCTTCATCACACTCCCTCCTTCATCACGCACCCTCCTTCATCACACTCCCACCTTCATCACACTCCGTCGATCAACACACACCGTCGTTCACCACACTCCCACATTCATCACACACCCTCCCTCATCACACTTCCTCCTTCATCACACTCCCTCTTTCATCACGCACCCTCCTTCAACACACGCCCTCCTTCATCACTCTCCCACTTTCATCACACTCCCACCTTCATCACACTCCCTCCTTCATCACACTCCCTCCTTCATCACACACCCTCCTTCATCACACTCCCACCTTCATAACACTCCGTCGTTCAACACACTCCTTCCTTCAACACACTCCCTCCTTCATCACACTCCCTCCTTCATCACGCACCCTCCTTCAACACACGCCCTCCTTCATCACTCTCCCACTTTCATCACACTCCCACCTTCATCACACTCCCTCCTTCAACACACTCCCTGCTTCATAACGCTCCCTCCTTCAACACACACCCTCCTTCATCGCAATCCCACTTTCATCATGCACCCTCCTTTAACACACTCCCTCCTTCAACACACTCCCTCCTCCTTCACACTCCCGCCTTCATCACGCTCCCTCCTTTATCGCACTCCAACCTTCATCACACTCCCTCCTACAACACACTCCCTCCATCATCACACTCCCTCCTTCATCATGCACCCTCCATCATCAACACACTCCCACTTTCAACATGCACCCTCCTGCAACACACTCTCTCCTTCATCACAATCCCTCCTTCAACACACTCCCTCCTTCATCACACTCCCTCCTTCACCACACTACCTCCTTCAACACATTCCATCCTTCCCCACACTCCCTCCTTCAACACAATTCATCCTTCATCACACTCCCACCTTCATCACGCTCCCTCCTACCTCACACTCCCTCCTTCATCACACTCCCTCCTTCAACACACTCCCTCCATTCACCCGCTCCCACCTTCAACACACTCCCTCCTTCAACACACTCCCTCCTTCATCACACTCCTACCTTCATCACACTCCCACCTTCAAGATACTCCATCCTTCAACACACTCCCTCCTTCATCACAATCCCCCCTTCATCACACTCCCTCCTTCATCACACTCCCTCCTTCAACACACTCCCTCCTTCATCACACTCCCTACTTCATCACACTCCTACCTTCATCACACTCCCACCTTCATTACACTCCATCCTTCAACACAACTCCCTCCTTCATCACACTCCCTCCTTCATCACACTCCCACCTTCATCACACTCCCACCTTCATCACACTCCCTCCTTCAACAAACTCCCTCCTTCAACACACTCCCTCCTTCATCACACTCCCTCCTTCAACACATTCCCTTCTTCAACACACTCCCACCTTCAACACACTCACTCCTTCATCACACTCCCTCCTTCATCACACTCCCTCCTTCAGCACGCTCCCTCCTTCATCACATTCCCTCCTTCATCGCGCTCGCTCCTTCATCACACTCCCTCCTTCATCATACTCCCTCCTTCATCACACTCCCTCCTTCAACACGCTCCCTCCTTCATCACACTCCAACCTTCAACACATTCCCACCTTCATCACACTCCCACCTTCATCACACTCCGTCGTTCAACACACTCCCACCTTCATCACACTCCCTCCTTCATCACACTCCCTCCTTCATCACACTCCCACCTTCAACACACACCCTCCTTCATCACACTCCCTCCTTCATCACACTCCCACCTTCAACACACTCCCGCCTTCATCACACTCCGTTGTTCAACACACTCCGTCATTCAACACACTCCCTCCTTTAACACACTCCCACCTTCATCACACTCCCTCCTTCATCACACTCCCTCCTTCATCACACTCCCACCTTCAACACACTCCCGCCTTCATCACAATCCGTTGTTCAACACACTCCGTCATTCAACACACTCCCTCCTTCAACACACTCCCACCTTCATCACACTCCCTCCTTCATCACACTCCCTCCTTCATCACGCACCCTCCTTCATCACACTCCCACCTTCATCACACTCCGTCGTTCAACACACACCGTCGTTCACCACACTCCCACATTCATCACACACCCTCCCTCATCACACTTCCTCCTTCATCACACTCCCTCCTTCATCACGCACCCTCCTTCAACACACGCCCTCCTTCATCACTCTCCCACTTTCATCACACTCCCACCTTCATCACACTCCCTCCTTCATCACACTCCCTCCTTCATCACACACCCTCCTTCATCACACTCCCACCTTCATAACACTCCGTCGTTCAACACACCTTCCTTCAACACACTCCCTCCTTCATCACACTCCCTCCTTCATCACGCACCCTCCTTCAACACACGCCCTCCTTCATCACTCTCCCACTTTCATCACACTCCCACCTTCATCACACTCCCTCCTTCAACACACTCCCTGCTTCATAGCGCTCCCTCCTTCAACACACACCCTCCTTCATCACAATCCCACTTTCATCATGCACCCTCCTTTAACACACTCCCTCCTTCAACACACTCCCTCCTCCTTCACACTCCCGCCTTCATCACGCTCCCTCCTTTATCGCACTCCAACCTTCATCACACTCCCTCCTACAACACACTCCCTCCATCATCATGCACCCTCCATCATCAACACACGCCCACTTTCAACATGCACCCTCCTGCAACACACTCTCTCCTTCATCACAATCCCTCCTTCAACACACTCCCTCCTTCACCACACTACCTCCTTCAACATATTCCATCCTTCCCCACACTCCCTCCTTCAACACAATTCATCCTTCATCACACTCCCACCTTCATCACGCTCCCTCCTACCTCACACTCCCTCCTTCATCACACTCCCTCCTTCAACACACTCCCTCCATTCACCCGCTCCCACCTTCAACACACTCCCTCCTTCAACACACTCCCACCTTCAAGATACTCCATCCTTCAACACACTCCCTCCTTCATCACACTCCCCCCTTCATCACACTCCCTCCTTCATCACACTCCCTCCTTCAACACACTCCCTCCTTCATCACACTCCCTACTTCATCACACTCCTACCTTCATCACACTCCCACCTTCATTACACTCCATCCTTCAACACACTCCCTCCTTCATCACACTCCCTCCTTCATCACACTCCCACCTTCATCACACTCCCTCCTTCATCACACTCCCTCCTTCATCAAACTCCCAACGTCGTCATCACACTCCCACCTTCATCACACTCCCTCCTTCAACAAACTCCCTCCTTCAACACACTCCCTCCTTCATCACACTCCCTCCTTCAACACATTCCCTTCTTCAACACACTCCCACCTTCAACACACTCACTCCTTCATCACACTCCCTCCTTCATCACACTCCCTCCTTCATCACGCTCCCTCCTTCATCACATTCCCTCCTTCATCGCGCTCGCTCTTTCATCACACTCCCTCCTTCATCATACTCCCTCCTTCATCACACTCCCAACGTCGTCATCACACTCCCACCTTCATCACACTCCCTCCTTCAACAAACTCCCTTCTTCAACACGGTCCCTCCTTCATCACACTCCAACCTTCAACACATTCCCACCTTCATCACACTCCCACCTTCATCACACTCCCTCCTTCATCACACTCCCTCCTGCAACACACTCTCTCCGTCATCATACTCCCTCCTTCATCACACTCCCTCCTTCATCACACTTCCTCCTGCAACATACTCCCTCCTTCAACACGCTCCCTCCTTCATCACACTCCCTCCTTCATCACGCTCCCTCCTTCATATAACTCCCTCCTTCATCACACTCCCTCCTTCAACACACTCCCTCCTTCAACACACTCCCGCCTTCATCACGCTCCCTACTTCATTACACTCCATCCTTCAACACACTCCCTCCTTCATCACGCTCCCTCCTTCATCACGCTCCCTCCTTCAACACATTCTCTCCTTCATCACACTCCCTACTTCATCACACTCCTACCTTCATCACACTCCCTCCTTCATTACACTCCATCCTTCAACACACTCCCTCCTTCATCACACTCCCTCCTTCATCACATTCCCTCCTTCATCACGCTCCCTCCTTCAACACACTCTCTCCTTCATCACACTCCCTACTTCATCACACTCCTACCTTCATCACACTCCCTCCTTCATTACACTCCATCCTTCAACACACTCCCTCCTTCAACACACTCCCTCCTTCATCACACTCCCACCTTCATCACACTCCATCCTTCAACACACTCCCTCCTTCATCACACTCCCTCCTTCATCACGCACCCTCCTTCATCACACTCCCACCTTCATCACACTCCGTCGTTCAACACACTCCGTCGTTCACCACACTCCCACATTCATCACACTCCCTCCCTCATCACGCTCCCTCCTTCATCACATTCCCTCCTTCATCGCGCTCGCTCCTTCATCACACTCCCTCCTACAACACGCTCCCTCCTTCATCACACTCCAACCTTCAACACATTCCCACCTTCATCAAACTCCCACCTTCATCACACTCCCTCCTTCATCACACTCCCTCCTTCATCGCACTCCCACCTTCAACACACTCCCTCCTTCAATACACTCCCTCCTTCAACACACTCCCTCCTTCATCACACACCCTCCTTCATCGCACTCCCACCTTCATCACACTCCCACCTTCATCACACTCCATCCTTCAACACACTCCCTCCTTCATCACACTTCCTCCTTCATCACACTCCCACCTTCATCACACTCCATCCTTCAACACACTCCCTCCTTCATCACACTTCCACCTTCATCACACTCCATCCTTCAACACACTCCCTCCGTCATCACACTCCCTCCTTCATCACACTCCCACCTTCATCACACTTCCACCTTCATTACACTCCATCCTTCAACACACTCCCTCCTTCATCACACTCCCTCCTTCATCACACTCCCTCCTTCATCGCACTCCCACCTTCATCACACTCCCACCTTCATTACACTCCCTCCTTCAACACACTCCCTCCTTCATCACACTCCCTACTTCATCACACTCCTACCTTCATCACACTCCCACCTTCATTACACTCCATCCTTCAACACACTCCCTCCTTCATCACGCTCCCTCCTTCATCACACTCCCTCCTTCATCGCACTCTCATCTTCATCACTCTCCCACCTTCATTACACTCCCTCCTTCAACACACTCCCTCCTTCATCACACTCCCTACTTCATCACACTCCTACCTTCATCACACTCCCACCTTCATTACACTCCATCCTTCAACACACTCCCTCCTTCATCACACTCCCTCCTTCATCACACTCCCTCCTTCATCGCACTCTCATCTTCATCACTCTCCCACCTTCATTACACTCCCACCATCATCACACTCCCACCTTCATCACACTCCCACCTTCATCACACTCCCTCCTTCAACACACTCCCTCCTTCATCACACTCCCAACTTCATCACACTCCCACCTTCATCACACTCCCTCCTTCAACACACTCCCTCCTTCAACACATTCCCTCCTTCATCACACTCCCTACTTCAACACATTCTCTTCTTCAACACACTCCCACCTTCAACACACTCAGTCCTTCATCACACTCCCTCCTTCATCACACTCCCTCCTTCATCACGCTCCCTCCTTCATCACATTCCCTCCTTCATCGCGCTCGCTCCTTCATCACATTCCCTCCTTCATCATACTCCCTCCTTCATCACACTCCCTCCGTCAACACACTCCCTCCTTCATCACACTCCAACCTTCAACACATTCCCACCTTCATCACATTCCCACCTTCATCACACACCCTCCTTCATCACACTCCCTCCTTCATCACACTCCCTCCTGCAACACACTCCCTCCGTCATCACACTCCCTCCTTCATCACACTCCCTCCTTCATCACACTTCCTCCTGCAACATACTCCCTCCTTCAACACGCTCCCTCCTTCTTCACACTCCCTCCTTCATCACGCTCCCTCGTTCATCATACTCCCTCCTTCATCACACTCCCTCCTTCAACACACTCCCTCCTTCAACATACTCCCTCCTTCATCACACTCCCTCCTGCAACACACTCCCTCCTTCAACACACTCCCTCCTTCATCACACTCCCTCCTTCTTCACGCTCTCTCCTTCATCACGCTCTCTTCTTCAGCACACTCCCTCCTTCATCACACTCCCTCCTTCAACACACTCCCACCTTCAACACATTCCCACCTTCATCACAATCCCTCCGTCATCACACTCCCTCCTTCAACACACTCCCTCGTTCATCACACTCCCTCCGTCATCCCACTCCCTCCTTCATCACACACCCTCCTTCATCACAATCCCTGCTTCATCACACTCCCTCCTTCAACACACTCCCTCCTTGAACACCCTCCCTCCTTCAACACACTCCCTCCTTCAACACATTCCCTCCTCCATCACACTCCCTTCTTCATCACACTCCCACTTTAATCATGCACCCACCTTCAACGCACTCCCTCCTTCATCACACTTCCTCCTTCATCACACGCCCTCCTTCATCACGCTCCCTCCTTCATCACGCTCCCTCCTTCATCACACTCCCTCCTTCATCACACTCCCTCCATTAACACACACCCACCTTCAACACACTCCCTCCTTCATCACACTCCCTCCTTCATCACACTCCCTCCATTAACACACTCCCACCTTCAACATACTCCCTCCTTCATTACACTCCCACCTTCAACACACTCCCTCCATTAACACACTCCCACCTTCAACACACTCCCTCCTTCATCACACTCCCTCCTTCATCACACTCCCACCTTCATCATACTCCCTCCATTAACACACTCCCTCTTTCAACACACTCCCTCCTTCATCACACTCCTTCCTTCATCACACTCCCACCTTCATCACACTCCCTCCATTAACACACTACCACCTTCAACACACTCCCTCCTTCATCACACTCCCTCCTTCATCACTCTCCCTCCATTAACACACTCCCTCCTTCAACATACTCCCTCCTTCATCACACTCCCTCCTTCATCACACTCCCACCTTCAACACATTCCCACCTTCATCACAATCCCTCCGTCATCACACTCCCTCCTTCAACACACTCCCTCGTTCAACACACTCCCTCCTTCATCACACTCCCACCTGCAACACATTCCCTTCTTCATCACATTCCCACCTACATCACAATCCCTCCTTCATCACACTCCCTCCTTCAACACACTCCCTCCTTTAACACAGTCCCTCCTTTAACACACTCCCTCCTTCATCACACTCCCTCCTTCATCATGCACCCTCCTTCTTCACGCTCCCTCCTTCTTCACGCTCCCTCCGTCATCACGCTCCCTCCTTCAACACACTCCCACCTTCAACACACTCTCTCCTTCAACACACTCCCTCCTTCATCACACTCCCTCCTTCATCACACTCCCTCCATTAACACACTCCCTCCTTCAACATACTCCCTCCTTCATCACACTCCCTCCATTAACACACTCCCTCCTTCAACATACTCCCTCCTTCATCACACTCCTTCCTTCATCACACTCCCTCCATCAACACACTCCCACCTTCAACACACTCCCTCCTTCATCACACTCCCTCCTTCAACACACTCCCTACATTAACACACTCCCTCCTTCAACACACTCCCTCCTTCATCACACTCCCACCTTCAACACACTCCCTCCATTAACATACTCCCTCCTTCATCACACTCCCTCCTTCAACACACTCCCTCCATTAACACACTCCCTCCTTCAACACGCTCCCTCCTTCATCACACTCCCTCCTTCATCACACTCCCTCCATTAACACACTCCCACCTTCAACACACTCCCTCCTTCATCACACTCCCTCCTTCATCACACTCCCTCCATTAACACACTCCCACCTTCAACATACTCCCTCCTTCATCACACTCCCACCTTCAGCACACTCCCTCCATTAACACACTCCCACCTTCAACACACTCCCTCCTTCATCACACTCCCTCCTTCATCACACTCCCACCTTCATCATACTCCCTCCATTAACACACTCCCTCCTTCAACACACTCCCTCCTTCATCACACTCCTTCCTTCATCACACTCCCACCTTCATCACACTCCCTCCATTAACACACTCCCACCTTCAACACACTCCCTCCTTCATCACACTCCCTCCTTCATCACTCTCCCTCCATTAACACACTCCCTCCTTCAACACACTCCCTCCTTTATCACACTCCCTCCTTCATCACGCTCCCTCCTTCATCACGCTCCCTCCTTCAACACACTCCCTCCTTCATCACATTCCCTCCTCCATCACACTCCCTTCTTCATCACACTCCCACTTTAATCATGCACCCTCCTTTAACACAGTCCCTCCTTTAACACACACCCTCCTTCATCACACTCCCTCCTTCATCACGCACTCTCCTTCATCACACTCCCACCTTCAACGCACTCACTCCTTCATCACACTTCCTCCTTCATCACACTGCCTCCTTCATCACGCTCCCTCTTCATCACGCTCCCTCCGTCATCACGCTCCCTCCTTCAACACACTCCCACCTTCAACACACTCTCTCCTTCAACACACTCCCTCCTTCATCACACTCCCTCCTTTATCACACTCCCTCCATTAACACACTCCCTCCTTCAACATACTCCCTCCTTCATCACACTCCCTCCATTAACACACTCCCTCCTTCATCACACGCCCTCCTTCATCACGCTCCCTCCTTCATCACGCTCCCTCCTTCATCACACTCCCTCCTTCATCACACTCCCTCCATTAACACACACCCACCTTCAACACACTCCCTCCTTCATCACACTCCCTCCTTCATCACACTCCCTCCATTAACACACTCCCACCTTCAACATACTCCCTCCTTCATTACACTCCCACCTTCAACACACTCCCTCCATTAACACACTCCCACCTTCAACACACTCCCTCCTTCATCACACTCCCTCCTTCATCACACTCCCACCTTCATCATACTCCCTCCATTAACACACTCCCTCTTTCAACACACTCCCTCCTTCATCACACTCCTTCCTTCATCACACTCCCACCTTCATCACACTCCCTCCATTAACACACTACCACCTTCAACACACTCCCTCCTTCATCACACTCCCTCCTTCATCACTCTCCCTCCATTAACACACTCCCTCCTTCAACATACTCCCTCCTTCATCACACTCCCTCCTTCATCACACTCCCACCTTCAACACATTCCCACCTTCATCACAATCCCTCCGTCATCACACTCCCTCCTTCAACACACTCCCTCGTTCAACACACTCCCTCCTTCATCACACTCCCACCTGCAACACATTCCCTTCTTCATCACATTCCCACCTTCATCACAATCCCTCCTTCATCACACTCCCTCCTTCAACACACTCCCTCCTTTAACACAGTCCCTCCTTTAACACACTCCCTCCTTCATCACACTCCCTCCTTCATCATGCACCCTCCTTCTTCACGCTCCCTCCTTCTTCACGCTCCCTCCGTCATCACGCTCCCTCCTTCAACACACTCCCACCTTCAACACACTCTCTCCTTCAACACACTCCCTCCTTCATCACACTCCCTCCTTCATCACACTCCCTCCATTAACACACTCCCTCCTTCAACATACTCCCTCCTTCATCACACTCCCTCCATTAACACACTCCCTCCTTCAACATACTCCCTCCTTCATCACACTCCTTCCTTCATCACACTCCCTCCATCAACACACTCCCACCTTCAACACACTCCCTCCTTCATCACACTCCCTCCTTCAACACACTCCCTACATTAACACACTCCCTCCTTCAACACACTCCCTCCTTCATCACACTCCCACCTTCAACACACTCCCTCCATTAACATACTCCCTCCTTCATCACACTCCCTCCTTCAACACACTCCCTCCATTAACACACTCCCTCCTTCAACACGCTCCCTCCTTCATCACACTCCCTCCTTCATCACACTCCCTCCATTAACACACTCCCACCTTCAACACACTCCCTCCTTCATCACACTCCCTCCTTCATCACACTCCCTCCATTAACACACTCCCACCTTCAACATACTCCCTCCTTCATCACACTCCCACCTTCAGCACACTCCCTCCATTAACACACTCCCACCTTCAACACACTCCCTCCTTCATCACACTCCCTCCTTCATCACACTCCCACCTTCATCATACTCCCTCCATTAACACACTCCCTCCTTCAACACACTCCCTCCTTCATCACACTCCTTCCTTCATCACACTCCCACCTTCATCACACTCCCTCCATTAACACACTCCCACCTTCAACACACTCCCTCCTTCATCACACTCCCTCCTTCATCACTCTCCCTCCATTAACACACTCCCTCCTTCAACACACTCCCTCCTTTATCACACTCTCTCCTTCATCACGCTCCCTCCTTCATCACGCTCCCTCCTTCAACACACTCCCTCCTTCATCACATTCCCTCCTCCATCACACTCCCTTCTTCATCACACTCCCACTTTAATCATGCACCCTCCTTTAACACAGTCCCTCCTTTAACACACTCCCTCCTTCATCACACTCCCTCCTTCATCACGCACTCTCCTTCATCACACTCCCACCTTCAACGCACTCACTCCTTCATCACACTTCCTCCTTCATCACACTGCCTCCTTCATCACGCTCCCTCTTCATCACGCTCCCTCCGTCATCACGCTCCCTCCTTCAACACACTCCCACCTTCAACACACTCTCTCCTTCAACACACTCCCTCCTTCATCACACTCCCTCCTTTATCACACTCCCTCCATTAACACACTCCCTCCTTCAACATACTCCCTCCTTCATCACACTCCCTCCATTAACACACTCCCTCCTTCAACACACTCCCTCCTTTATCACACTCCCTCCTTCATCACGCTCCCTCCTTCATCACGCTCCCTCCTTCAACACACTCCCTCCTTCATCACATTCCCTCCTCCATCACACTCCCACCTTCAACACACTCCCACCTTCAACACTCTCCCTCCGTCATCATACTCCCCCCTGCAACACACTCCCTCCTTCATCATGCACTCTCCTTCAACACACTCCCTCCTTCATCACACTCCCTCCATCATCACACTCCCATCTTCAACACACTCCGTTGTTCAACACACTCCGTCATTCAACACACTCCCTCCTTCAACACACTCCCACCTTCATCACACTCCCTCCCTCATCACACTCCCACCTTCAACACACACCCTCCTTCATCACACTCCCTCCTTCATCACACTCCCACCTTCAACACACTCCCACCTTCAACACACTCCGTTGTTCAACACACTCCGTCATTCAACACACTCCCTCCTTTAACACACTCCCACCTTCATCACACTCCCTCCTTCATCACACTCCCTCCTTCATCACACTCCCACCTTCAACACACTCCCGCCTTCATCACAATCCGTTGTTCAACACACTCCGTCATTCAACATACTCCCTCCTTCAACACACTCCCACCTTCATCACACTCCCTCCTTCATCACACTCCCTCCTTCATCACGCACCCTCCTTCATCACACTCCCACCTTCATCACACTCCGTCGTTCAACACACACCGTCGTTCACCACACTCCCACATTCATCACACACCCTCCCTCATCACACTTCCTCCTTCATCACACTCCCTCCTTCATCACGCACCCTCCTTCAACACACGCCCTCCTTCATCACTCTCCCACTTTCATCACACTCCCACCTTCATCACACTCCCTCCTTCATCACACTCCCTCCTTCATCACACACCCTCCTTCATCACACTCCCACCTTCATAACACTCCGTCGTTCAACACACTCCTTCCTTCAACACACTCCCTCCTTCATCACACTCCCTCCTTCATCACGCACCCTCCTTCAACACACGCCCTCCTTCATCACTCTCCCACTTTCATCACACTCCCTCCTTCAACACACTCCCTGCTTCATAACGCTCCCTCCTTCAACACACACCCTCCTTCATCACAATCCCACTTTCATCATGCACCCTCCTTTAACACACTCCCTCCTTCAACACACTCCCTCCTCCTTCACACTCCCGCCTTCATCACGCTCCCTCCTTTATCGCACTCCAACCTTCATCACACTCCCTCCTACAACACACTCCCTCCATCATCACACTCCCTCCTTCATCATGCACCCTCCATCATCAACACACTCCCACTTTCAACATGCACCCTCCTGCAACACACTCTCTCCTTCATCACAATCCCTCCTTCAACACACTCCCTCCTTCATCACACTCCCTCCTTCACCACACTACCTCCTTCAACACATTCCATCCTTCCCCACACTCCCTCCTTCAACACAATTCATCCTTCATCACACTCCCACCTTCATCACGCTCCCTCCTACCTCACACTCCCTCCTTCATCACACTCCCTCCTTCAACACACTCCCTCCATTCACCCGCTCCCACCTTCAACACACTCCCTCCTTCAACACACTCCCTCCTTCATCACACTCCTACCTTCATCACACTCCCACCTTCAAGATACTCCATCCTTCAACACACTCCCTCCTTCATCACAATCCCCCCTTCATCACACTCCCTCCTTCATCACACTCCCTCCTTCAACACACTCCCTCCTTCATCACACTCCCTACTTCATCACACTCCTACCTTCATCACACTCCCACCTTCATTACACTCCATCCTTCAACACAACTCCCTCCTTCATCACACTCCCTCCTTCATCACACTCCCACCTTCATCACACTCCCACCTTCATCACACTCCCTCCTTCATCAAACTCCCAACGTCGTCAACACACTCCCTCCTTCATCACACTCCCTCCTTCAACACATTCCCTTCTTCAACACACTCCCACCTTCAACACACTCACTCCTTCATCACACTCCCTCCTTCATCACACTCCCTCCTTCATCACGCTCCCTCCTTCATCACATTCCCTCCTTCATCGCGCTCGCTCCTTCATCACACTCCCTCCTTCATCATACTCCCTCCTTCATCACACTCCCTCCTTCAACACGCTCCCTCCTTCATCACACTCCAACCTTCAACACATTCCCACCTTCATCACACTCCCACCTTCATCACACTCCGTCGTTCAACACACTCCCACCTTCATCACACTCCCTCCTTCATCACACTCCCTCCTTCATCACACTCCCACCTTCAACACACACCCTCCTTCATCACACTCCCTCCTTCATCACACTCCCACCTTCAACACACTCCCGCCTTCATCACACTCCGTTGTTCAACACACTCCGTCATTCAACACACTCCCTCCTTTAACACACTCCCACCTTCATCACACTCCCTCCTTCATCACACTCCCTCCTTCATCACACTCCCACCTTCAACACACTCCCGCCTTCATCACAATCCGTTGTTCAACACACTCCGTCATTCAACACACTCCCTCCTTCAACACACTCCCACCTTCATCACACTCCCTCCTTCATCACACTCCCTCCTTCATCACGCACCCTCCTTCATCACACTCCCACCTTCATCACACTCCGTCGTTCAACACACACCGTCGTTCACCACACTCCCACATTCATCACACACCCTCCCTCATCACACTTCCTCCTTCATCACACTCCCTCCTTCATCACGCACCCTCCTTCAACACACGCCCTCCTTCATCACTCTCCCACTTTCATCACACTCCCACCTTCATCACACTCCCTCCTTCATCACACTCCCTCCTTCATCACACATCCTCCTTCATCACACTCCCACCTTCATAACACTCCGTCGTTCAACACACTCCTTCCTTCATCACTCTCCCACTTTCATCACACTCCCACCTTCATCACACTCCCTCCTTCAACACACTCCCTGCTTCATAGCGCTCCCTCCTTCAACACACACCCTCCTTCATCACAATCCCACTTTCATCATGCACCCTCCTTTAACACACTCCCTCCTTCAACACACTCCCTCCTCCTTCACACTCCCGCCTTCATCACGCTCCCTCCTTTATCGCACTCCAACCTTCATCACACTCCTTCCTACAACACACTCCCTCCATCATCATGCACCCTCCATCATCAACACACGCCCACTTTCAACATGCACCCTCCTGCAACACACTCTCTCCTTCATCACAATCCCTCCTTCAACACACTCCCTCCTTCATCACACTCCCTCCTTCACCACACTACCTCCTTCAACACATTCCATCCTTCCCCACACTCCCTCCTTCAACACACTCCCTCCATTCACCCGCTCCCACCTTCAACACACTCCCTCCTTCAACACACTCCCACCTTCAAGATACTCCATCCTTCAACACACTCCCTCCTTCATCACACTCCCCCCTTCATCACACTCCCTCCTTCATCACACTCCCTCCTTCAACACACTCCCTCCTTCATCACACTCCCTACTTCATCACACTCCTACCTTCATCACACTCCCACCTTCATTACACTCCATCCTTCAACACACTCCCTCCTTCATCACACTCCCTCCTTCATCACACTCCCACCTTCATCACACTCCCTCCTTCATCACACTCCCTCCTTCATCAAACTCCCAACGTCGTCATCACACTCCCACCTTCATCACACTCCCTCCTTCAACAAACTCCCTCCTTCAACACACTCCCTCCTTCATCACACTCCCTCCTTCAACACATTCCCTTCTTCAACACACTCCCACCTTCAACACACTCACTCCTTCATCACACTCCCTCCTTCATCACACTCCCTCCTTCATCACTCTCCCTCCATTAACACACTCCCTCCTTCAACACACTCCCTCCTTCATCACACTCCCTCCTTTGACACACTCCCTCCTTCATCACCCTCCTTCCTCAGTGCAGTTGGGTTTGGCTTGGTCATGTTGAAGTCCACCCTCTCAGACGATTTGCTCCCTTTGGCCGTTCTGTCTAGTTGATGCCCCAAGGTCCCATTGGCGGATCCATTTGCCCACAGCTGTGGCACTACGTGGCATCTGGCAGAGAACTGAGAAGCTCTATTTGCGCCAGCTCCTCAATGCCAACTGTACCAACCCTTTAACCCCTGTGCCAACGAGTCAACTTCACCATGAGCTCCCTATACAGTCAGTTAATTCTTCTTCCCAAATAACACTCTGCAGCCAGGGATTAAAACACCTCTTTTTTTTAACGCAATAAAACAATCTGCTCTCTGCCACTTACTGGAGACTGCCTACCTTTTTATTAAATGGGATTTTATTGACAAGGCGTTCATGATAAACCTGTTTTTGTTCTATTTTAATTGGGCACGGCTACAGGCGAAACGATACTGTTGGGTCCAGATCTGGGAGCAGACTGCCTGTCGGTAATAACCCTGCCAGTTAGCTCAGACTGGCCAATTATTTGAAACCACTGAAGGGTGTCGTTCCAAACAAAGCCTGACAGTGTCGGCGGAGTTCTCATTAGAGTGGCTGGGAAATCAGACCGGCTGACGGCCCGCTCCCCCTCAGGGATTTTCCCCCTCTCAGGGCGTTTGGAAAAACCGAGATTGCAGGTGAATCGTTTAAGACAGCTGCCACAAAACAGCCTGCACACATTACAGTCCCTGCCCGGCAAAAACCACCGCCTGAATAACCACTGAGCTCAGAAACCCACCTTCCCTCTCGGTCTGCCCCCACCCCGGGGCCAGTTGCTTGCAATAAACCAGCTGCCCCTTGTAACAGGAGGACTACTACCTGAGTTACAGAGTCATAGAGATGTGCAGCATGGAAACAGGCCCTTCGGTCCAATTTTTCGAAACAGATATCCCAACCCAATCTCGTCTCACCTGCCAGCACCCGGCCCATATCCCTCCAAACCCTTCCTTATTCATATACCCATCCAGATGCCTTTTAAATGTTGCAATTGTACCAGCCTCCACCATTTCCTCTGGCAGCTCATTCCTTACACGTACCACCGTCTGCGTGAAAAAGTTGCCCCTTAGGTCTCTTTTATATCTTTCCCCTCTCACCCTAAACCTATGCCCTCTAGTTCTGGACTCCCCGACACCAGGGAAAAGACTTTGTCTATTTATCCTATCCATGCCCACCACAAGTTTTATAAACCTCTATAATGTAACCCCTCAATGCTCCAGAGAAAACAGCCCCAGCCTGTTCAACCTCTCCCTATAGCTCAAATCCTCCAACGCAGGCAACATCCTTGTAAATCTTTTCTGAACCCTTTCAAGTTCCACAACATCCTTCCTATAGAAGGGAGACCAGAATTGTACACAATGTTCCAAAAGTGGCCTAACCAATGTCCTATACAGCCGCAACATGACTTGCCAACTCTTAGACTCAATACACTCTGTAAGCTGGGGGGGTTGGAATCAGTCCCACCCCAGTTCCAGAAGAATGTCAACATTTTTGAACAGGTTGTTTTTAAGGAAGAAAACTGCCCTGTAATGGGATCCTGGTCTCAGGATTAGCAGTGTTGAATGCCCCACATTATCAAACATCCTCTGGGTTTCTCTGTGAGTTGGGAGAGAGATTTTATCCTGTGTTGTTGAGTGCCATCACCTCCCTGCTCTGTCCACTTGCAGCCAGCTATTGAGATTGCAATGTTAGTTGTGCTATCTGCTGGGAACCTATTCTCCCCAGTGCAGAGCTGATGCAGTGGCGGAGACAGGTGGACGGGCGCTCGCTATTTACTGAGCAGTGTCCCAAAGCCGCGTGGAACAACATTGACATGCTACCTCACCTCTGTAAATGGGCACCACTTCTTTCTCAATACCGACCCTACCAACACTCCCACCCACTGTCAACATAAACAAGGAGAAAGATCGGCCCCACCAGCTCCCAGAGAAATGCACAGCCTCTCCACCAACAAAACTCAACAACGACAGGACTGCCAGAAAAGGAACTGCCAGATTTCTGCTTGGCAGTTGAGTCACTGATTTATTCACGTTAAACCCTCCTTTGTCCCTGCCTCCTGGATGGAGTAGGGCAGGAGGTAGGGATGGGTCTTGGGGAGGGGATTGGAGTGGACTGGGATTGACGGACAATAGGCCAGGGCAGGACTGCGGAGGGCAGCCTGAGATTTACCCCCTAAAGCCACTGATGGGCCAAAGGTGGGTGCGGAATTTACCATGGGGTGGATGCAGAGTTTACCATGAGATGGGTGTAGAGTTTACCATGAGGTGGGTGTGGAGTTTACCATGAGGTGGGTGTGGAGTTGACCATGAGATGGGTGTGGAGTTTACCATGAGGTGGGTGCAGAGTTTACCATGAGGTGGGTGCAGAGTTTACCATGAGATGGGTGTGGAGTTTACCATGAGGTGGGTGTGGAGTTGACCATGAGATGGGTGTGGGGTTTACCATGAGGTGCGTGCAGAGTTTACCATGAGGTGGGTGTAGGGTTTACCATGAGGTGGGTGCGGAGTTTACCATGAGGTGGGTGCAGAGTTTACCATGAGGTGGGTGTGGAGTTTACCATGAGGTGGGTGTAGAGTTTACCATGAGGTGGGTGCGGAGTTTACCATGAGGTGGGTGCAGAGTTTACCATGAGATGGGTGTAGGGTTTACCATGGGGTGGATGCAGAGTTTACCATGAGGTGGGTGCGGAGTTTACCATGAAGTGCGTGCAGAGTTTACCATGAGGTGGGTGTAGGGTTTACCATGGGGTGGATGCAGAGTTTACCATGAGGTGGGTGCGGAGTTTACCATGAGGTGGGTGCAGAGTTTACCATGAGATGGGTGTAGGGTTTACCATGGGGTGGATGCAGAGTTTACCATGAGGTAAGTGTGGAGTTTACCATGAGGTAAGTGTGGAGTTTACCATGAGGTGGGTGCAGAGTTTACCATGAGGTAAGTGTGGAGTTTACCATGAGGTGGGTGCAGAGTTTACCATGAGGTGGGTGTAGAGTTTACCATGAGATGGGTGTGGAGTTTACCATGAGGTGGGTGTGGAGTTTTCCATGAGGTGGGTGTGGAGTTTACCATGAGGTGGGTGCAGAGTTTACCATGAGGTGGGTGTGGAGTTTTCCATGAGGTGGGTGTGGAGTTTACCATGAGGTGGGTGTGGAGTTTACCATGAGATGGGTGTGGAGTTTACCATGAGGTGGGTGTGGAGTTTACCATGAGATGGGTGTGGAGTTTACCATGAGGTGGGTGTGGAGTTTACCATGAGATGGGTGTGGAGTTTACCATGAGGTGGGTGTGGAGTTTACCATGAGGTGGGTGTGGAGTTTACCATGAGATGGGTGTGGAGTTTACCATGAGGTGGGTGTGGAGTTTACCATGAGATGGGTGTGGAGTTTACCATGAGGTGGGTGTGGAGTTTACCATGAGGTGGGTGCAGGGTTTACCATGAGGTGGGTGCAGGGTTTACCATGAGATGGGTGTGGAGTTTACCATGAGGTGGGTGTGGAGTTTACCATGAGGTGGGTGTGGAGTTTACCATGAGATGGGTGTGGAGTTTACCATGAGGTGGGTGTGGAGTTGACCATGAGGTGGGTGTGGAGTTTACCATGAGGTGGGTGTGGAGTTTACCATGAGATGGGTGTGGAGTTTACCATGAGGTGGGTGTGGAGTTTACCATGAGATGGGTGTGGAGTTTACCATGAGGTGGGTGTGGAGTTTACCATGAGATGGGTGTGGAGTTTACCATGAGATGGGTGTGGAGTTTACCATGAGGTGGGTGTGGAGTTTACCATGAGGTGGGTGTGGAGTTTACCATGAGGTGGGTGCAGGGTTTACCATGAGGTGGGTGCAGGGTTTACCATGAGATGGGTGTGGAGTTTACCATGAGGTGGGTGTGGAGTTTACCATGAGGTGGGTGTGGAGTTTACCATGAGATGGGTGTGGAGTTTACCATGAGGTGGGTGTGGAGTTTACCATGAGATGGGTGTGGAGTTTACCATGAGATGGGTGTGGAGTTTACCATGAGGTGGGTGTGGAGTTTACCATGAGGTAAGTGTGGAGTTTACCATGAGGTGGGTGCAGGGTTTACCATGAGGTGGGTGCAGGGTTTACCATGAGATGGGTGTGGAGTTTACCATGAGGTGGGTGTGGAGTTTACCATGAGATGGGTGTGGAGTTTACCATGAGGTGGGTGTGGAGTTTACCATGAGGTAAGTGTGGAGTTTACCATGAGGTGGGTGCAGGGTTTACCATGAGGTGGGTGTAGAGTTTACCATGAGATGGGTGTGGAGTTTACCATGAGGTGGGTGCAGAGTTTACCATGAGATGGGTGTGGAGTTTACCATGAGATGGGTGTGGAGTTTACCATGAGGTGGGTGTGGAGTTTACCATGAGGTGGGTGTGGAGTTTACCATGAGGTGGGTGCAGGGTTTACCATGAGGTGGGTGCAGAGTTAATGATGAGGTGGGTGTAGGGCTTACCATGAGGTGGGTGTAGGGTTTACCATGAGGTGGATGCAGAGTTTACCATGAGATGGGTGTGGAGTTTACCATGAGATGGGTGTGGAGTTTACCATGAGGTGTGTGTGGAGTTGACCATGAGGTGGGTGCAGAGTTTACCATGAGATGGGTGTGGAGTTTACCATGAGGTGGGTGTGGAGTTTACCATGAGGTGGGTGTGGAGTTTACCATGAGGTGGGTGCAGGGTTTACCATGAGGTGGGTGCAGAGTTAATGATGAGGTGGGTGTAGGGCTTACCATGAGGTGGGTGTAGGGTTTACCATGAGGTGGATGCAGAGTTTACCATGAGGTGGGTGTGGAGTTTACCATGAGGTGGGTGGAGGGTTTACCATGAGGTGGGTGTGGAGTTTACCATGAGGTGGGTGGAGGGTTTACCATGAGGTGGGTGTGGAGTTTACCATTAGGTGGGTGGAGGGTTTACCATGAGGTGGATAGAGGGTTTACCATGAGATGGGTGTGGAGTTTACCATGAGGTGCGTGTAGAGTTTACCATGAGGTGGGTGGAGGGTTTATCATGAGGTTGGTGCGGAGCTTACCATGATGTGGGTATGGAATTTACCATGAGGTGGGTGTAGAGTTTACCATGAGGTGGGTGTGGAGTTTATCATGAGGTTGGTGTGGAGTTTTCCATGAGGTGGGTGTAGAATTTACCATGAGGTTGGTGTGGAGTTTTCCATGAGGTGGGTGTAGAGTTTACCATGAGGTGGGTGTGGAGTTTACCATGAGGTGGGTGTGGAGTTTACCATGAGGTGGATGGAGGGTTTACCATGAGGTGGGTGTGGAGTTTACCATGATGTGGGTATGGAATTTACCATGAGGTGGGTGTAGAGTTTACCATGAGGTTGGTGTGGAGTTTTCCATGAGGTGGGTGTAGAGTTTACCATGAGGTGGGTGTGGAGTTTACCATGAGGTGGGTGTGGAGTTTACCATGAGGTGGATGGAGGGTTTACCATGAGGTGGGTGTGGAGTTTACCATGAGGTGGATAGAGGGTTTACCATGAGCTTGTTTGGGCGGGAGCTTGACACTGGATTGAGACGCACAGGCGGCATGTGTTTTCCAATGGGAAATATTCCCGAGGGATGGTTCACTTGCCGCGAGTTTTACCCCGTCCCCTCCTCAGTTTCGGGAGCTTATTGTGCAGTGGTAGCATCCCCACCTCTGAGCTCGGAGGTCCTCCTGCTCCGGGCGCGTATCTCTGAACAGGGTGATTAAAGCATGTCTAAAGTCCACGATTGGGAATTGAGTTTGTGCGTTTGAGTGTGTGGACGGGAGAAGCAGTGTGCGAGGGGGAGAGAGAGGGAACAGAGTAATCTCTCTGTGTACACTGTGTGTCCCTGTCTCAGAAGAACATTCCTCTGTATCAGAGCCAGCCAGTCCATACCAGTCTGCCAAGGCATGCCTCTGAATGAGCTTGCCAGCCGATTGCCAATAGTGACTGTGAATTCTGTCCATTATCTTGTGGACTGGACTGGGGTCTGCCCAGAACCGTTTCCTGTAAGATCCATCCAGCTGCTCATGGAGACTGGAGGCTTTCCTGTAGTTCAAAGCCCAGGCTCCAGAGGGAAAAAGGGACAGTGTTCAGACCGATCTCCCTGTCCCACACCTGGGCAAGACTCGGCTGTGGGCGAGCGGGATTTGTCATACTCAGACTCCGGTGCTCTGAACAGAAGTAACATTTCAGGTGGTTTTCTCAAAAGGACAATCTGGGCAAGTCATTTATTAACAAACACTAAAATGTTTCAATCATTCACAAGGAATGTTCCAAGAATTTTCGCTTCTCTAGCCCGTTCCGTTGAGACTTTAGCCCCAACGTTTCCCTGAGGGCACTTCATGATGGCTGTTTGGTTATTCCAGGATTAAGTTGGGTTTAAAACATACACCTGCTCCACAGAGACTGAGCCCATCATGTGGTGAGGCCCGACAGCTGCAGAGATTTAAAACCGCGTCCAAATTCCCAAGTGTCGTTCAGTTTGTCTGCGTCTCAAACCTGCCAGAGGCAAAGTTCTTAGGTTTGAGTCTGAGTCCTTGTTCACAACCAGGTGTCAGTCTGGAGAGGGCAGTAGGAGAACTGTGATTAACTTCTCCACCGTGAACACGGGCCTTGCAACAAACACAGAAATTTATCTCTCCACCCTGGAGGCTCCCTGCCTCTATTCCTGATGAAGCTCTTTTGCCCGAAACGTCGATTTTCCTGCTCCTCGGATGCTGCCTGACCTGCTGTGATTTTCCAGCACCACTCTAATCTAGAATCTGGTTCCCAGCGTCTGCAGTCATTGGTTTTACCTACAAACACATAAATGGCCGGGGAAAATGAGCAGCTGTGCGGCGCTGGGAACTAGTGAGTACAACTGTCATTTCTGATGCCCACTGGAGGGCTGTAGGAACATGAGAAGATTGGTTCATGTACAGAACAGCGTGTCCTGTGATTAAAGCTCCTAAAAGGGTGTGCCAGAGGGCAGCTGGTGGTATGGAAACCTCTGGGCAAGGGCCAATAACTTCAAATAGGAATAATGCTCACGGTGTTCCACAGGGGAGAGGGGGAAGGGGTCTGTGTGTATGTTAGATAATGTTGGAACAACTTGCCATCGACGTTTTGTTTTGAAGTGGTGCCTGGGGTCTGGGGGAGACATGGCCACTGGACTAATAATGGGAGCATTACCCCCTGCAAAGTTCCCCGACAAGCCCCTCACCATCCTGACTTGGAAATATATCGCCGTTCCTTCACTGTCACTGGGTGAAAATCCTGCAGTTCCCTCCTAAGGGTATTGTGCATGTACCGCGCAGCACCAACTTCTCGAGGGGCAACTAGGGACGGCCCAGCCAGAGACAGCCAGACCCTATTGGAGAATAAAGAAAAGCGAGCGTTATCCAAACTGACTGGAAAACAGGGCGGTCGCTGGCGCTGGGTGAGGGAATGTGTTCACAAACAAGCACAGGATTTTACCTTCAACGTGGGAGATTAGAGAGGTTAGGGGAGTTGAAGAGGATCTGGGTGATGAATTAGCGGGGTTGCAGATCTGTGCAGTGGAGTTTGTGCAGAGTTCCGCTCAGTAAGCAGAGAGGGAGAGAGACCCTGCATAGGAACTACCTGACCCGTTGAGATTTCCAGCTTTTTTGTTGTTTTCAGGAGAGATCCTGAGGTTTTAATAGAGCTTCAGGTCGATAGCTGATATCCACAGACCTTTCAGTATAAAGACTTGTAATATTTGCCAGTCACGTGAAGACTGTTTCTTTTTCTTGTGACCTTTTCAAAACAGAAACCATCCTGTGGCTGATTAGATCATGACAACCCTGAATAGGTTGTAATAAAATCAGAAGGCGCTGGAAAGTATTGAAAGAACACGGATCCTGTCCACACGTCTGTTGGGCAGGGTGTGTGTGTGTCTGTATGTGTATATATGTATGTGAGTATGTATATGTGTGTGCATGTACATGTGTATGTGTATGTATGTGTGTCTGTATATATGCATGTATGTGTGTCTGTGTGTATGTCTGTGTGTGTCTGTATATGTGTGTGCATGTATGTGTGTGTCTGTGTGTATGTGTGTGTCTGTGTATGTGTGTGTCTGTATATGTGTGTGCATGGGTGTGTGCCTGTGTGTGTATGTGTGTGTGCCTGTGTATATGTGTGTGTCTGTATATGTGCATGTATGTGTGTCTGTGTGTGTCTGTATATGTGTGTGCATGGATGTGTGTGTCTGTTTGTATGTGTGTGTGCCTGTGTATATGTGTGTGTCTGTATATGTGCATGTATGTGTGTGTCTGTGTGTGATGTGTGTATGTATATGTGTGTGCCTGTGTGTATGTATATGTGTTTTGTGTGTCTGTATATGTGTGTGCATGTATGTGTGTGTGTCTGTGTGTATGTGTGTGTCTGTATATGTGTGTGTATGTATGTGTGTGTGTGTATGTATATGTCTGTATGTGTGTATGTGCGTGCTGAGTGGAATTTCTTCTCTAAACAGTTTGTCCCTCTATCTCTTGTATTTTAAGACATTCTTTAAATGGGGCCTCGCTGGTAGATCCAGTATTAGCTGTCCATCCCTCATTGCCCTGGGTTGGCTTGCCCGGCCACTTCAGAATGCATTGCTGTGGGTCTGGACCCATGTGGAGGCCAGACTAGGTAAGGAAGGCTTTTTTCCTTCCATGAAGGACATTAGGGTAGGAGATGGTTTTTTCTTAAGCCACTACCTCTCTGCACAAACTTGATTGAGCTCCTGGCCATCGGGTATGGGGTAGGTATGACATGGTACTATCCTTTGATGAAACCACAGGAAGCACCTGGGGGCATTTGATTAGAGTTAAGGCGCAACATAAATGCATAGTTGTTATCCTGGCCAGTATTTTTCTCTGAGTTAACACCACAAGAGGTTTTTCATGGGAGCTTGCTGTGTAGACATTGTCCAGCAAGCAGAGACGTCACCCAGAGCAGGATTTCATCATTGTAGAAGGTTTCATGAACGATACTGAACTAGTGCAACTTTCTCTTTGGATGTTTCTGCTTCCCCCCAACCCCCCAACACACACCTCCAGCCCCCACTATTACAACCCACACACCTTCGTCACCCAGTATATCCACTCTTAATGATGTGGCTTCTTTTCAGATATGTCTTTTGAATACATCCACACACATGTGTGTACACACATATGTGTGTATACATATACATACACACTCACACCCACACACATATACACCCACCCACACATACACATCAACACACATGTGTATACACACATACCCACACTCACACATACACCCACACACACATACACCCACCCATACAAACACAAACCCACACTTATACCCACACACACATACACACATACTGCACACATACACACCCACATATGCTTATACATACACACCCACACACACATACAAATACACACACATAGACATACACACATGTGGGGGTAGTATGGTGGCTCAGTGGTTAACACTGCTGCCTCACACTTCTAGGGACCTGGGTTTGATTCCACCCTTGGGCGACTGTCAGTGTGGAGTTGATACATTATTCTTGTGTTTGCATGGGTTTCCTCCCACAGTTCAAAGATGTGCAAAGTTAGGTGGATTGCCCATAATAAATTGCTTCATAGTGCCCAGGAATGTGTAGGCTTAGGTGGGTTAGCCATGGGAAATGCAAGTTATGGGCTAAGGGTTTGGGTTTGGGTGGGATGCTCTTCAGAGTTTGGGATTCTCAACAGGATGTGTTTCAGAGAGAGAGGGACCTGACCCTGACATCTCAGCAAGATTGGGGTCAGCTGCATTCCCATTCCTCCAGTGGAATCTCTTGGGAAATGGTTTTTGATCCCAGTCTCAGGAAGTGCTTTTTTAGTGTGCTATATGGAAAGATTTGACTGGCAGCAGTATAACTTTTAGTGGATAACACCGAGACGGGTCGGTGCTGTGGTCCACCATCAGAGGGCTCACAGAGAGTGCACTTCCCCCACCCTCACCCCCAGAGATCTCCAGTCCATTTCAAATTCCTGCATGGAATGTAACAAACATGAAGGTCCGACAGCCATATTCACACGGAATGCTGCTCAGTTATTTTTACTGAATCTGGGCTTTGCTTTTTCAAATATTAATTTATTCCAGACCAATAAGGCAGAAGTAAATTGTCATCAGTTTACAAGATTACCTTTTAAAAAAAGGCTCCAATGCTCCTTACATTCCCTTTCCAATTGGGATTGAGCCATCTGGATTAATTTGCGATTTTCAAATGGAATCAGTGGTGTTGTTGTGTTCTGGGTTTCAGTACCTGTGTCTGTGTGTGTTTGTCTGACTATGTGTGACTGTATGTTTGTCTGTCTGACTGTCTGTGCCAGTCTCTGTGTGTCTGATTGCGTGCCTGTCTTTCTGTATCAGTCTGTCTGATTTTGCCTGTCTGTTTGTCTGCAACTATTAATGTTTATTTTTTTCTGTCTGCGTCTCTGTATGTCTGCCAGTGTGTGTCAGTGTGTGTGTGTATATCTGTCTGTGTGTGTATCTATGTGTATTTGTGTGTGTCTGTGTTGTTTCAGTGCAATTGTGTGTCTGTGTTAGTGCATCTGTCTGTCTGTGTTTCTCTGTCTCTGTGTCATTGTGTCTCGATGTGTTTGTGTGTAAATCTGTGTGTCAGTGTGTCTGCTGGTGTATGTCAATGTGCCTATCTGTGTATCTGTATGTCAGTGTATCTGCCAGTGTGTGTCTACGTGCCTGTGTGTGTATCTGTATGTCAGTGTGTCTGCTGGTGTGTGCCTATGTGTCTGTGTGTGTATCTGTATGTCAGTGTGTTTGCCAGAGTGTGCCTATGTGTCTGTGTGTGTATCTGTATGTCAGTGTGTTTGCCAGTGTGTGTCTATGTGCCTGTGTGTGTATCTGTATGTCAGTGTGTTTGCCAGTGTGTGTCAATGTGACTGTGTGTGTATCCGTATGTCAGTGTGTCTGCCGGTGTGTGTCTACGTGCCTGTGTGTATCTGTATGTCAGTGTGTCTGCCGGTGTGTGTCTATGTGCCTGTGTGTATCTGTATGTCAGTGTGTCTGCAGGTGTGTGTCTACGTGTCTGTGTGTATCTGTATGTCATTGTGTCTGCCGGTATGTGTCTATGTGCCTGTGTGTATCTGTATGTCAGTGTGTCTGCCGGTGTGTGTCTACGTGTCTGTGTGTATCTGTATGTCAGTGTGTCTGCCGGTGTGTGTCTATGTGCCTGTGTGTATCTGTATGTCAGTGTGTCTGCCGGTGTGTGTCTATGTGTCTGTGTGTATTTGTATGTCAGTGTGTCTGCTGGTGAGTGTCTATGTGACTGTGTGTTTATCTGTATGTCAGTGTGTCTGCCGGTGTGTGTCTATGTGTCTGTGTGTATCTGTATGTCAGTGTGTCTGCCGGTGTGTGTCTATGTGTCTGTGTGTGTATCTGTATGTCAGTGTATCTGTCGGTGTGTGTCTGTGTGCCTGTGTGTATCTGTATGTCAGTGTGTCTGCTGGTGTGTGTCTATGTGTCTGTGTGTGTATCTGTATGTCAGTGTGTCTGCCGGTGTGTGTCTATGTGTCTGTGTGTATCTGTATGTCAGTGTGTCTGCCGGTGTGTGTCTATGTGTCTGTGTGTATCTGTATGTCAGTGTGTCTGCCGGTATGTGTCTATGTGTCTGTGTGTATCTGTATGTCAGTGTGTCTGCCGGTATGTGTCTATGTGCCTGTGTGTATCTGTATGTCAGTGTGTTTGCCGGTGTGTGTCTATGTGTCTGTGTGTATCTGTATGTCAGTGTGTCTGCTGGTGTGTGTCTGTGTGCCTGTGTGTAACTGTATGTCAGTGTGTCTGCCGGTGTGTGTCTACGTGTCTGTGTGTGTATTTGTATGTCAGTGTGTCTGCCGGTGTGTGTCCATGTGCCTGTGTGTATCTGTATGTCAGTGTGTCTGCCGGTGTGTGTCTGTGTGCCTGTGTGTATCTGTATGTCAGTGTGTCTGCCGGTGTGTGTCTACGTGTCTGTGTGTGTATCTGTATGTCAGTGTGTCTGCCGGTGTGTGTCTACGTGTCTGTGTGTATCTGTATGTCAGTGTGTCTGCCGGTGTGTGTCTACGTGTCTGTGTGTATCTGTATGTCAGTGTGTCTGCCGGTGTGTGTCTACGTGTCTGTGTGTATCTGTATGTCAGTGTGTCTGCCGGTGTGTGTCTACGTGTCTGTGTGTATCTGTATGTCAGTGTGTCTGCCGGTGTGTGTCTACGTGTCTGTGTGTGTCTGTATGTCAGTGTGTCTGCCGGTGTGTGTCTATGTGTCTGTGTGTGTCTGTATGTCAGTGTGTCTGCCGGTGTGTGTCTATGTGCCTGTGTGTGTATCTGTATGTCAGTGTGTCTGCCGGTGTGTGTTTATATGCCTGTGTGGGTATCTGTATGTCAGTGTGTCTGCCGGTGTGTGTCTACGTGTCTGTGTGTATCTGTATGTCAGTGTGTCTGCCGGTGTGTGGCTACGTGTCTGTGTGTATCTGTATGTCAGTGTGTCTGCCGGTGTGTGTCTGTGTGCCTGTGTGGGTATCTGTATCTCAGTGTGTCTGCCGGTGTGTGTTTATATGCCTGTGTGTATCTGTATGTCAGTGTGTCTGCCGGTGTGTGTCTACGTGTCTGTGTGTATGTGTATGTCAGTGTGTCTGCCGGTGTGTGTCGACGTGTCTGTGTGTATCTGTATGTCAGTGTGTCTGCCGGTGTGTGTCTATGTGTCTGTGTGTGTCTGTATGTCAGGGTGTCTGCCGGTGTGTGTCTATGTGCCTGTGTGTGTATCTGTATGTCAGTGTGTCTGCCGGTGTGTGTTTATATGCCTGTGTGGGTATCTGTATGTCAGTGTGTTTGCCGGTGTGTGTCTGTGTGCCTGTGTGTATCTGTATGTCAGTGTGTCTGCCGGTGTGTGTCTATGTGTCTGTGTGTATCTGTATGTCAGTGTGTCTGCCGGTGTGTGTTTATATGCCTGTGTGTGTATCTGTATGTCAGTGTGTCTGCCGGTGTGTGTTTATATGCCTGTGTGTATCTGTATGTCAGTGTGTCTGCCGGTGTGTGTCTACGTGTCTGTGTGTATGTGTATGTCAGTGTGTCTGCCGGTGTGTGTCGACGTGTCTGTGTGTATCTGTATGTCAGTGTGTCTGCCGGTGTGTGTCTACGTGTCTATGTGTGTATCTGTATGTCAGTGTGTCTGCCGGTGTGTGTCTACGTGTCTGTGTGTGTCTGTATGTCAGTGTGTCTGCCGGTGTGTGTCTATGTGCCTGTGTGTATCTGTATGTCAGTGTGTCTGCTGGTATGTGTCTATGTGCCTGTGTGGGTATCTGTATGTCAGTGTGTCTGCCGGTGTGTGTCTATGTGTCTGTGTGTATCTGTATGTCAGTGTGTCTGCCGGTGTGTGTCTACGTGTCTGTGTGTATCTGTATGTCAGTGTGTCTGCCGGTGTGTGTCTATGTGTCTGTGTGTGTCTGTATGTCAGTGTGTCTGCCGGTGTGTGTCTATGTGCCTGTGTGTGTATCTGTATGTCAGTGTGTCTGCCGGTGTGTGTTTATATGCCTGTGTGGGTATCTGTATGTCAGTGTGTCTGCCGGTGTGTGTCTATGTGCCTGTGTGGGTATCTGTATGTCAGTGTGTCTGCCGGTGTGTGTCTACGTGTCTGTGTGTATCTGTATGTCAGTGTGCCTGCCGGTGTGTGTCTACGTGTCTGTGTGTATCTGTATGTCAGTGTGTCTGCCGGTGTGTGTCTACGTGTCTGTGTGTATCTGTATGTCAGTGTGTCTGCCGGTGTGTGTCTATGTGTCTGTGTGTGTCTGTATGTCAGTGTGTCTGCCGGTGTGTGTTTATATGCCTGTGTGGGTATCTGTATGTCAGTGTGTCTGCCGGTGTGTGTCTACGTGTCTGTGTGTATCTGTATGTCAGTGTGTCTGCCGGTGTGTGTCTACGTGTCTGTGTGTATCTGTATGTCAGTGTGTCTGCCGGTGTGTGTCTATGTGCCTGTGTGTGTATCTGTATGTCAGTGTGTCTGCCGGTGTGTGTTTATATGCCTGTGTGTGTATCTGTATGTCAGTGTGTCTGCCGGTGTGTGTTTATATGCCTGTGTGGGTATCTGTATGTCAGTGTGTCTGCCGGTGTGTGTCTACGTGTCTGTGTGTATCTGTATGTCAGTGTGTCTGCCGGTGTGTGTCTACGTGTCTGTGTGTATCTGTATGTCAGTGTGTCTGCCGGTGTGTGTCTATGTGCCTGTGTGTATCTGTATGTCAGTGTGTCTGCCGGTGTGTGTCTATGTGTCTGTGTGTATCTGTATGTCAGTGTGTCTGCCGGTATGTGTCTATGTGTCTATGTGTATCTGTATGTCAGTGTGTCTGCCGGTATGTG
The DNA here is from genome assembly GCF_037043375.1 of Chiloscyllium plagiosum. Lineage (NCBI taxonomy): Eukaryota > Metazoa > Chordata > Chondrichthyes > Orectolobiformes > Hemiscylliidae > Chiloscyllium > Chiloscyllium plagiosum. The sequence continues at coordinate 53,058,582 of NW_028270163.1, read as the reverse complement.
TCTATGTGTCTGTGTGTATCTGTATGTCAGTATGTCTGCCGGTGTGTGTCTATGTGTCTGTGTGTATCTTTATGTCAGTATGTCTGCCGGTGTGTGTCTATGTGTCTGTGTGTGTATCTGTATGTCAGTGTGTCTGCCGGTGTGTGTCTATGTGTCTGTGTGTATCTGTATGTCAATGTGTTTGCTGGTGTGTGTCTATGTGTGTGTGTCTGTATGTCAGTGTGTCTGCCGGTGTGTGTCTATGTGTCTGTGTGTATCTGTATGTCAATGTGTCTGCCGGTGTGTGTCTATGTGTGTGTGTCTGTATGTCAATGTGTCTGCCGGTGTGTGTCTATGTGTCTGTGTGTGTCTGTATGTCAGTGTGTCTGTCGGTGTGTGTCTATGTGTGTGTGTCTGTATGTCAGTGTGTCTGCCGGTGTGTGTCTATGTGTCTGTGTGTGTCTGTATGTCAGTGTGTCTGCCGGTGTGTGTCTATGTGTCTGTGTGTGTCTGTATGTCAGTGTGTCTGCCGGTGTGTGTCTATGTGTCTGTGTGTGTATCTGTATGTCAGTGTGTCTGCCGGTGTGTGTCTATGTGTGTGTGTCTGTATGTCAGTGTGTCTGCCGGTGTGTGTCTATGTGTGTGTATCTGTATGTCAGTGTGTCTGCCGGTGTGTGTCTATGTGTGTGTGTCTGTATGTCAGTGTGTCTGCCGGTGTGTGTCTATGTGTGTGTGTCTGTATGTCAGTGTGTCTGCCGGTGTGTGTCTATGTGTGTGTGTCTGTATGTCAGTGTGTCTGCCGGTGTGTGTCTACCTGTCTGTGTGTATCTGTATGTCAGTGTGTCTGCCGGTGTGTGTGTCTGTATGTCAGTGTGTCTGCCGGTGTGTGTGTCTGTATGTCAGTGTGTCTGCCGGTGTGTGTATCTGTATGTCAGTGTGTCTGCCGGTGTGTGTCTATGTGTCTGCGTTGGGAGTGAGCAGCAGACAACTTGTGTTTATTAGCGGTTTGCTGTTCAGTGTTCACCACATCACACGTGACAGATTTGTTAAGACTGTGGCCTTTGAAAAGGAACCGGGAGCCCGGGTGAGGGTGCATCCTTCACATCACCTCCCATTCGCCTGTTATACATTAACAGCTTCTGTCCCCTCCGCCCGGCAAACGGTACCCAGCCTCTGTCATAAAGCGCTCTCCCCCATCCACACTGCTCCCTGCAATCAGTCAGTCAGCACTGACCGACTCTGTCCCTCCTGTGGTTGTTAAATATCTCCCAGCTTCAAGGCAAATTCTGTCTTGCTGTTAGAAGAATATTTCCCTGTGTTGCAATATAACCTCCACCTGGACCATAAGCTGCTGAAGTAAACGTGATGTCTGGGATACTTTCACAGGGTAACACGAACTCCCAACCTGAACAATAGAAGGCTTGGCAAACATTACACAGACCCCTTTCACTTCAATGGATCGGCCCATGTTTGGGCAGGAGTGTGGACGATTCTCAAGTGCCTCATGGACATTCACCACATCAGCCGCCTGGTTAATACCGAGCCAATTCTCTTGTAAAGGAAACAATCTCTTTGTCATTTTCACCATGCAATCGCTCCCACTGGAACATTTATTTCCCAGGCACCGGAAGAATTCGCGTTTCATTGACGCAACAAAGAGAGTTTTGGTTAAGAACAACAGCCTGCATTGTCATAGCACCTTTGGTGCTGCAAGGCGCTTCACACGAAGCGGAAAGTAAAGCAGCAGACACCGGGAGCGCTCCTCAAAGGGCGAGGGCTGGAGGGGGAGCAGGATTAACAAAGCTGAAGCGCCGAGGGGCGGTTTAAGGCCAGCGATGGCGAAATGGGGAGCATGGGGAGGGAGAGATTCCCAAGGGGAGGTTACAGAGATAGGGAGGGGCTGGGAACATGAGGGGTTTTCACCAGCTGGAGGACAAGAGAGGGACAGCTTCCTGCTTCGGACCCCGAAAGGCCCTTCGCTCTGTCGGACCATTGAGCTTCAGCCACAAGTTGTCTTTTCGTCTGATTATCAGGGAGTTTTAATGTGGAATCTGAGATATCACCTTCCAGACAGAAGGAAAACAAGTGTGTGTGTGTGTGCCCGTGTAGGGCAGTAACCTATGAAAACTGCCAACCCCTGGACTGATCTCTTTCTGTACAACGAGTGTGAATGCAATGTGATGGAGGAAGAAGGCCTCATCTTCCATCTGGGAACACTTCAACCCCAGGGCATCAATGTGGACTTCACCAGTTTCCTCATATTCCCTTCCCCCACCTCACCCCAGTTCCAAACGTCCAGCTCAGCACTGTCCCCATGACTTGTCCTACCTGCCTATCTTCTTTTCCAACTATCCACTCCACCCCCCTCCTCCCCGCCCTATCACCTTCATCCCCTCCCCCACTCACCTATTGTACTCTATGCTACTTTCTCCCCACCCTCCTCTTACTTATCCCTCCACCCTTCAGGCTCTCTGCCTGTATTCCTGATGAAGGGCTTTTGCCCGAAATGTCGATTCCCCTGCTCCTCGGATGCTGCCTGACCTGCTGTGCTTTTCCAGCACCTCTCTGATCTGGACCCTGAATGTAATGTGATTCCCTGCCGTGCCTGCTCGTTGATATGGGTCAGTCTGCTGCAAGACTCTCCATTATCAGCCCTTCGAACCGCACTTTGTTGCTGAGTCCTCCCTTTCCCGCATCTTTGATGGTCTGCACTCCCCTGAACCAGTTAAATAATCCATTGGGCGGCACGGAGATTTCCTCGGGGAGTGCTTCATAGGTGAAAACAATGCCGTGGTGATTAGGTGATGGTGAAAATAAAAGATCCCAGTGCCTTTGCGGGTATGAGCCCTCCTGGAAATACAGCACAAAGGGAGCAGGAAAGGGACCCCGCTCTGGCGCGGTGGTAGTGAGCCAAGAGCTTTGAGTCCAAGTCCCAACTGGTCCAGAGGTGACAGTTTGACAGGTTTCACCCCAATATCGATTCTTTGCACTAAGCTTTAGGGTGAGTGTGAGCGTTTATTGGATGGGCACATCGTGTTTTTGGTCTAGGTGGGCAGTGCCAGGTGGGGGTGGGAGATCTGAGCTGCACAGAACGATCCCAAAGCAGTCGCTCTCACGGCTTCACTGCTGTTCTGCTCCAAAGAAACGAGTGCTTTGGGCGATCTGGGGCACTTTGCAAAGTTCCCCCCTCACCCCACCGCGACCAGTGGCCAAAAACCGCCGGTTCATCTAGTCCAGGAGCCAGCTGCCCAGCGCCAGGACAGTAACAACAAATAAAAAACCCCAACTCGAGCAAGGAAGCGACACCAAACATGGTCAGATATCGCTGGAGACTCACACCAGACTGGAACCGTCAACTCTGTTTCTCTCTCCCCAGGTGCTGAGTTATTCCAGCGATTTCTGCTTTTGTTGTCCATCTACAGCATCTGCCGTCCATTGTTTCGTTAAAGACGGCGTTTGTTTCTTAAAGAATAAAACACCTGGCAATATCAGAAGTCGAACTGGCCAGCCCGCCATCGCCTCACCAGGAGGAGGGCAACACGAGATTTCCAGATCCACAGAGTGACCCTTCGGCCCAAATCCCCCCTGCTGCTGACTCTCCTGCTCTCCATAGCTAAACCTATCCGCCCCCTGACCCCCTCCTCCACAGGCTGCCTCTGCAATACCATCTGGATGGGTTACCTTGGACACCATTAGCAGCCAGCTGGGGGGGGTGGGGGGGTGGGGAGGGGAGGTGTGTGGGTTGTAGCAGGGGATTGGTGACTGGAGGCTCAGCCAGAGGCCGGCACTGAGCATGGGGGGGGGGGGGGGGAGGGGGAAGCAGGCTGGACTGTGGCTGTGTGACTGAGGAGAACCGATTACCGGTGAATTCGACAGGGGGGGGGAGGGAGGGGGAGGTATATGGGAAGGGAGGGTGGGGGAAAGGGGAGGGGAGGGTGATGGATGGTGGGGAGGGTGGGGGAAGGGGAGGGGAGAGGGGAGACTGGGGAGGGGAGGGTGGGGGAAAGGGGAGGGGAGGGTGATGGAGGCTGGGGAGGGTGGAGGGGAGGGTGAGGGATGGAGGGGAGCGTGGGGGAGGGGAGAGGGAGGATGGGGAGGGGTGGGTGGGGATGGTTGGGAGGAGAGGGGAGGGTGGTGTATGGGTGGGGGGGGGGGGGGGGAATCAGCTGCCCTGTCAGTGTGAAGGGGATGTAACCCCGTCGCTCTGCAAAGGAGCGTTCCCAGTGACTGTCCTCTGACCGAGCACCTTCCCCAGTGGGACGTTGGGGTGTGGGTAAACTCTCCAATTTCACAAACAACTTGCCCCGTTGTTCAGGTATGTGGGGGGTGGAGCGGGGCATTCGGCCCATCGGGGTGATGCTGGTGGAGCTGGGAGCTGCCCCCCTCCCCCACTTTCAGATTTGTTCTCCAACCTGGACCAAAGCAGCCTCACATTGCAACAGCCAACCCCGAGTCCCGGGGAGATGAGGGGTTTGGGCCGGATGCTGGGGCGAGGGCATTGGGCAATTAGTTCTGAACACTCCCTCCCCCACTCACCCGGAGGGGGGGGGGAGGAAGGGGGAGGGGGGTAAGCGGCTGCTGCAAAAAGAGCCGAATGAAAAGCTGGCTGAGGGTGAGCAGCTCACGCACAAAGGAGTCGGTGACCAGGAGCCAGTGGTGGCAGGACGTCTCATTAAGGACCCCCCCCTCTCTCCTCCCCCCCCCCCCCCCCGGCCACTCTCTCTCTCTCTCTCGCAGTCACGTTGCACCCCCCCCCCCCCCCCCCCCCACTCTCCACCCTCCCCTCCCCTCCCGCACCAGGAGCTCGGTGAGTGAGATAAGGAGCAACAAGGAGATGGGGGTCTGAAGCTAAGCCGAGGCACTGCACTGAAGTTTGAGCCGGCGCTGCTCCTGCCCCTCCCAATGGATCGGTGCTGCCGGCGGCCCCAGGGCCCGGGAGAGTGAGCCCAGTCCGGGACACAGGCAGCGGGGTGGGGGCTCCGGGAGTGAGAGTGCAGGCCGGATGGGAAGCGGATCAGAGCGGCATGTGGCCCGGGAGAGGTCCCCGCGCCATCCTTGAGGAGTGCTGCGGGTCGGCCAGGGAGCTCTGCCGCTTCTCTCGGTCTCCCCGCCGCTCGCTGGCCGGGCTATGAGACACCATGGGCTGGTGTGACCCCGGCGTACAGATGCTGTTCACCATCATGGGCGCTTTCGCTGCTTTCAGCCTGATGAGTATAGCGATCGGCACGGATTACTGGCTGCACTCCCGGGCTTACATCTGCAACGGAACGAACGGCACCAGCGATGAGAACCAAGTGAAGAAGGAGAAAGGCTCGATGATTCACTCGGGGCTGTGGAGGGTTTGTTGTGTCGAAGGTAAAAGTGTTTTGTTCAACACATTCACCTGGCGGTTCTCTCAGGATGGGGAGAGTCCTGACATACTGGATCCAAACCCTGAATTGTGAACGCGTGCGAGAGAGTGCGCGTGTGTGTGTGTGTGAGACAGTGTATGTGTGTGAGTGAGTGTGTGTGAGACAGTGTGTGTGTGAGTGAGTGTGTCAGAGAGAGTGTGAGACAGTGTGTGTGAGTGAGTGTGTGTGAGACAGTGTGTGTGAGACAGTATGTGAGTGTATGTGTGAGACAGTGTGTGTGAGACAGTGTGTGTGTGAGACAGTGTGTGTGTGAGACAGTGTATGTGTGTGAGTGAGAGTGTGTGTGTGAGACAGTGTGTGTGAGTGAGTGTGTGTGAGACAGTGTGTGTGTGAGTGAGTGTGTCAGAGAGAGTGTGAGACAGTGTGTGTAAGTGAGAGTGTGTGTGTGAGAGTGTGTGTGAGACTGTGTGTGTGTGAGAGTGTGAGAGAGTGTCTGTGTGAGACAGTGTGTGTGAGTGAGAGGGTGTGAGAGAGTGTGTGTGTGAGACTGTGTGAGAGTGAGAGGGTGTGAGAGAGTGTGTGTGTGAGACAGTGTGTGTGTGTGAGTGTGTGAGAGAGAGTGTGTGTGAGACAGTGTGTGTGTGAGACAGTGTGAGTGAGAGTGTGTGTGAGACAGTGTGTGTGTGTGAGAGAGTGTGTGTAAGTGAGAGTGTGTGTCAGAGTGTGTGTGAGACAGTGTGTGTGTGAGTGAGAGTGTGTGTGTGTATATGAGAGAGTGTGTATGTGAGTGTGTGTGTGTGAGAGAGAGTGTGTGTGAGAGAGAGTGTGGGTGATAGTCTGTCTAGGAGAGTGTGTGAGAGAGTGTGTGTATGAGAGTGTGTGTGTGAGAGAGAGTGTATGAGTGTGTGAGAGTGAATGTGTGAGTGTGTGCGTATGTGAATATGTGTGAACGCGTGTGTGTGGGGTGGGGGGGGGGGGGTAGAGTGCGCTTGTGTGTGTGTGTATGAGAGAGTTGTTGTCTGGAAGAGTGTGGGTGTGTGTCCATCCCGGGAGCCTGGGGTGGGGGCTGGACTGGTCAGTTAGTCCATTCAGATCGTTTAACAGGATTCACCCCAATACTCAGGGGGTCTCTCTCTCTCTGTCTCTCTCTCTCTCACACACACACACACACAGGAACACACAGGGAGACCCACCTCCTGAATCCGGGGGACAGACTGAATTTATTCAGAGCTCGCTCCCTACCTGAGGATTAGGGGGAGGCAGTTGTCAAACTGGAAGCAGCCTTTGCCAGGGATTGAGAAGTGAGGGGCTGGAAAAGCACAGCAGGTGAGGCAGCATCCGAGGAGCAGGAGAGAGGACGTTTCGGGCAAAAAGCCCTTCATCAGGAATGAATCAGGGTAAAAGGCTCCTGCCTGAAATGTCGATTCTCCTGCTCCTCGGAAGCTGCCTGACCCGCGGTGCTTTTCCAGCCCCACTCTGTCGACTCTGAGCTCCAGCATCTGCAGTCCTCACTTTCTCCACTGAGAAGTGAGGCGTTTGAATGGAATGGGCTTTGCCTTTTCCAATGAAGGGTGCACGGTTCCGCGCGTTCACTGCTCTCTATGCTTTGTCCCCGGCTGTCTGTGTCTCTGTTTATTGCTCAGAGTGAGGGGGGTTGAGGGGGGGGGGGGTGGGGGGGGGAGGGAGGAAGCTGTGGGTACACACGTGAACGGTTCCATGTCTGGATTATTCCAGCGGACAGTCAATGCGCCCTCAGAGCCACATCATGTGCACAGTCAGCCAAGCGCACAGAAAGGCGTCTGCTTATGAAACCAGCTTATGTAAGATTCATCAAGGCGGGATACTGCCTTTGTCACAAATAGGATCGCAATTGCGGCTCTCTGCTCTTTGCATTCGGAACAAGAGTCCGGAATCAAGCAAATCCAGCCAATGCTGATATTGCTGCTGTTTTTGAGATTTCCATTCCCCTCCCCACCCCCCTCCGATTCTGCCTCATTTAACGCGTTCGCATTATCCTGTGTTCCTTGTGTTTGTGTCCAGCTCCCCTTCAATGTTACAGCCATCGCCCTCAGCCCCTGCCTGTGGGACTCACTTGGACAATTGTAACTCCTCTGACTTTCTCCCGCATCCCGAAGTATCTTGTCATGATGACAGTTGATGTTGTCAGTAAAGATGCCGCAACGCTTATCCATGTTATAAACACTGGGTAAAGGAAGCAGCTAAACAACAGGGTTCCAGCCCCAAACTACAGCCGGCTCCTTCCCCTTGCACACCCTGGCTGTGCTAACAGGATCTGCTCTCCCCCCCGCCTCCATTCCACACACACACTTTTCCCGAAAACAAGACTGCGGATGTTGGGAATCGAAAACAAAAGCAGAATTGGCTGGAAAAACTCAGCAGGTCTGACAGCATCAGTGCACCCGGACTCGGAAACGTGAACTCTGTCTCTCTCTCTTCAAATGCTGCCTGAAATGTCTGCTTTTGTTATATTTGGAAGATTTTCTGGATCTCAGTATTCCTGCTTGTGTTGAAAGGCCGGAAGGCTGTGCATTTTGGGTTTATTCGCAGCCTTACCATGTTGGGAACATGGAAACATTGTTGGGATTGTTTAGTGGAGCACCAGGTATGGGTTTAGGAAAATACTCTGTTCCTATCGGGGCACCTTCCTCTTGTGAACATACAGCTCTCTCGCTGCCTGCTATACCCTACCCCACTCCCTGAGAGTACAGGGACCTCGGAGTCCATTCACACCGTGAGCTTATACCCACCCAGTGGGCCAGGCCCCCGGAATCTCAGCCCCAGCTCCACACAGGAATCCAGCCCCCTCCGGCCAGTCACATTCAGCTTTCCACTGGCCTCGCCTCGCGCTCCAGAGGCGCCAGTTCTTGTCAAAGGAAGATCCCACAGAACTGATCGCCTCTTGACCAATGAAACTGGTTGAGAGACTGGCCAGCGCAGGTGACCAGGTGACAAGGCCCTATTGGTTTACCCGATGTTAGTCAGTCCATCACTTCAACCCCATTCTCCTCTGTTTGCAAAGCCAAGATTCCTCATGACCCAAACAATAGAGGAATCAGGTTAGCCATTACTACAAGCTACAAGCCTTTCTGCAGCTGCCTCTCCGGGGAAATAAATAAAGACTATCTGTTTTGCCACAAACCGGTTACCAATCACAGCCAACACACAGACTTCTATAATTCTCCAGAAAATACCTTTAAAGTTACAGGGGACCTTTTTTAACCTTTAATCTCTGTATTCTAACGTAATTTTCAATGGATGGTGGCTCAGTGGTTAGCGCTGCTGCCTTACAGCGCCAGAGACCTGAGTTCAATTCCCACCTCAGGCAACTGTGTGGAGTGAGTTTACACATTCTCCCCGTGTTTGCTCCGGTTTCCTCTCACAGTCCAAAAGATGTGCAGGTTAGGTGAATTGGCCATGCTAAATTACCCATAGTGTTAGGTGTAGGGGAATGGATCTGGGTGGGTTGCTCTTCGGAGGGTCGGTGTGGACTTGTTGGGCCGAAGGGCCTGTTTCCACACTGGAAGTAATCTAATATAATGCACACACTAAGCTAGGTTACACACATTCGCCTGTAGCTGTGTTTTTGTTTTTGCTGCTGTTTACCTATTATTTACTATCTATGCTACATAACTCTGTGATCTGCCTATATTGCTGGCAAGACAAAGCTTTTCACCGGGCCTCGGTACACGCCGTAATAAATTCAATTCAATTCCCTTGCATGTTAAATAAACAACAAAAATTGGAGGAAAGTTGCAGAGATAATTTTAAATCAATGAGTGGTAGGATCTGGAACACTTTGCCTGACTCAGTGTAGGAAACAGATTCAAGACTGACTTTCAAGAATTGGAGATATTGTTGAAAAGGCGCCATTGGCAGGAATAAAAGGAAGGGAATGGCCATATTTTTGAAAAGATAGGAGAGGGAGCATGGCCAGAATGGCCTCTTTCTCCTGCTCTATGATTCGACCAATAAACCTTCAGTTGAACAAACTCATAGTGAGCCCATGAATTGCAATACCTCCTGCTAAAGCCAACCACAATTGTCAGTGTCACAGCCACCAAGAACACACTGTGGATGATAAGTTCCATTTTCTCAAACCCTACAAACATTCATTGTCAACAACTGACTGAGAGAGTCTTTCAACCAAGTAACAGGGACAGTTGCAGTTTTTCTTGCTCTGTTCTTTCATCGGATGTGGGCATCACGCACGTGGCCAACATTGATTGCCTGTCCCTAATCACCTTTCACCTAAAAGCCAACCACTTTGCTGTGAGTCTGGAGTCACAAGGAGGCCAGACCAGGTAAGGATGGTAGATTTTCTTCCCTAAAGGACATTAGTGAACCGGATGGATTTTAAACAAAAATGATGATGGTTTCATGGTCACCATCACCAACAATTTAAATTCTGCCAGATGCCATTGTGGGATTTAGAAAATACAGCAAATCAGAATAGACTAGGCAGTCTTTCAAGCCTGCAGCCATATTCCTCCAGTATTACCAATAGCCTGCATCCTTTCATTACTCTATAGTTATAGTATCATTACTTCACCATCTCTCCATTCTGATGCAGCTTACTTTGATTTTGAATAGGTATTTAATAAGGCAGTCCATGATCTATGGAGCATCTATGGAGAGAAAACAGAGTCAACATTTCAATTTCAGTGACTATTCTTCAAACCAGTTTGCAATTACTTTCAGTGTAGCACACTGTATTCATGATGAAGGCTGCTTTACATTGAATGTGATCACTTTGTTTAACAACTCTTTTCTGTTCTCAAACATGACCCTTGAGTTTCCACGCACAGGTTAATGTGCTTCTTTACCTTAATGCCACCCAAACCTCTCTGTCCTCAGCCTGCTGTACTCTTCAAACAAAACTCAACACGAGCTCAAGAAACAGCACCTCATCTTTTGATTGGGCATTTCACCAATTTCTGTCCTCAACACTGAATTCAACAACTTTGGATTATCATTTCTGTTCTGATTTGTTTTCACCTTTGCTAGTTTTTCTCTCATTTTCCTTGCAGTTTTGCTTTTGTGCATCATCTACAAATGATCCTGCCGTTTACACCTCCTCAAGGTTCAGCTTTTATTTATCCATTTGTCCCTTAACATTGACTCTTCTGTCATTCAACCTTTCACCCTATTAGACCTGCTGTTTTGTTCTTTCTTTCCACTTTCCCCATTTGCTTAAAATCTACTACATTTTTAACTTTTCCCAGTTCTGATGAGAGGTTATGGACCTGAAATGTTAATTCCATTTCTCTCTCCACAACTGCTGGCAGACCTGCTGAGTATTTTTAGGATTTTCTGTATTTTCAGCATCCATAGTGTGTTGCTTCTGTAAGTGGATGCTTGACTTTACTAATAGAGACATAAAAGCTCCACTAACCACTAGATAGGTCTCAGCTGGATTATCGTGTTCAGGTTTGGCAACATACATTAGTAAGGACATCAAGAGTTTAGGAGGGTGAAGAAGAAATTTATGAGAATCATTTCAGGAATGAAGAATTACAGTTTTGTGAATACTTTGGAGAAGTTGGGATATCCTCCTTAGAGAGATATTTAAAACCCTGAAGACTTTAAATAGAGTTAACAAAGAGAACTGGTATCTAATGGCCAAGGTGTTAAAAACTAGATATTTAAGGTGATTGGCAAAAAGAACAAGAGGTGGCCTGATGAAGTATTTTTGACACAGTGAGTTCTTGTGATCTAGAACACATGGCTGACTCGCTTAAAATATCAAGGAGGCAAATTTTACAGTAATTTTAAAAAGAAATCTGATTAACATTTGAATGGAACAGATTGACAGGTCTGAGAACAGGGTGAGATGGGATTAGTTGGATAATTCAATCAAATATCTAACATATGTGAAAAGGGCCAAATGGCTTTATCTGTGTTTTATCCCTCAATGAAAATACAGTCTTGATATTTTGGATTCCACTGGGATAGGGTGAGGAACCATCATTAATGGGCCAGTAAAATGGATTTCTCACTAACAAACTGTCAATTCACACCTCATACATACTCTTAACTCTTTTTCTTTCAACAGTGAAATCCTTCAATTCTCGTTCTCACTCTCAACACAGGCATATGTTTGTGAAGCTAAATTGTTTAACAACTGAGTCATTCAACTCTTCTCTAATGCATAAATCATCATAGGTGCATTTGGTAACCTAACCTCTCAAACACATTGCAGCAATTCTAAGAACATTCCTTGATTAGTTCATGCTTCAGAATTTAATGGAAATGCACAAACTTGTTTTGGAACATACCTTACTCCTTTAAGTCCCACTAGAAGCCAATTAGGGTGAAGGGCCAATGAGAAATGGAGCTAAAATTGGCTTGATAGTAGGAGACAGAGGGTGTCAGTGGAGGATTGTTTTTGGGACTGGAGACCTGCGACCAGCATTGTTCCACAGGGATTGGCACTGGATCCACCTTTGTTGGTCATTTATAAAAATGATTTGGATGAGAATATAGGAGGCATGGTTAATAAATTTGCAGATAACATCAAAATTGGTGGTATAGCCAACAGTGAAGGTTACCTAAGATTACAAGGGGATCTTGATCAATTAGGCCAATGGGCTGAGGAGTGGTAGATGGGGTTTAATTTGGATAAGTGCATTTTGGTAAAACATACAAGGGCAAAACTTAATGGTAGGCCCCGGATAGTGTTGTCAAACAAAGAGACCTAGGGGTTCTGGTACATAGTTCTTTGAAGTTGCATCACATGTAGACAGGGTGGTTAAGAAGGCATTTAGCAGGCTTGCCTTCATTGTTCAAATCTTTGAGAAAAGAAGTTGGAGTTTTGAGGTTGTATAGGGTTTTGGTGAAGCTTCTTCTGTCGTACTGTGTGCAGTTCTGGTCACCATGCTATAGGAAGGATATTATTAAACTGGAGATTGTTCAGAAAAGATTTACCAGGATGGAACTGGAGGGTTTGAGTTATAAGGATAGGCTTGGTAGGCTGAGACTTTTTTACTGGAGTGTAGGAAATTGAGGGATGGCCTTATAGAGGTTTATAACATTATGAGGGGCATTCGTTAGGCAAATACCAAAGGTCTTTTCCCTCAGGTGGGTGAGTTCAAAACTGGAGGGTACATTTTTAAGGTGAGAGGAGAAAGATTTAAAAGGGACCTGAGAGCAACATTTTCATGCAGATGGTGGTTCGTACATGGAATGAACTGCCGGAGGAAGTGAGGGATGCAGGTACAGTTACAACATTTAAAAGACATTTGAATAGGTACATGAATAGCAAAGAGTTAGAGGGATATGGGCCAAATGCAGGTGAGTGGGACTATTGAGTTTGGAAAACTTGGTCTGCAAAGATGAGTTGGATCGAATGGTCTGTTTCCATGCTCTATGACCTGTGACTCTATAAGGATGATTCTTTGGCTCTATATCAGGTAATAGAGAATATATGGAAAGGATAATTTGTCTGGTTAACACCACCATGTTTTCAGATATGAAAAAAATATGCTGATTTAAAAATTGGCACACCACATGTATATTTTCCTGCCTGTATTAGCAATGTACTATCTCAGTTTTCAATCTTGCAGCTACTCAGGCTTCTCTGGAGGGAAACTCTTGTGTTTCTTCCAACAATCCATATTATTTTGCAGGTCTAAATCTCAGGACACATTATTATTTCACTGTAGCACCATCATATATTTAAAAACCTTACACCTTTCATTTTCTGTCAACTTTTCTCTTATAAATTCTCATTTCCATATTTACATCAGAAACTTGGTTTAACATTCACCTAAAGTTTTCAACTCTTTTTAATTCCCCTTAATAAATTCTGAAGGAGATTAATCTATATTGCATTAAAATAATGATATCAGTCAACCATGTGAAAAAAAAGCGTTCCAGGATGCAGATCACACACTTTTGTAGTTTTGGGACTGAACCAGCCTGCCCAGTAATTCCCATAGCTTCAGTCCTCATCTGGGTTACATCAGGGGACTTACATCTGAGGAAGTGCTGAAGCTGCTGAGGTCAACAGGGAGGCACTTAGCTCAGCGATCACAAGCAGTGTACTCTTCAGTGAATCCTAAAGGATCTGCATGTGTGTGACCATCAGACCTTAAGATAAAAGATCAGCAACAGACCATTCAGCCCAACAAGTCTGCTCCACCATCCAATGAGATCACGGTCGATCTGATAATCCTCAACTCCATTTGTCTACCTTCGTTCCCTGATCCTTGATTCCCACCGATTGAGAATACATCCATGTCAGCCTTGCATCGTTGTAACATCCCAGCCTCTACAACAATTCTACACGTTAACTACCCTCTGAGAAAAGAAATTCCTTCACATCTCTATCTCAAATGGGTGACCCTTTATTCTGAAATTATGCCCTTTGTTCGACACTCCACATAAGGGGAAGCAGCCTGTCAGCATCCTATTAAGTCCTGTAAGAATCTTAAATGTTTCAAAGGGTCTCCTCCAATTCTTTTGAACTCCAGTGAGTACAGGTCCAACGTACTCAACCTCTCCTCATGAGAAAATCTACTCAAACCGAGTATCAATCTAGTGAACCTTCCCCAGAATGCCTTCAATGCCAGTATATTTTTCCTCAGATAACAGGACCTCAACTATTCACAATATTCTAGCTGTGGTCTAACCCGTGTCTTGTGTTTTTCTTTGCGATACTTGTTATTTTTATATTCCATTCCCTTTGAAATGAAAGGTAACATTCCTCTTGCCTTCACTATCAACTGCAAAACTTGGATGCTAGCTTTTTTGTGATTCATGCATACACTTCTAAGCTTCAGTTTTCTGCAGTGTTTCTCAATTTAAATAATATTCAGCTGCTTTATTCTTTTTGTCAAAGTGCTTAACTCATATTTTCCCACGTTTTATTCCATCTGGCAAATGTTTGCACACTTATGGTGCCTGTCTACATCCCTTTGAGACTCCTTGTGTCATTTTCACTCACCTTCCCACCTGAAGAAGTAACAAAGAAGATTGATGAGGGCAGAGCGGTAGATGTGATCTATATGGACTTCAGTAAGGCGTTCAACAAGGTTCCCCATGGGAGACTGGTTAGCAAGGTTAGATCTCATGGAATACAGGGAGATCAAGCCATTTGGATACAGAACTAGCTCGAAGGCAGAAGACAGAGGGTGGTGGTGGAGGGTTGCTTTTCAGACTGGAGGCCTGTGACCTGTGGTGTGCCACAAGGATGAGTGCTGGCTCCACTAGTTCTTGTCATTTATATAAATGATTTGGACGTGAATATAAGAGGTATAGTTAGTAAGTTTGCAGATGATACCAAAATTGGATGTGTAGTGGACAGCGAAGAAGGTTATCTCAGATTACAACAGAATCTTGATCAGATGGGCCAATGGGCTGAGAAGTGGCAGACGGCATTTAATTTAGATAAGTGTTCGGTGCCATAGTGAAGAAGGCGTTTGGTATGCTTTCCTGTATTGGTCAGAACATTGAGTATAAGAGTTCGGAGGTCATGTTATAGCCTGTACAGATCATTGGTTAGGCCACTTTTGGAATACTGTGTGCAATCCTGGTCTCCTTCCTATCTGTAGATGTGAAACTTAAAAGGGTTCAGAAAAGATTTACAAGGACGTTGCCGGGGTTAGAGGGCTTGAGCTATAGGGAGAGGCTGAACAGCCTGGGGTTGTTTTCCCTGGAGCATCGGAGGCTGAGGAGTGACCTTATAAAGGTTTATAAAATCATGAGAGGCATGGATGGGATAATTACATAAGGTCTTTTCCCTGAGTTGGGGGAATCCAGAACAAGAGGGCATAGGTTTAGGGTGAGAGGGGAAAGATATAAATGTGACCTGGGGGAAAGCTTTTACGCAGAGGGTGGTGCATGTATGGAATGAGCTTCCAGAGGAAGTGGTGGAGGCTGGTACAATTACAGCATTTTTTAGAATTAGAATTCCTACAGTGTGGAAACAGGCCTATCAGCCCAACAAGTCCACACTGACCATTTGAAGAGTATCCCAATCAGACTTACTCCCCTACCCTATTACTCGACATTTTCCGCTGACTAATGCTCCTAACCTACACATCTCTGAACACTATGGACAATTTAGCATGGCCAATCCACCCTAACCTACACACATAGAGAGAGAGAACCTACACAGTTACTGCCTTTGCTGTTTTTGAGTTTGTGTATTGCTGGACATCGGAGTGCATCTGGGAAAATTAACAAACAGTGAAATTCACAACTAATCTTGGAGGAACTGTTGGCGAAGTTCACAGCACAGAATCAGATAAGTTAATTATTGTTTTAAGTCAGTCCAAGAGAAAGGCTGCAGTAGTGAGTAAAGTGGATTCTTTCTTGGTTATATGTTTTTGGAGATAAGTCTCTTGATTAAACTTAAAATATAAGCCATAGCTATTAATTTAACCTGGGGCAGTGTTTGTCGAGGAATAAGGCTGTGTTATTTTCTGGTCTGTAGATTGTGAAGGAGCAAAAATGGCCTTTGCAGTGATATGTACTTCTTGTCAGGTGTGGGGGTTTAAAGAGAGTTTAAGGGTTACTGCGGATTATATCTGCCAGAAATGCTGTTGGATGCGAATCTTATCAGATCGAGTGAATCAGTTGGAGAGACAGATAGAAGCGATGAGGAATTTGCAACAGCAACAGTATGTGATGGATGGCAGTTATAGGACAGGGGGAAGGTCTCAGATACAATCACATAGATGGGTTAACTCCAGGAAGGGTAAGAGAGGTAGGCAGCTAGTGCAGGAGTCTTTTGTGGATATACCCATTTGAAACAGGAATGCTGTTTTGGAAAATGTAGGGAGTGATGGATTCTCAGGGGAACGTAGCACGAACAGCCAAGTTTCTGGTATTGAGTCTGGCTCTAATGCAACGAGGGGTACGTCGGCTTCCAAGAGATCAATTGTGTTAGGGGATTCTGTAGTCAGAGGTACAGACAGACGTTTCTGTGGCCAGCAGAAAAAAAGCAGAATGGGGTGTTGTTTCCCTGGTGCCAGGATCAAGGATGTCTCAGAGAGGGGTCAGAATGTTCTCACAGGGGAGAGGGGTCAGCAGGAGGTCATTGTCCACATTGGAACCAACAACATTGGAAGGGAAAAGGTTGAGACTCTGAAGGGAGATTACAGAGAGTTAGGCAGAAATTTAAAAAGGAGGTCCTCAAGGGTAGTAATATCTGGATTACTCCCAGTGCTACGAGCTAGTGAGGGTAGGAATAGGAGGATAGAGCAGATGAATGCATGGCTGAGAAGCTGGTATATGGGAGAAGGACTCACATTTTTGGATCATTGGAATCTCTTTTGGGGTAGAAGTAACCTGTACAAGAAGGACGGATTGCACCTAAATCAGAAGGGGACTAATATACTGGCAGGGAAATTTGCTAGAACTGCTAGGGAGGATTTAAACAAGTAAGTTGGGGCGGGGGGGGGGGGGGACCCAGGGAGATAGTGAGGAGAGAGATCGATCTGAAACGGGTACAGCTGAAAACAGAAGTCAGTCAAACAGTCAGGTCAGGCAGGAACAAAGTAGGACTAATAAATTAAACTGCATTTATTTCAATGCAAGGGGCCTAACAGGGAAGGCAGGTGAACTCAGGGCATGGTTAGAAACATGGGACTGGGATATCATAGCAATTACAGAAACATGGCTCAGGGATGGGCAGGACTGGCAGCTTAATGTTCCAGGATACAAATGCTACAGGAAGGATAGAAAGGGAGGCAAGAGAGGAGGGGGAGTGGCATTTTTGATAAGGGATAGCATTACAGCTGTGCTGAGAGATGATATTCCCGGAAATACATCCAGGGAAGTTATTTGGGTGGAACTGAGAAATAAAAAAGGGATGATAACTTTATTGGGATTGTATTATAGACCCCCCCAATAGTCAGAGGGAAATTGAGAAACAAACTTGTAAGGAGATCTCAACTATCTGTAAGAATAATAGGGTAGTTATGGTCGGGGATTTTAACTTTCCAAACGTCGACTGGGTCTGCCATAGTGTTAAAGGTTTAGATGGATACGAATTTCTTAAGTGTGTACAAGACAATTTTCTGATTCAGTATGTGGATGTACCTACTAGAGAAGGTGCAAAACTTGACCTAGTCTTGGGAAATATGGCAGGTGTCAGTGGGGGAGCACTTTGGGGCCAGTGACCATAATTCTATTCGCTTTAAAATAGTGATGGAAAAGGATAGACCAGATCTAAAAGTTGAAGTTCTAAATTGGAGAAAGGCCAATTTTGACCGTATTAGGCAAGAAAGCTGATTGGAGGCAGATGTTCGCAGGTAAAGGGACAGCTGGAAAATGGGAAGCCTTCAGAAATGAGATAACAAGAATCCAGAGAAAGTATATTCCTGTCAGGGTGAAAGGGAAGGCTGGTAGGTATAGGGAATGCTGGATGACTAAAGAAATTGAGGGTTTGGTTAAGAAAAAGAAGGAAGCATATGTCAGGTATAGACAGGATAGATCGAGTGAATCCTTAGAAGAGTATAAAGAAAGTAGGAGTATACTTAAGAGGGAAATCAGGAGGGCAAAAAGGGCACATGAGATAGCTTTGGCAAATAGAATTAAGGAGAATCCAAACGGTTTTTACAAATATATTAAGGACAAAAGGGTAACTTGGGAGAGAATAGGGCCCCTCAAAGATCAGCAAGGCGGCCTTTGTGTGGAGCCACAGAAAATGGGGGAGATACTAAATGAATATTTTGCATCAGTATTTACTGTGGAAAAGGATAGACTGTAGGGAAATAGATGGTGACATCTTGCAAAATGTCCAGATTACAGAGGAGGAAGTGCTGGATGACATGAAACGGTTAAAGGTGGATAAATCCACAGGACCTGATCAGGTGTACCCGAGAACTCTGTGGGAAGCTAGAGAAGTGATTGCTGGGCCTCTTGCTGAGATATTTGTATCATCGATAGTCACAGGTGAGGTGCCGGAAGACTGGAGGTTGGCAAACATGGTGCCACTGTTTAAGAAGGGCGGTAAAGACAAGCCAGGGAACTATAGACTGGTGAGCCTGACCTCGGTGGTGGGCAATTTGTTGGAGGGAATCCTGAGGGATAGGATGTACATGTATTTGGAAAGGTAAGGACTGATTCGGGATAGTCAACATGGCTTTGTGCGTGGGAAATCATGTCTCACAAACTTGATTGAGTTTTTTGAAGAAGTAACAAAGAAGATTGATGAGGGCAGAGCAGTAGATGTGATCTATATGGACTTCAGTAAGGCTTTCGACAAGGTTCCCCATGGGAGACTGGTTAGCAAGGTTAGATCTCATGGAATACAGGGAGTACTAGCCATTTGGATACAGAACTGGCTCAAAGGTAGCAGACAGAGGGTGGTGGTGGAGGGTTGCTTTTCAGACTGGAGGCCTGTAACCATACGATGCTGGGCCCTCTACTTTTTGAATTAGTGGTGCTGGAAGAGCACAGCAGTTCAGGCAGCATCCAAGGAGCTTCGAAGTTGACGTTTTGGGCAAAAGCCCTGTTGAAGGACTTTTGCCCGAAACGTCGATTTCGAAGCTCCTTGGATGCTGCCTGAACTGCTGTGCTCTTCCAGCACCACTAATCCAGAATCTGGTTTCCAGCATCTGCAGTCACTGTTTTTACCTCTACTTTTTGTCATTTATATAAATGATTTGGATGTGTGCATAAGAGGTACAGTTAGTAAGTTTGCAGATGATACCAAAATTGGAGGTGTAGTGGACAGCGAAGAGGATTACCTCAGATTACAACAGGATCTTGACCAGATGGGCCAATGGGCTGCAAAGTGGCAAATGGAGTTTAATTCAGATAAATGCGAGGTGCTGCATTTTGGGAAAGCAAATCTTAGCAGGACTTATTCACTTAATGGTAAGGTCCTAGGGAGTGTTACTGAACAAAGAGACCTTGGAGTGCAGGTTCATAGCTCCTTGAAAGTGGAGTTGCAGGTAGATAGGATAGTGAAGGTGGAGTTTGGTATGCTTTCCTTTATTGGTCAGACTATTGAGTACAGGAGTTGGGAGGTCATGTTGCGGCTCTACAGAACATTGGTTAGGCCATTGTTGGAATATTGCGTGCAATTCTGGTCTCCTTCCTATCGGAAAGATGCGAAACTTGAAAGTGTTCAGAAAAGATTTACAAGGATGTTGCCAGGGTTGGAGGATCTGAGCTACAGGGAGAGGCTGAACAGGCTGGGGCTGTTTTCCCTGGAGTGTCGGAGGCTGAGGGGTGACCTTGTAGAAGTTTACAAAATTATGAGGGGCATGGATAGGATAGATAGACAAAGTATTTTTCCTGGGATCAGGGAGTCCAGAACTAGAGGGCATAGGTTTAAGGTGAGAGGGGAAAGATATAAAAGAGACCTAAGGGGCAACCTTTTCATGCAGAGGGTGGTACGTGTATGGAATGAGCTGCCAGAGGAAGTGGTGGAGGCTGGTACAATTGCAACATTTAAGAGGCATTTGGATGGGTATATGAATAGGAAGGGTTTGGAGGGATATGGACCGGGTGCTAGCAGGTGGGTCTAGATTGGGTTGGGATATCTGGTCGGCATGGACAGGTTCGACCGAAGGATCTGTTTCCGTGCTGTACATCTCTATGACTCTATGAGTCTATCTTTGGAGTGTGGGAGGAAACTGGAACATCCGAAGGAAACCCAAGCAGACACGGGGAGAATGTGCAAACTCCACACAGTTGCCCAAGGCTGGGATCAAACCCGGGTCCCTGGTGTTGTGGGGCATCAATTCTAACCACTGAGCCACTGTGCTGCCCTTTAAAAAGCATTTGTATGGGTATATGAACAGGAAAGGTTTAGAGAGATATGGACCAAGTGCTGGCAAATGGGACTAGATTAGGTTAGGATGTCTGGTCAATATAGACGAGCTGGGCTGAAGGGTCTGTTTCCATGCTGTACATCTCTATGACTCTGTGACTCTATGTGCTGCAGATATTCACCAAAAGTCTAGACAGCACCTTACAAACCCACAACCACTTGGAGAAGGGCAGTAGGTATGTGGGAACACCACCAACTGCAAGTCCCCCACTCCCCAAACTCCAAACACTACATCATCCTGGTTTGGAACTATATTGCCATTTCTTCAGTATTATTGGGTCAATATACTGGAATTCCCTTTCTGGTGGCATAGTAGATCGACTTACAGCACATTGACTGCAGCAGTTCAAAATGGCAGCTCCGCACCACCTTCTTCAGGGCAACATGAGACAGGCAAAAAGTGCTGGTCGAGAGGTAGGAGTGGTACCATGGTGCCAATGTAGCATGCTGACTCTGTGATATGCTGATGACACAGTATATACCATCACAGGAAGTGATGCAATGTCACGTGATCTTGTCCTTTCTTGTAGCCTCCTAGCAAGATTAAGCCACAATAGGATGTTTTTTCATAAGATCAATGCTTTCCTTACATCAGCAGACTAATTGATTATTATTTAGCAACATAGCAAGCCTAAGAATATTATTGTCATTTTAACCCTAATTCCACCTGCGCTCTTTCACTGCCTTTTGGCTTCCCAGTAAACACATCCCCTGATAATTTAATTGACTACTGTGTGGTAATTGGAGTAGAAAAATTATAATATAGACTTTCCATCACATTCAGCTCTGATAAGGAGTGATCTAGACTTGAAATGTTAACTTGCTCTCCCTCCATGGATGCTGTCTGACCTGCTGTGATCTTCAGCATTTGTTGTTTTCCCCTCATAACTAAGCCCCAACCCATGACTAAATAGTGGGACTTTTGACACTGTGAGCCTATCAGGATTTCCATCTATGTAAGAGAGAACTGACTGAACTGTATTCTCAATTTGCTTTTTGCTGGTTGAAAATGCATTGTGTAATTTGATTTAAGTTTTGTAGAGCTACTCTTTCCATTCCGTTTGTCAGTCTTTGCACTTTCATCGGATTCCTGACTCAGTCATCCCATAATGGTTTGTCAGCTTTCCTCCTAATTCAATCGTTGACTTCTTTGCAACAATCTCAAACATGATGCTGCCAGAAATTGATGTCTCATCACCAGGCTGATCTGATCAGAGTACAGTATGGTACAATTGAATTATAACTTCCCCAGACATATCTTTTACTCCTGTGGTTCTTTAACCTGGCATTTCATTGATGTCATAACTGCTGTGAGTGAACATGCTAAATGTCTCTAAATCTGTCATATTGTTTCCCAAAGAGACGAATAACTTTTTAAAAGAGATAAATAGACCAAACAATTATTCAAACTAAAGAAATTTAAAGACCAAATGTTTTAATACTTTTACTGTAACAAACAAACTAAACTGAGCATTGATTAAGCATATTAATAAACAGACAGATTCTAATAGTAGAATCACAGAGTGCAGAAGAGGCCCTTCGCCCATCAAGCCTGTACCACCAAAAATACACAACTACCTATTAGCCCCACTTTCTGTATTGCACTAAAGGGAAAAGTAAGTTTTGCATTCCTTAATGAAAAATAATAAAATCTGTTTTATGAAATGCTTTTTACACAAAGCCTTACTTTTTGACAGGACTATGTACCAGTCGAAAATTATGTGCTGGAGAAGACCATTCAGCCCCTCAAGCCTGCTTGGCTATTCCATAAGATTTTAGCTGGTCTGTTTGTGTTTCAAATTTTACATTCACATCCACCTCTGTGAACCTTTGATTCTCCTAACTAACAAGCATTTATCTAACTCTGCCTTAAAATTATTCAATGAACTTGCTTCCATCACATTCTGAGGCAGCGTTCTGGACTCACACAACACCTGAGAGAAAGAATTTCTCCTTACCTCACAAAAAAGGTTGCCCCTTAATTAGAAGGATGACCCTTAATTTTAAAATAGTTCCCTCTAATTCTGAAGCCACTCACAAGAGGAAACATCCACTCGACATCCACTTTGGCAAGACCATTCAGGACCTCATAGACTTCAATCAACTAAATCCACACTCTAAACTGATACGAAAACAAGGTAAAAACAATGACTGCAGATGCTGGAAACCAGATTCTGGATTAGTGGTGCTGGAAGAGCACAGCAGTTCAGGCAGCATCCAAGGAGCTTCGAAATCAACGTTTCGGGCAATAGACAAGGTTCTATTCCGACAATGTGCAAGTCATTGTGATCATGGGTACCACATGGTAGGAGGTCTGTGCCAGGTATTCTGAGAGCTGCCAAGATGTCTACATCCTTGAGAACTGTCCTGTTCTGCTTTACTTCAAGGGCCATATGCCTTACAATGATAGTTACTGGGAGACACGTCGAAACGTCGATGTCGAAGCTCCTTGGATGCTGCCTGAACTGCTGTGCTCTTCCAGCACCACTGATACGAAAACAAGCCCAGTTTGTCCAACCTGACCTCATAGCACAACACACTCATTCCAGCTATTAATAATTAAGCCTCCTCCAAACTACCTCCGACACATTTACATCCTCCTTTACATAAGGAAACTAAAACTGCACACAGTATTTGAAATGGGATCTCACTGATGCTCTATGTAACAGAAGCATCACATCCTTACCTTTATGTGAAATTCCTCTCTTAATAAAGGATAGCATCCCAGTGGCCTTCCAAATCACATGCCAAACTGCACATTAAATGCATTGCAGAAACAGTCCCACAGTCAGCCTTAGTTCGCTAGTCCATCTTGGCAGGTAATGTCTACCAGTACCCTTTGACAATCCACTCAGCTCAAGTTTATGCCAATATAGTTATCACCAGTAAGGCACACATCAATGAATTCCTATTATTTAAGTCTTCAGGAGCTCAATCTGTTGTGTTCCCTCTCACTTAGAATAGCAACTGAACTCTCAGTTGCATCCTGCTTGGTTAACACAAACAGCTGATCCTGCTTTTCCACAGTGGTAGCCCCTTTTCTCTGTATCTCAAATAGGAGCTGTTCTCTCTTTCTCCACTATATCCTCTGAAAAGCTATTAAAATCTTCAGCCTATTAGAGTCTTAGGATTGTACAGCACAGAAACAGACACTTCATTCCAACTCATCCATGCTGACCAGATATCCTAAATTAATCTAGCACCATTTGCCAGCATTTGGCCCATATCCCTCCTAACCCTTCCTATTCATACACCCATCCAGATGCCTTTTAAATGTTGTAATTGTACCAGCCTCCACCACTTACTCTGGCAACTCATTCCACACACAGACCATTCTCTGTGTGAAAAAGTTACCCCTTAGGTCCCTTTTAAATCTTTTTCTTCTCACCTTAAACCTTGCTTTGGAGTCCCCCACCCTGGGGAAAAGACCTTGTCTATTTACCCTATCCATGCCCCTCATGATTTTATAAACCTCTATAAGTCTCTAATGCTCCAGGGAAAACAACCCCAGCCTATTCTCCCTATAGCGCAAGCCGTCTAACCCTGGCAACATCCTTGTAAATCTTGTCTGAACCATTTCAAGTTTCACAATATCCTTCCTATAGCAGAGAGGCCAGAATAGCACACAATATTCCAAAAATGGTCTAACCAATGTACTGTAAAGTTGCAAAATGACCTCCCAACACCTATACTCAATGCTCTGACCAAGAAAGGCAAGCATGCCAAATGCCTTCTTCACTATCCTATCTACCTGTGACTCCACTTTCAAGGAATAATGAACTGACACTCCAAGGTCTCTTTGTTCATCATTGAATGGGTCTGTTTGAATTTCTCTCTCCATGGCAATTGGCGTGCCTCCAAGCTGAGATGGTCATGAACATTTTTTTTACTGAGTTGAATATTTCAAAACATAACCACTTTGTAAAGCTCAACGTTTGAACCACTATTACTTCAATTTTAGTCTCAGCCATTTCTGAAACTGAGTTTTTATAATGTGGGTCTAAGGCTAGTGTAAGATCGATAAATAGTACAATGGTGCAATTGGGAAAACTCTTTTAAGGATGGAATTAAAGATTACATTTGAAGGAATTTAGCTTTGCAATTATCTTCCACGGTCTCTGAACTAAAAGCAAACAGGATATTAAATGCAAAAGAGTAAGTGTTCCAATTCAGAACAAGAAGATGCTTGAGAGATATAGAGTTAATTATATATTAAATAAAAGCAATGTCAGTTGGTGAATGTTGCTACTGGATCTATATCCTGTGAAAAATGTGCTCAATTTAACAAGTAAACAAGCACTATCGTGTATCAAGAGACCCAAGTGAAAGGCCAAAGCTGAAGGTTGGAAAGAAATATCAGAGAAGAACAGATAAATCACATCATATTGATTAAATGATACAAAGCTTAGGTTTTAAAAGCCTGAAGATTGGACAAGGGAGGGCAAGCAAAAGTTTGGAGTCGGAAGAAAGGTAATGAAGTAACAACTGAGGTAATAAATCTGGATTTTATCACAATGAAGATTCAATGAAGATCAAGTGATTGTACAAAGTTAGAACAAACAGCAAAGTTCAGACAGTCAATGATCACATTATTTATCTCATGCAGAGGTTAACATACACTAATGCAATTCCCTAAAAGCATTCAACTGCACAAAACAAAGCCATTTCCTGAAAATTCACAAATGACTGACCCGCTTTGCACAGAGGCCCAAACTTTTGGAAACTCCACTGTGACTCCATTTGAGGCTTGAACACTGTGGTGACCCAGAGGGATAGGGGCTGGATTTGGTGTGGGGCTTGTAGGGAGGAGGGACAACATATGACACTAAGGGACATGGAAAAGAGTCCAGGTGCTACAGGACACCACAGCAGCCAATGCTACCTTGAGGCTGCAACCCCAGCATTACAGCTCATGATCCCACAGACCCCACATAGAGAATTCCTACCCTAATGTTTCTAACTTGCAAAGAGTTAGAATTTTTTACCTGATTGCACCGTAGTCATGTATGTTTGGAATCGCACAATCTCCTAAGCGTAATCTCATGTTCTGTTATCCAGTCACCATCAGAAGGGAAGCAGGACCTGTCAGGTTCTGTCAAGCAAAAGAGATAAGATAACATTTCAATGTGTGGCAATGTGAGCAGAAGATTTTCATTGTACATTTGGTAGCAATTCAGTTTTAGATACTTCTCACAAAGGGTATCTTGTATTCCCTAACGAAATGCTTCCAGGACGATTAAATTATCTGTGTAAACTATTGCACCTTTTTTTTTAACAGTGAAACTGATAAACTCAGAGCCAGAGTGGTGATCTCTTAAGACTGTGACAACCGTACACTGTAATTTATTAAGGCAAAGCAGACATGTATATGTATAATAAACTCCAGGAATTATCAATCATAAATCTAGTTAACTTGTTATTAAGTTTTGCTTTTTCTGATGGACCTGTCACAGTGGTGCTGACAGGTTTCTTTCTGGTTTTTACAATCTCAGGACTTCAGAGAGGAAATTGCTTCCGAATCAATTACTTTCCAGAAGATGATGATTATGACCAGGAGGGATCAGAATACCTTTTACGTAAGTTTTAAAGAAACTCAATGTTTATTATGTGAAAGTGATGTAGCTCAGAGCCAAAACTGAACTGGAATAATCAATAAATCTAGATCATTTGGCAATGTGAGCTGTTTCTTCCAAACCTTAACTTTCATATAATTCTCCCAAGCTATCTTCCATGATTTATATAGAGCCCTACATAGCCCCGACACCAATGCTAATAGACCCTGTGTTCATCCTTATTCCCTCTAGGGTCTGATCATTGATGATTGAACATTTGTTGAAAACAGAGATAGTCTTAGGGCTGCACTCCCTGTTTGAGTTATTACCCATTCTCAAATGTCATGACGATTATACTTGAACTTGATTCAATCTGGTCATCACCTTCTTGATCAAGCAGCTTGTTTTACAAACCTGAGTGATAGACTTTCCCCTACAGTTTCTCTCCTATTCCTGTAACTCAGTCTGGGAGGTCATTTGATAGCAAGCATTATCTGTCTGATAATTTTGCCAATGCTACATTTTTCAATGTGAGATGAGACAGGGATTACTCTGAGACAATACCCAATCCAGAACCTTGTTGTTATCTGTTGGTTATTCATCAGGTTCATGTCACTGTGTAAGGGCACACCTGGGAGCATTAGATATTCCAACTGTCCACCCTCACACTGAGTTCAGGAACACCAAAAGCCTTTGCAGGGATTTTCTCTCACTTCCACCGTCACTCCCATTCTCTCTACCTCCAATAACCCCACTCCCACTCCCACACCTACCGATAACCCCACTCCCACATCCCACTCCCACACCCACCCATAACCCCACTCCCACACCCCACTCAGAACCCCACTCCGACACCCACCCATAACCCCACTCCCACACCCACCCATAACCCCACTCCCACACCCACCCATAACCCCACTCCCACACCCACCCATAACCCCACTCCCACACCCACCCATAACCCCACTCCCACTCCCACACCAACCCATAACCCCACTCCCACATCCCACTCCCACACCCCACTCAGAACCCCACTCCCACACCCACCCATAACCCCACTCCCACTCCCACACCAACCCATAACCCCACTCCCACATCCCACTCCCACACCCCACTCAGAACCCCACTCCCACACCCACCCATAACCCCACTCCCACACCAACCCATAACCTCACTTCCACACTCACACACCCATAACCCCACTCCCACACCCCACCCATAACCCCACTCCCATTCCCACAACCCACCCATAACCTCATTCCCACTCTCACACACCCATAACCCCACTCCCATACCCCACCCATAACCCCACTCCCATTCCCACACACACCCATGACCCCACTCCCACACCCCACCCATAACCCCACTCCCATTCCCACACACACCCATAAAACCATTCCCAATCTCACACCCGTAACCCCACTCCCATACCCACGCCCCATACTCAATCCCACACCACACCCACAACTCCACTCCCACACTCCACCCAAAACGCCATACCCACTCCCACGCCCATCCATAACTCCACTCCCACTCCCACACCCCATCCATAACCCCACTCCCACACCATACCATAACCCCACTCCCACACCCCACCCATAACCCCACTCCCATTCCCACACCCCACCAATAACCCCATTCCCACTCCCACACCCCACCCATAACCCCACTCCCACTCCCAAACCCCACCCATAACCCCACTCCCACTCCCACACCCCACCCATAACCTCACTCCCACTCTCACACACCCCACCCATAACTTCACTTCCACACCCCATCCATAACTTCACTCCCACACCCCACCCATAACCCCGCTCCCACACCCCACCCATAACCCCACTCCCACACCCCACCCATAACCTCATTCCCACTCTCACACACCCTACCCATAACCCACTCCCACACCCATACCCCACCCATAACCCCACTCCCACTCTCACACACCCCACCCATAACTTCACTTCCACACCTCATCCATAACTTCACTCCCACACCCCACCCATAACCCCACTCCCACACCCCACCAATAACCCCACTCCCACACCCCACCCATAACCTCATTCCCACTGTCACACACCCTACCCATAACCCACTCCCACACCCATACCCCACCCATAACCGCACTCCCACTCCCACTCCCTCACCCCAATCATAACCCCACTCCCACACCCACACCCCACTCCCACAACCACATCCACCCATAGCCCCACTCCCACATCCACACCCCACCCATAACCCTACTCCCACTCCCATACCCACTCATAACCCCAATCCCATACCCACCTATGACTCCACTCCCACATCCCACCCATAACCCCATTCCACACATCCAAAACCCCACTCCCACGCCCTCACGCACCCACAACCCTACTCCCATTCTCACACCAACCCAAAAAACCACTCCCACACCAAAATTGGAGGTGTAGTGGACAGCAAAGAGGGTTACCTCAGATTACAAAAAGATTTGGACCAGATGGGCCATTGGGCAGAGAAGTGGCAAATGGAGTTTAATTCAGATAAATGCGAGGTGCTGCATTTTGGGAAAGCAAATCTTAGCGGGATTTATACACTTAATGGTAAGGTCCTAGGGAGTTTTGCTGAACAAAGAGACCTTGGAGTGCAGGTTCATAGCTCCCTGAATGTGGAGTCACAGATAGATAGGATAGTGAAGGTGGCGCTTGGTATGCTTTCCTTTATTGGTCAGAGTATTGAGTACAGGAGTTGGGAGGTCATGTTGTGGCTGTACAGGACATTGGTTAGGCCACTGTTGGAATATTGCATGCAATTCTGGTTTCCTTCCTATCGGAAAGATGTTGTGAAACTTGAAAGGTTTCAGAAAAGATTTACAAGGATGTTGCCAGGGTTGGAGGATTTGAGCTACAGGGAGAGGCTGAACAGGCTGGAGCTGTTTTCCCTGGAGCGTCGGAGGCTGAGGGGTGACCTTATAAAGGTTTACAAAATTATGAGGGGCATGGATTGGGTAAATAGACAAAGTCTTTTCCCTGGGGTGGGGGAGTCCAGAACTAGAGGGCATAGGTTTAGGGTGAGAGGGGGAAGATATAAAAGAGACCTAAGGGGCAACTTTTTCACGCAGTGAGTGGTACATGTATGGAATGAGCTGCCAGAGGAAGTGGTGGAGGTTGGTACAATTGCAACATTTAAGAGGTATTTGGATAAGTATATAAATAGGAAGGGTTTGGAGGGATATGGACTGGGTGCTGGCCGGTGGGACTAGATTGGGTTGGGATATCTGGTCGGCATGGACGGGTTGGACCGAATGGTCTGTTTCCATGCTGTACATCTCTATGATTCTATGACTCTATGACCCACCTATAAACCCTACTCCCATTCCCACACCTATCCACAAACCCTACTCCCATTCCCACACCAACCTATAAACCCACTTCCACACCCACCCAGAACCCTACTCCCATTCCCACACCCATCCATAACCCCACTCCCACACCCACCCACAACCCACTCACAACCCCACTCCCACAATCCCAACCTATTCTCACTCTCACTCATATACACACCAACACCCCCACCCTTGCTCACACTCACACTCTGACTTGCAATCAAATGTACACAACCACCATAACCCCAACCCAGAATCAATCTCATCCCCACTCACTCACTCTCATACTCAAACCTCATCTTCCTCCCATTCGCAATTGCCTTCACTTGCACCTCACACTCATACCGTGCTCTCATGTCACACTATCTCACACTCACATACCTCACGCACATCTTCTCATAGTCTCACACTCTATCACATACTCACATCTCATATTCACTCACTGTAACAGTCACACTCTCACACACACTCACTCACACCCAGTCAATCTCAGACTCACACTCTCACTCACATTCATCATCACACTCTTACTCTCATAATCTCACTCTCACTCCCACATTCACTATTACTCTCACTCTCACTCTCTCACTCACTGTCACTCTCACTCTCAGTTTCACACTCTCGTGCTCACACTCTCTCACCACACACGTGCTCTCATCCTGTTAAAGCAGAAACCAATGATCTAACCTGGAATCTTGGTGACTTGGTCACTACTTCACCACATGATGAACATTGTTGAGCGCAGCAGGATTGATAAGATGATGAGATATTGTAACAGTCTTGATCTATTGCTTCAGGTACACACCTTTCTGTTCTGAACACACATGGTCATATTCAGTAAATGGCTGATTTATTTTGTTTTGAATTCCCAAAATTAAAGCAATGTCCTCTGAACCCATTCACTCTGATATAAAATGTGATCAACTTGTTTGCTTCTCACTCAGGCATTGTCCGTGCTTCCAGTTTATTTCCGATTCTCAGTGCTATCCTGCTGCTCCTGGCTGGTCTGTGTGTTGGAGCTGGCAAATTGTACAGCAGCAAAACCAACATTATCCTTAGTGCAGGCATCCTCTTCGTAGCAGCAGGTGAGTGCTTTGTTGGGGTGACTCCTCACCCACTCCTCATTCTCACTCACTCACTGTCACCCACTCCTCACTCTCACTCACTCACTGTCACCCACTCCTCACTCTCACTCACTCACTGTCACCCACTCCTCATTCTCACTCACTCACTGTCACCCACTCCTCATTCTCACTCACTCACTGTCACCCACTCCTCACTGTCACCCACTCTTCATACTCACTCACTCACTGTCATCCACTCCTCACTGTCACCCACTCCTCATACTCACTCACTCACTGTCACCCACTCCTCATTCTCACTCACTCACTGTCACCCACTCCTCACTGTCACCCACTCCTCATTCTCACTCACTCACTGTCACCCATTCCTCGCTGTCACCCACTCCTCATTCTCATTCACTCACTATCACCCACTCCTCATACTCACTCACTGTCACCCACTCCTCATTCTCACTCACTCACTGTCACCCACTCCTCACTCTCACTCACTCACTGTCACCCACTCCTTCATTCATTCTTCATTGCTCTCGCTCTCACTCTCTCCTCATTCTCACTCACTCACACTCGCTCATTCCTCACACTCACTCACTCCTCACGTTCATCTAATCCTCACTCACCCACTCCTCACAGTAACCCATGCCTCACAGTCACCCACTCCTCACAGTCACCCACTGTCACCCAGTCCCTACAGTCACCCGGTCCTCTCTCATTCACTGTCACTCACTCACTCTTATAGAGTCATGGAATCATACAGCATGGAAACAGACCCTTCGGTCCAACCAGTCCATGCTGAACATAATCCCAAACTAAACTAGTCCCACACCTCACCTGCTCCTGGCCCATATCTCTCCAAACCTTTCCCTTTCATGTATCTATCCAAATGTCTTTTAAACATTGTAACAGTGCCCACATCCAGCACTTCCTCAGGAAGTTCATTCCACACTTGAACCATCCCTCTGTGTAAAACATTTTCTTATGTCTTTTTTAAATCTCTCCTCTCACCTTAAAAATGTACCTCCAAGTCTTGAAATACTCCATCTTATGGAAAAGACAACTACTAACAACTCTATCTATACCTCTCATTACTTTATAAAGTCCTTTTCACTCTCACTCACTGTCACCCACTGCTCACTGTCACCCACTCCTCATTCTCACTCACTCACTGTCACCCACTCCTCACTGTCACTCACTCACTGTCACCCACTCCTCACTCTCACTCACTCACTGTCACCCACTCCTCACTCTCACTCACTCACTGTCACCCACTCCTCATTCTCACTCACTCACTGTCACCCACTCCTCATTCTCACTCACTCACTGTCACCCACTCCTCATTCTCACTCGCTCACTGTCACCCACTCCTCACTGTCACCCACTCCTCATACTCACTCACTCACTGTCACCCACTCCTCATTCTCACTCACTGTCACCCACTCCTCATTCTCACTCACTCACTGTCACCCACTCCTCATTCTCACTCGCTCACTGTCACCCACTCCTCACTGTCACCCACTCCTCATACTCACTCACTCACTGTCACCCACTCCTCATTCTCACTCGCTCACTGTCACCCACTCCTCACTGTCACCCACTCCTCATACTCACTCACTCACTGTCACCCACTCCTCATTCTCACTCACTCACTGTCACCCACTCCTCATTCTCACTCACTCACTGTCACCCACTCCTCACTGTCACCGACTCCTCATTCTCATTCACTCACTATCACCCACTCCTCATACTCACTCACTCAGTCACCCACTCCTCATACTCACTCACTCACTGTCATCCACTCCTCATTCTCACTCACTCACTGTCACCCACTCCTCACTGTCACCCACTCCTCATTCTCATTCACTCACTATCACCCACTCCTCATACTCACTCACTCAGTCACCCACTCCTCATTCTCACTCACTCACTGTCACCCACTCCTCATTCTCACTCACTCACTGTCACCCACTCCTCACTGTCACCCACTCCTCATTCTCATTCACTCACTATCACCCACTCCTCATACTCACTCACTGTCACCCACTCCTCATTCTCACTCACTCACTGTCACCCACTCCTCACTGTCACCCACTCACTATCACCCACTCCTCATTCTCACTCACTCACTGTCACCCACTCCTCATTCTCACTCACTCACTGTCACCCACTCCTCATTCTCACTCACTCCTCACAGTCACACTCATCCATTCTTCATACTCCCCTCCCCTCACTCTGAAGCACCCCCCCACCCTGACAAACCATAATAATGTCTCCACACACTCTCTCCAGTGTCACTTATAGAGTCTTGCATCTCAGCAGCCACCACATCAAGAGACACAGGTTACTCATGCAACTTAAAAATATACATCAAAGCACACATACCGTAATTCTGATACACGTGGTCACATGTACCAGCAAGTAAAACTGGCTCACAATTTTGAATGCGGACCACAGTCCATCTCCAAAGAGTCTTGTTTGTATTGTATCTCCCATACAGTGGCAAGCAGCAACTGGTAAGAAACTGTACCACAGATACAGCCAATGATTCATACATGAACACTACACTACTGAAAATAGAATATTACTGTTAATATATTGGAATCATGTATTTGAAAGAAATATTAAACAGCCTATTTAATAAAGTCAATTTATTGAACAGAGTTTATTTAAACAGAGTTTATTTAAACAGAGTCCCACCAATGGTAGAAACCAAATGTGTGATTAAAAACTACAGCAATGTGTCCCTATAGCAGTAAGATCATTTCCCAATACTCCCACCTTCCCTCTGGAAATCAAAACAGAAATTGTGGACAGAAAGCAGAGTTAACGATTTGGGTCCAGTGATCCTTCTGCAGATGTTTCCCATTATTTTCCCATTGTAAAGCAGTAAGTGGGGGATAGGAACAAGCAAGCAACTCCTTCCCAGTTATTTGAAAGCCAGTTTCTGAAGATGCTGGAAATCTGAGCTAAAAACAGAAATCGCTAGAGAAACTCAGCAGGTCTGGCAGCATCTGTGGAGAGAGAGTAAAACAGAGTGGAATAGTTGTGTCAACACACTGAACCTCAGGATTCAGTGGAATCTGTGTTAGAATCCCCAAAAGTTTACAAAACCGTGAGCTTGGGGATGCTGTAAATCTGAAACAAAACCAGAAATTGCTGGAAAAGCTCAGCAGGTCTGGCAGCATCTGTGGAGAGAAACCAGAGTTAAGGTTTTGGTTTGAGTGACCCTTCCTCAGAATGTGACTGACAAATGCTGTTTCTGTTCCAGGGCTGAGTAACATTATTGGGATAATCGTGTATATATCCAGCAACACGGGTGACCCCTGGGATAAAAACGATGATGAGAAGAAGAGTTTGTATTCTTATGGCTGGTCTTTCTATTTTGGGGCGCTGTCCTTTATTGTGGCGGAGATGGCTGGGGTGCTATCTGTCAGTATTTACATTGACAAGAACAAAGTGGTGCGGAGCAGGTCCCACCGGGACTACTTAAAGACTTCCTCCTCGCCTTACGCCAGGATGTCCAGCTACAGGTATCGCCAGCGCCGGAGATCAGCCTGCAGCTCCAGGTCTGAGGAACCTTCCCCTGCACGGGAGCTGTCCTCAGCCGCCGGTATGAAGGTAGTGAGCAGCGTGGTGCCCCTCACCGAGATTTCCATGTACTCCTTGTCCAGAGAGGCGACCAAGGGACCTACCAGGGCCAGTTACCAGCCGGAGGAGGAAGAGAGCTTCCTCCAGGTCCATAACTGTTTCCAGAAGGAGCTGCAGGAAGACCTGGTCGCCAACATCATGAACAGGCGAACGACGCCAGTCTGAGCTCTCACCTTCTTCCCTGACCCCGTGCCCCACACACCGTCACCTCCCCCTCCAGGCCCTCTCCCCCCAACTCCCACGGCCTCCTCCATCTCCCCTCCCGTTTACTCCCGCTCCTCCAACTCCCAGCCACTCTCCCCCCATTCTCCAGCTCCCATCCTCTTCCCCTCCCCCACTGTCCACTTCCCACTCCCCCAGCTCCCACCCTCTCCCCCTTCCCCACTGTCCAATTCCCACTCCCCCAGCTCCCACTCTCTCCCCCTCCCCCACTGTCCACTTCCCACTCCCCCAGCTCCCACCCTCTCCCCCTTCCCCACTGTCCAGTTCCCACACCCCCACCTTCCCCATTTCCAGCCCCTCCCCCACCTCTGCCACAGCTCCCATAGCCTCACCTAGTCCCTCCACCTCTCTCACTCCAGTTCCTACCCCTCTCCCACCCATCCCAATCCACCCCCAGCTCCCAACGCCTCCCTCTCACCTTCCTCCCTAGCTCCAACACCACCTCCCCACCAATCCCCCACTTCCCACGGCCTCCCTCTCCCCCTCCCCATCCCCTCTTTGCCACCCTCCGGCTCCCATCGCCTCTCCTTACCCCTCCTCCACCCCCTCCCCTCCCATGCCTGATCCAAAGGGAGAGACCTAACTGTAGGACATGTTCCCCTCTCCCCCCTTTGACCAGCGGGGTTTTGTGTTTCATTGCTGTGGCACCTAGGCGGATAATCAGCAAGTGATAGACCAAGAGAGGAAATGCAACCAGGTAAAGGAAGAAGGGTCACCCAGAACAGGGTGGGAGTGTGAGGGAGGTGAAAAGTGGGGGTGGGGAAGGGGAGGGAATGGGGAAAGTAAAGACTTTGAGATTATTGCCCCCTACCCCACCATCCCCCTCCCCCCCCACACCCCCATGGAATGCCTGATGTGCCCAGCAATGCCCCAGCTCCACCACCCACTGTTTTAATGTCTCATACATGTGGCATCTCCCTGAATGTGCAGTCCCGGGCCCCACTCACATTCCGGGTTCCCCCTCAGTGTCCATCCGCAACAGCACCTGGGCTTTCGTGTTGCATTGCCTTTTTGAGCTTTTGTTCCTCCTCTTATCCCCACCCTATCCCTGGGGAAGTGTTCTCCAATCACCCTTAGCTGGTGAGGGGAGGGGGGGTGGGTGTTGGGTCGTGTGGGTAACCAGAGAGATATCCCCCCATCCCCTGCTCCTACCTTTCTGTCAGTGTGTGAAAGGGGTTGGTGTGAATGGGGTGGGTGGGAATGGGAACTGATACCTGAAGATTATTCCCAGAGTCTGGCACTTCTCTTGCGCACACACACACACTAACACACCTACACATCCACATGCCCACACACACCACACAGAGCCACACCCACATCCACACTCTCACACATCCAGGGCTGGGGTAAGGGGAGCAAAGCCCCTCAGTGTCTCCCATTGGTTTGTGTTTCTTGTGGTTTCTCTCCCCCATTAGACTGTCAGACATGTCCCTGTAGAACTGTGACCTGTTAGATACTGTGTTTAGTGCGTGGGAAGCCTTACTAAAACTGATGTAGAATTCAAGTTACTATGGAAATAGCAGCTGGAGAGAGACGCTCGAAAGCAGCGCATTCGGATTTGTACGTGAATTGAGTTACTGTCAAGTATTTGTGATAATAAAGCAATCTTTGGGTGAATGGGAGCTTGTGGAGAAGGAAACTGTCTCTTTCTGTTCAGTTTTTAAAATCCCGTGGGGCGCTCCCGCTCTCATTGAGTCAACATTTGACTGGGCTCAGGGATCTCATGTCCCTGAAAAAAAAGTCAGAAGGTTTATTTGAAATCAGTTTAATTTAATCAACTGTAACATGGTGTTGTGTGATGTCTGACTTTGTCAAGCCCAGTCCAACTCCAGGGCCTCCACATTAAAAAGGAACACAATTAAAATACACAGAAGAAGATATGTTATAGTGACAAATCAATTGAAATATTCCAGCTAACTTTAAAAATGTTTATTCTTTCATTTGGGCGGCATGATGGCTCAGTGGTTAGCACTGCTACCTCACAGCGCCAGGGTCCCAGGTTCGATTCCAGCCTCAGGTGACTGTCTGTGTGGAGTTTGCACATTCTCCCCGTGTCTGTGTGGGTTTCCTCCCACAGTCCAAAGATGTGCAGGTTAGGATGGATTAGTCATTCTAAATTGAATTAGTCAGAGGGAAATGGGTCTGGGTGGGTTACTCTTCGGAGGGCCAATGTGGACTTGTTGGGCCCAAGGGCCTGTTTCCAACACTGTAGGGAATTTAATTGAATTTGATATAGGTATCACTGGCATAATTGCCCTTGAACTGAGAGGACAGGTAAGAGTCTGGCACTTTCCAGGCAGCGGGCCGTGGAGGGGGTTGTTAGGGCCGACTGCCTGCCCCTCTTCCGCGGTTATGTTAGAGCCCGGGTGTCTCTGGAAAAGGAGCACGCGGTGTTCACCAACACCCTGGAGTTGTTCAGGGAGAGGTGGGTGCCGCAGGGAGTAGAGTGTATTATTTCCCCCTCCAACTCTATTTTGATTTAATCCCTGCCCTCCCCTTCACTGTTTTGATCACACAGCACTGCCCTTTGATGTGAAGGGCAGTGTTTGTCACTGGCCACTCGGGTGTTGCCATTCTTCCTGGTGGTGGAAACTGAATAGAGCTTTTTTTCAAATGTCAGTCACTTCGCTGTGGATTTGGAGTCAGCAGATTCCCTTCCCTAAAGAGATTTGTTAAATTGTCACATATTCCAGAGAGGAATAGTCAGTGTTAATGTCCACAACAGGAGAGAAAAGCCGGTAACCCTGGGTCCTGGGACAGATGCTTAGGTAGTTCTAACTGGTACCAGTCTATTGCCTGATGGCTACAATATCAGCAACTCCACCCACCTGCACACCCCCCCTCCCCAAACCTGACCTACTGGCCCAGATTATTAACTGCTGAGTCTCCAAGCACAGCAAAGTCACTGAGCTAAGTTGGTGGAGAGACACAGATGCCTGACCTGATGCTTGTAAAGTTGGGCTCTGCTCAATCAGGCCCTGGGAGCTTGCCTGATATTTCCAGGCTGCCCAGACGGATTCAGCTCAGGGAGCGCTGAACCCCGGGCCCTCATGCTGGATGGGAGATGCTGAGGAATCGATTGGCTCTGCCCGAACACAAGACAAGATACCGACTCACAAGAACTGCCCCTCTGGCTGAGAGCGGGCTTCCGAGCATCACTGAGCTGGATAATAACAACAGACAGGATTATAAAAAAAACCCAGAGAACAGCGGATGCTGCAAATCAGAGATAACTGGAAAACCCCAGCGGGTCAGGCAGCATCAGAGCTGGACTGAGGAAGGGTCACTCAACCCGAACCATTAACTCTGCTTTCTCTCCACAGATGCTGCCAGACACCACTGAATTTTTCCAGCAATTTCTGATTTTGTTGATGAAGGAATCCCGAGCTGCTCTCTCGGATATTTCCTGGTGTTTCCAGCGTTGCTTGAGGAGTGTTGCTGATCCTGAGACTGTGTGGCTCTCTGATGCAGCGGGATGATGCTGTGATGGTCCAGCACGGAGAACAGGCAGCTGGGGGCAAAGGCAATCACAGACAGCGTTCCCCTGAGTGGGGTTTGAGGGATGGGTCCGATCCAGAGTTACTATCTCTCTGTGACACTGGATTCTGTCAGCATTGGGCAGTCTGGGGGCCAAGGGCAGGCCAACAGGAGTGTATCCAGTCCCCCCAGAGTCTCCAGGGCTTTGCAGGATGGGGATGGGGCTGAGGGATGGAGGTGGGGGTGGTGGGATGGGGGATAGGGCTGGGGGTACAGACACTGGAAGACCCACCCCCCAGTCTCACTCCCTGAAGAGACCGGGGATCAAGTCCAAGCTCCTCCCCAGCTCAGGCTTACCCTTGTTCCCAGATCATTTCCTCTCGGGCCCACTGCCCCCAAGTCAATGAAAGCACCTGCCCCTCCCCATTACACCCTGCCCTACATTACCCCCACTTCCCATTACCCTCTCCCCATACCTCATGCCCCCATTATCCCTTGCCCTACATTACCCCTGCCCCCACTGCCCTCCCCATACTGCTATCTCCTCCCCATTACCCCCTGACCCCACAGGCCCCCTGCTCCCCATATTCCCTGCCCCCTCCCAGGCACCCACTGGCAATCTTACCCCCTCTGTGCCCCCTGGCTGGGTTGGGGGGGTACAGTGGACACAGCTCAGCACTGGGTATAGGGAAACATGGTGTAGAATAAGGTGGGGGCATGGGGGGGGGTGGTGGTGCAGTGGTATTGTCCCTACCTCTGAGCTAGCCCCCCCCCCCCCCAGGTGTCTCTGAATCAGCTGCTCGGGAAACCTCTGCAAAGGGAGTGAGTGAGGAGGGTCCCACATTCTCGCCCAGGGCAGAGACCCCCCCCCCCACCCCTCTCTCTCTCTCCCACCCTCCCTCCCCTACACACCCCTCACCCCACCCCCTCCCTGGAGATCAGCGCCACCTGACTCCCAGCCGCGTTCAGAAGGCACAGTTCCTTAAGTATGAGGCTGTGGTATAAATACACACAGTCCAGCTGTTAATAGAAAGATATTTCCCTGCGGAGCTGTCCCTCTCCGCCTGGACGCTCTCATATATAGTAGAGAGCAGCAACTATTGGGCTCTATAGCCAAGGCCAGACGATAGAGTGCAACTGGGCACCTCCCCCCCCCCCCCCCCACCCTGAAACCAGCCCAGAGGGGAGGGGAGGGAACTCAGTACAGGATTTCAGAGCACACTCGTCTTGCTGCTCTTTAGCAGCACCATGGAGGAGGGTAAAGCGGGCAAGATAAAGCTCACCTTCTGTGTGATAGCAGTGGGTGTCATCCTGGCAGTGGTAGCGGTCAGCACTGACCACTGGGCAGGTCTCAGCCCCCAGCTGGAGAGAACCAACAGCACCTGTGAGGAGGCTCACTTCGGCCTGTGGAGACTCTGCACTAAGAGGGTGTTTGTCCGGAGCGTGGACCCGGACGGGAATGGATGTGGAGACAGCGACCTCCCAGGAGGTAAGAGGGAGACCTATCCCCAGACACCCTCCCGGCCTCAGGCAGCAACTCCCCGAGCTGCACCTCTCTCTGTCTCAAAGAAACTCATTCGCAACTTCCCTTCAAAGTTCCCGCAGTCAGTTCACCAGCCGAGCAGAAATTCAGGGATTTTTTTCTCGGGTCAGGGGGAATACACCCCCCCCCCCTGGTTGTGTGAATGGTAATAACTGGGCAAACGCAGTCTTTTACACTCGCTTGTGGGCTGTGTGTCACTGACTGTTGGCCAGTCTCTTCCCTAGTTGCGCCTTGAGAAGGTGCTGTTACTGCCCTCTTGAATCGCTGCAGTCCACCTGCTGTGGGTAGACCTTAGGGAGGGGATTCATTGTGACTAAGAATGTTCCTCAGGACAGGGATGTTTAGAACCAGGACTTGCAGTTTAAGGGCACAGAGTAAACCATTGAGGAGTGAGGACTTCACCCACAGAGAGATGGTACTGTGGAATTCCCTGTCTCAGAAAACAGCGGAGGCCAAAACATTGTATGATTTTAAGATGGAATTGGATATGGCACTTGGGACCAAAGGGATCCAATGGATGATGATCAGTCTCAAGAGTCAGACAGAAACAGACCCTTCGGCCCATCTCGTCCATGCCGACCAGGTTTCCCAAACTGGACTAGTCCCATTTGTCTGTGTTTGGTTCATATCCCACTGAACCCTTCCCATCCATGTACCTGTTCAGATGCCTTTGAAATGTTGTAATTGTACCAGCCTCCCCCACTTCCTCTGGCATTGCACCACCCTCTGTGTGAAAAAGTTGCCCCTCTCACCACTAGTCTTGGACTGGGGGGGCGGGGGTAAAAGATCTTGGCTTACCTATGCCCCATCATGATTTTAGAAACCTCTAGAAGGTCACCCCTCAGCCTGCTACTAGAAAATAATCCCAGCCGATCCGGCCTCTTCATCTGAATGAATGGCAGAGCAGGTTGGAAGGGGGGGGGGGGTGCTATTCCTTCACCTTGTGTCTGGGTCTGTCTGTATATACCCCACCCCCATTCCCACGGCTGAAAGGGGGGGGGGGGGTCTATTCCTTCACCTTGTGTCTGGGTCTGTCTGTATATACCCCACCCCCATTCCCACGGCTGAAAGGGGGGGGGGGTCTATTCCTTCACCTTGTGTCTGGGTCTGTCTGTGTATAACCCCACTCCCCCACCCCTCCCATGTTGCCTTTATCTTGCTACACACTCAATCCTCACCGGTCAACAACCCAGCGGGCCCCAGAGAGACCTGACCCACCAGGTTCATTCTGACACAGCGTATGGACACTCTGACCGTACCCTATTATTTTTGTGATCCTATCCCACCAGCCCCTTCAGAAGAAGGAGCAGTGCTCTGAAAGCTAGTGCTTCCAAATAAACCTGTTGGACTATAACCTGGTGTTGTGTGATTTTTAACTTTGTCCACCACGTTCATGTCCAGGCCAGCTCCTCTCCGCCCACTGAACGGTACAATAAATAAATGCAAGTTTTTATTCCCCCCCACCCACCCACCCAGAACGTGCAAGAGTGGCAGGTCCCGGGGAGAGCCGCTGTCCTTTGGTAACGCTCTCGTTCAGGGAGCAGACTGGGAGTTGTGTATTAGTCACAACTGGAGTTTGGCTGGGAACATTCCCCGCGCTTTTTAAACAGTAAATCTTTCACAGCCGTGGGAATGTCAATCAACACGATTCTATTGAACACGAAAATTGCCAGGCAGTTCCCTCCGGCTGCAGGGTGATGATCACTCACAGATTTAAAACAAAATCTTCCTTATATATAAAAAAAATCCCCGGGCTAGTCTGCAGTTCACTGCACCCACGCCCTGAACAAGTGCTGGAGGCTGAGACAGCTGAGCTCTCCAGGAGTTAAATATACCAGCAACAGAACGCCACCTTCTCGCTG
This sequence comes from Chiloscyllium plagiosum, assembly GCF_037043375.1. Lineage (NCBI taxonomy): Eukaryota > Metazoa > Chordata > Chondrichthyes > Orectolobiformes > Hemiscylliidae > Chiloscyllium > Chiloscyllium plagiosum. The sequence continues at coordinate 53,017,705 of NW_028270163.1, read as the reverse complement.
ACTCCCATATAAACATTTTGTCTCGGGATTTGCCAACTATTCCTTCAGCATCATCGGCTCTCTGACAATCCGCCGGGTACTTGGGGGTGAAACAACCCTCCCAGTGACAGTGTTTAGTTATTGCTTCAAAGTCTTTGTCTCCACAACTTTATCAGAAATCGGCGCTGGATAATAAACCTCCTGGTAGCAGCCATAAAAATACCGTTCCTTACAGTTTAACCCACGTGTTACTTTCTCCTCTACACTTGGTTGGACCGTGTTGTAGATATTTCCTCATCAACTCCCCCCCCCCCCCTCCACATACGTCCAGAGAAATCATGAGGGGCATGGATAGAATGAAAAGCCAGGATGGGAGAGTCCAAAACTGGAGGGCATAGTTTTAAGGTGAGAGGGGAAAGATTTAAAAGGGACCCAAGGGGCAACGTTTTCCAGAAGGTGGTGCGTGTATGGAATGAGATGCCAGAGGAAGTGGTGGAGGCTGGTACAATTGCAACGTTTAAAAGGCAGCTGGATGGGTATATGAATAGGAAGGGTTTGGAGAGATATCATAGAATCACAGAATCCCTACAGTGTGGAAATAGGCCATTCAGCCCAACAAGTCCACACCAATCCTCCAAAGAGTATCCCTCCCAGACCCACTCCCCTACCCTATTACTTTACATTTCCCATGGCTAATGCATCTAATTAACACATCCCGAACACTATGGGCAATTTAGCATGGCCAATTCACCTAACCTGCACATCATTGGACTGTGCATGGGCCAAGTGATGGCAAATGGGACTAGATTAATTTGAGTTCACACTCCTCACCAGAGATTTGATGTTAGAGATAACACTGAGCAGGTGCTGCACCTTGTGGATAAAATATTTAAAACAACAAATTATTTAAAACTGAACTACTGCCCTCTCAGATGTATCTCAAACAAGGGAATGGGGATTCTCTCCAAGGTCTTAACCAGAATTAGCCTTTCACCCTTAACAACATGAGAGAGGTTCCTACTCTTTATTACATTTCTGAAAGCTTACTCTGCAAGAATTGGCTTTCACGTTTCCTACACTCCAATGTGATTGTAGGTTTAATAGCATTTAATTGGCTGTTGATACTGTGAGATATCCCTAGGCTGTGACTGTGGTTGAGTTCTACATTTTAGCCAGTTCCTTATGTATTCCCAAAATTAATCTGGAAACTTTGGGTTTAACAGGTCACCTTTTAATTCCAGTCACCTTTGGAAACCGAACTACAGAACAGCTGAGAGTTGAGCACAGTCCACTTTAGTTGTTACTGGGTCCAAGATGTTTGTTTGTCAAGTAGGACCAATCACATTGACTGATGTGCATAGATTGTAAAACTTCTACTCAGATGAATTGATGCCATGAATTTGCATGCAGTGGAAGTAAGACCATGCATGCAAAATTATCGGTGTATCACTTTCACTTATCACTTTCCTGTAATCAGTTTTGAATTCACACGTTCTCACATTCTAATTCTGTCCTCAATTTACGACAGTGTCCACGCTTCAAAAGCACTTCACTAGCTGTAGCGGACTTTGGGAACATCCTGTTGTTCAGAAAAATACTGCATAAATCATAAGAAATAGGAGAAGTAAGCTATTTGGCCCATCAAATCCAGTCTGCCATTCACTAAGATCATGGCTGATCTGACGGTGCCCTCAACACTACTCTCTTGGATGACCACATCAATCTCAATCCCTGCTTGATCAAAAAGGGATCTGATTCAGCCTTGATTGTATTGAATGACACAGCTTCCAATTGTTCTCTGAGATACAGAATTCTGAAAACTAATCAATTCTCTGAGAGGAGATTCTATTAAATGGGAGAGCCCTTATTTTTAATCTACAATTCCCCAGGAGGGAAATATTGTCACATCTATTCTATCAATCCCTGTCAAATTCTGATATTACCTCACAATCTTCAAAACTTCAATGAATATAAATCCAACCTGCTCAACCTTTCTTCATGTTCAGGAATCAGTCAAGTGAATTTCTCTGAACTGCTATCAATGCAAATATATCCCTCCTTAACTAGGAAGCTAAAATTGTGCACAGTGCTCTGTATATTTGGAGCAAGATTTCCCTAGTTTTATATTCCTCTTCTTTAACAGTAAAAGGCCAAGATACAATTTGCCTTTCTATTATTTATTAACTTTTTTGTGATTCATGTGCCAAGGCACCCAGACCCCTCTCAACTGTAGCACTCTACATTAACTGGTGACTTAATGTAGTCTCTCTCCATTTAAATGATACTCTGTTTCTTCTATTCTCCCTGCTGAATTTGACAACCTCACATTTTCTCTCATTATCAGCTAAAATGGGTGTAGTTGCTGAACCTATCTGATTCTCCCTGCATATTCTCCAGCTTGCATTACCTTTCTGTAGCATCAGCAAGTTAACGTACAGTCAGTCCCTTCATATTACTGCAAATGTCACTATCGACCCATCTTGGCTGAAGGTAATGAAGACAAACTATTCCCCTTAATCTCTTGAATACAGCAGTGCCTTTAACATTGGTACATCATTTAATTTAGCTCTGATGCTACCCTGGGTGAATGGGATTGCACTTTCCTGATTGAATTGTTCTATGTCTGATCATAGACAAAAATCGCATGAACAGACAAACATATGGATTAGATAGAAGTAGGCCTCTCAGCCCCTCAAGCCCTCTCCACGATTCAATAAGATCATGGCTGATTGAACTGTTCTATACTCTCGCCTACCACTGGGAAATTTTCATCCTCTTGCCTGTCAAGAATCTATCTACCTCTGCCTTAAGATAATGCCTCCATATGTTTTGCCTCCACCAGCCTGTGAGGAAGAAAGATCCAGTCTCAGAGCCCTCTGAGGGGAAAAAAATACCCCCTGGTCTGTCGTAAGCAGGTGACCTCATCTTAAGGAATGACCTCTACTTCTAGATTCTTCCAGATGAGGAAATATCCTTTCCACATTCACCTTGCCAAGACTCCTCAGGATCTTATGTATCAATCAAGTCACCACTAACCATTCTAACCAGCCTAGCCTGTCCTACCCCCCACCCACACAGGATTACCTACAGCGAGCTCCACCTCTCCTTCACTTCTCTTGGCCCTTCCACTAACTCTCTATTGTCAAATTATTTTATCCTCTATTCAAAATTAGTTGAACAAAAATTTGCTCCAATTAAATTTTGGGAAGCCAGAAGCCATTGTTCTGGACACCATCACAAACTCCATTTCCAAGCCACTGACTCGATCCCTTTCCCTAACAACTGGCTGAGTCTGAACCAGATTGATTGTAATTTTGGTCCCACATTTAACTCCAAGATGAGATTTGGAACACCTAGAACATAGAACAGTACAGCACAGAACAGGCCCTTCAGCCCACAATGTTATGCCGACCATTGATCCTCATGTGAGGTAAACCTAATGTACGAACTCTCAAATTTCTGTGACCATATGCATATCCAGCAGTCTCTTAAATATCCCCAATGACCTCGCTTCCACTACTGCTGCTGGCAATGCATTCCATGTTTTCACAACTCTCTGCGTAAAAAACTTGCCTCTGACAACCCCTCTATACTTTCCGCCAAACAGCTTAAAACTATGACTCCGTGTACTTGGAATATCACAAGAACTGCTTATTTCCTCCTCCATAACATCACCTGATTCAGCACTTACATTGGTAATCTGCTTCTGAAACCTGCCTTTGTAACTTCTGGACTTGATCACTATTGCTTTGCACCTCCTGTAATCTTGAAACCATTCAACAATCTGCCTTCTGTGTCTCACATGCACCAGATCCCGTTCCCCCAACAGCCCTGTGCCTGCCAGCCTCTCCCGTCTCCTGGTTAAACATGGAATAATGCAATCACAGAATGATCACAAAACTGAAGGAAGCCACATGATCCATGCTGACTCTCTGTAAAGACAGCTCAATTGTTCCAATTTGTCACTCTTGCCCATATTCTGTAGGTGCTTATTTCATTTCTGTTTGTAAGCAATGAGTAAATCTCCCTATACACACTCTCAGACACAGTGTATTCCTGACCCTAATTGCAGGCTACATACAAACGTTTATTCCACATCTTGCCACTGGTACCTTTGACATTCACCTTAATTCAGCGTCCTCTGGTTTCCAGCCCTTCTGCCAATAGGAACTGTTCCTGGTCATTGTGTCAAGATTCCTCCTGGGTTTTAACCTCTCTATGAAATCTACTCTCAACACTCTCCTCCAAAGGAGAATTACATCAGCGTTTCCAATCTATCCTTGAAACTGAAGTTGCCTATTCCTGAAATAATTCCTATTCATCTTGGCTGCATCCTCCTTAAAGCCTTGACATCTTAATCAAGTTTGGAGAGAGTAAAAGTGGACCCAATACTCCTGTTGAGGTTAAACCAGTGTTTTATACTTGTTCATTGTAACTGCCTTGCTTCTGTGATCTCCATTTCTATTTATAAAGTCCAGGATCAAATCTATTTTTGTATCCATGTTGTGAAATCATAACCCCATTTCTCTCTGTTCGCACCCCCTCCAACCCAATGTTAGAATGGATAATTACGCTTTTCACATTGTGTTTTGCATTAAGCTTCATCTGCCCAATCCATCACCCTGTCTTCTCTTGAAAATTTATCACTATCTTTCTCACAATTTACAATATTTTCAAGTTTTGTGTCGTCCCTAAGTCCAACTCATTAATATATATTTTTAAAAAGCAGTGATCCTTAATACTGACCATGCGAAACCTCCCTGTTCAATTACTCCCATCGAAAAAACAACTGGCCCCCATTATTCTGTTTTCTGTCACTCAATCCACCTCAGATGATGCTGCCACTTTCCCTTTCATCCTTTGACTTTACTGATAAGCCTGTAATATGACACTTTATCTGACACTTTTTGGAAGTCCATGGAACTCATATGAATGACATTACCCTCATCAACTTTCCTGTGACAGTATTAAAAGCTTCATCAAGTTACTAAAACACAATTTGCCTTCAACAAATCCATCTTGGTTTTCTGTAATTAACAATGTGACTGTTACTTCTGTCCCAGATGACCATTTCTGAAAGTTTTCTCACCACTGAAGCCTGTAGTCACCGATAAGTAACATCTCAATTTGAATTATTTTCTGTGCTTTCAAATCTCTCCATGTCTCACTCCTCACTATTGCTGTTACCACATCTAGCTCCCAACCATGTTATTTCATAAGTTCATGAGATATTAGAATTATATCAGAATTAGGCCATTCAGCCCTTCAAGCCTGCTCCAACATTCGATCATGGCTGATATGCTCCTCACCCTTCAACCCATTACCAATTAAAAATCTGTCTAACTCCTCCTTAAATTTACTCGCTGTCCCAGCATCCACCACACTTTGGAGATTCAAAACCCTTTGGGAGAAATAGTTTCTCCTCAACTTTGTTTTAAACTTGTTCCCCCTCATCCTAAGACTGTGACCTCTCTTCCTAGAATGCCCCACAAGAGGAAGCATCCATTTCACATTTGTTCGATCCAAACCTTTTATCATCTTGAAAACCTCAATTTGATCTCACTTCATTCTTATAAATTCCAGACAGTATAGGCCTAAACTGTTCAATCTCTCTTCATATGACAAACCCCTCATCTCTGGGGTCAAGCTAATGAACCTCCTCTGAACAGTCTCCAATGCCACTGCATCTTTCCTCAAATAAGGGGATTAAAACTGTGCACAATACTCCAGGTGCGATCTCACCAATGCCTTGTATAGCTATAACAATATCTCCTTACCTTTATATTCTATTCCTTTAGCTAGGAAAAGGCACCTCCTAATCCCACTGGCAAATCTCTGCATTCATTTCATTCTGGTCTCTTGAACACCAATAATTTTAATCACTCTCTGGATCTCATGTCTCTCATTCCCCCTTTAACACATTAAAATCATACCTCTTCAACAGGCTTTCCATCATCTGACCTCATATCCCCTCATATGGCTCAAAATTGTAACCTTCTGGTGAAATATCTCAGAATGTTTCGATATATAAAATAATGCAACTTTGAGTAACACCCCAGTATCCTATAATTACGTTTTAGTAACACCAAAAGGATAAAATGGGACAAGTAACAGATTCTAGGTATAAATGGATTTTTGGCTGACCTTTTATAATCAACCTGTGTGGGTTACTAGACTGAATAACATTTGTTTTAAACCATACCACCTGCAAGACCCACCCTAGAATCAGATTATATTTGAAGTCAGGTTTTCCATCTGTCTAAAGCAGCCCTCTCTGCATCTCAACAGTTGATATTGAAAAGTTTTGTGTTATAATAACCCCCTATGACAATGTGGTTACTCAGAATCACACAATTATTGCAGTGAAGAAGAGGCCATTCAGCTCATTGTGTCTGCACTGGTTCTCCAAATGAGCAATTCACTTGGTGCCATTCTCCCTCCTTGTCCTCATAACCCTGCACATTCTTCCTTCTCCAACAGCCGTCTAATTCCTTTTTGAAGGCCTTGATTTGAGCTGCCTCAGCCACACTCTCAGGCAGTGCATACCATACACAACAAATAGTCAGCAGAGCTCTGAGATCCTTTCTCCCTCGAGAGCTGGTCCTGCTCATTCAGTGGAATTATTCTGGATGTGTCAGCTCCACTCCCCATCCCCACAGGTTATTCACCAACCAGTATATGCCTTAAACCTTTTAGCATGTTTATCACAGGCGCTGCCTACAGAGATTTATCAAATGGACTTTCTGGGATGCGTAACCTTTTCCTTTCTATCTCAATGATGTTGAATTACCCACATAATGTCCCAGATAATTTGCAGTATTAGTCCCTCAATTTATAGTCGTCTGTTAAATAACATCACTCTGAAACAAATGTCTTTGCAGGGTCTATGTCCCTGCGGTGTTTTGTGCATTCATGTGGTACCACATTACAATCAGAGAAAAGTTGGTTTCACTGATACTCACCTTCAGGATGGGGTCTCGTCCCTGTGATCCTTTGTTTAATGAATCCAGGACTGTATTTCCAACAGAACAATTGCCAATGCAATTATTTGATTTAAAGAGGTGATTTCTGCTGAGCTTGGATCACCTAAGTCATGGAAGAAGACCATTCAGCCCATTCAGTCTATGTTGATTCTGTGTAGAGCACTCCAGTTAGTCCCACACGTCAGGTCTAATTACCTTCAGATGTCTATCCAATTTCCTTCTGAAATCGTTCACCATTCTCACTCTCACCTCCATCAAGACAGTGAGTTATAGGATGATCAGACCAGTCTGCAGAAGGTAGTGGAGGCTGGTACATATGCAACATTTAAGAGGCATTTGGATGGGTATATGACTGGGAATGGTTTGGAGGGATATGGGCTGGGTGCTGGCAGATGGGACTAGATTGGGTTGGGATATGTGGTCGGCATGGACGGGTTGGACTGAAGGGTCTGCCTCCAGCAGAGTATATGGGATGCTCCAGCACAGAATCTAATATGATACAGTATTGCCCTGGCAGGGGTGTGTGATCTTTCCAATAAGATGTCACACTGCTCCACTCCTTGTCCAATCCTTGGGGAATTCTATTACAATATTTGAAGTTTGCGTGAAAGCGGGAGAGGGTGAGTTATGTCACTCATGTATCTTGGTTAATTTTCCTCTGAGAGTAATTTGGAATGTGCTTGCCAAGTATGCCAATAACATCACCAAATAAGAACGCCTCTGGGATAATGAAGAAGGCATTTGGTATGCTTTCCTTTATTGGTCAGAGTATCGAGTACAGGAGTTGGGAGGTCATGTTGCAGCTGTACAGGACATTGGTTAGGCCACTTTTGGAATATTGCGTGCAATTCTGGTCTCCCTCCTATAGGAAGGATGTTGTGAAACTTGAAAGGGTTCAGAAAAGATTTACAAGGATGTTGCCAGGGTTGGAAGATTTGAGGTATAGGGAGAGGCTGAACAGGCTGGGGCTGTTTTCCCTGGAGCGTCGGAGGCTGAGGGGTGACCTTATAGAGGTTTATAAAATTATGAGGGGCGCGGATAGGGTAAATAGACAAAGTCTTTTCCCTGGGGTGGGGGAGTCCAGAACTAGAGGTTTAGGGTGAGAGGGGAAAGATATAAAAAGAACCTAAAGGGCAACTTTTTCACACAGAGGAATGAGCTGCCAGAGGAAGTGGTGGAGGCTGGTGCAATTACGACACTTAAAAGGCATCTGGATGGGTATGTGAATAGGAAGGGTTTGGAGGGATATGGGCTAGGTACTGGCAGGTGGGACTAGATTGGGTTGGGATATCTGGTCAGCATGGACGAGTTGGACAGAAGGCCTGTTTCCATGCTGTACATCTCTATGACGTCAACAAATGGCACTGAAGCACATGATCTGGGCACCAATATTCCAAACCCATGACCACTACAATCTGGAAAGGACAAGGGCAGTACAGCCACCTACAAGTTCCCCTCCCCAAGCCACTCACCATCCCGACTTCAAAATATATTACTCTTCCTTCATTGTTTCAGGGTTAAAATCCTGAAATTCCCTCCTTAACATCAGTTTGTATGTCTACCAAGAGCACATGGACTGCAGCTCACCACCACCTTCTCAAAGGATGGGCAATAAATGGCTAGCCCAGCTAGTGAAACTCAGGTCCCATGAAATAGTACCTTTTAAAAAGCCGCACATGTGGATGATAGACAGGAATGAGTGCAGACTGCTATCAGGTCGTTCCCTTTAAGACATTGTCCATCATGGCTACACAATATGTAGAAGCACCACCCATTGAAATGGATAGACCCTGTACAACAAAACAAAATGCAAAGGGAACAGTGTTTTTACGCACAAATCCTCTAAACTGTTTCGTACATTGCAACAGTCACTGTATTTAAACATACTTCGATGGTTGAAAGGTGATTTAGACAAACTTAAATTCCTTTTGCAAAATATCCTGGAGGACACATTCTAACTGCAGGAGATTTCGCAATGGGTGGCAATTTACCTTAAAGGTGTAAACTTGTGTCTACCAACAGCACAAGGAATGATGAAGGGCCTCTGCCCGAAACGTCGACTCTCCTGCTCCTCTGGTGCTGCCTGATCTGCTGTGCTTTTCCGTCACCACACTTTTCTGTTGCAAATGAAAGCAGCAGTGAACAGGCCAAATACCATTGACATGAATCATCCAAGAACTCTCAGCAGTTATTTACAACTAGAAAATTTAAATGCCTTCCTCGCTATATATATATATATATGCATCATATTATGTTACAAACGATAGCCTATCTTGATAACTATCGGGCCAGCAGGAGAGTTCTTCAGCAGTGATTTAATATCAATTGGGAATGTTATACCTTTGGTTCCATTGCATTGGAGACTGGTCAATAGCTGGTGATGGATTATTTTACAGGTCACTGGGTGAACATGGCAGCTTCTCTACTATAACTTAATTAGGTTACAGATTTTAAACTTGGAGATGAAGTGATCGCAGGGGAGTGGTGGGAGAGTGATATCGGGGGGAGTAGAGTTGGAGGAGTCATAGTAGGGGAGTGGGTGGGAGTGGATGGGGGAGTGATAGCAAGGGAGGGGTAAGGGTGGGGTAGTGAAAGCGATGGGTGGGGTGGGGGAGTGATAGCAGGGGAGGGGGTAAGGGTGGGGTAGTGATAGCGGGGAAAGGGGTGGGGGTGGGGTGGGGGAGTGATAGACGGGGAGTGGTGGGGGTGGGGTGGAGTGATAGCGGGGGAGTGATAGCAGGCGAGGGGGTGGGGTAGGGGAGTGATAGTAGTGAGTGGAGTGGGGAGTGATAGCAGAGCAGTGGTGGGGGTGATAGCGTGGGAGTAGTGGGGGTGGGGGAGCGATAGCAGGTGAGGGGGTGAGGTGGGGGAGTGATAGCAGGGGAGGGGGTGGTGTGGGTGGGGTGGAGTGGTGGGGTGGGGGAGTGATAGGCGGGGAGTGGTGGGGGTGGGGTGGAGTAATTGCAGGGGAGTGGGTGAGGTGGGGGAGTGTTAGCAGGGGAGGGGGTGGGGTGGGGGAGTGATAGCAGGGCAGTGGTGGGGATGGGGTGAGGGAGTGACAGCCAGGGAGTGGTGGGGGTGGGGTGGAGTGATCGCGGGGAAGTGGGTGGGGTGGGGGAGTGATAGCCGGGGAGTGGTGGGGTAGGGGAGTGATAGCGGGGGATGGGGAGGGAGTGGGGGTGGTGTTATGGTGGGGGAGAAGTGGTTGATGGCATGGTGAGGCGGGGTGTAATAGTGGAAGGTGTGCTGCACTGTTGGAGATGCTGTCAATATAAGAACTGCCCTCTCTGATGGCCAATCCCTGGCACTATTTGGAAGATATTTATCCATCGGTTGACATCACAACCACACAAGTCATTAATCGTTCTCCCTTAGCTGTTTGTGGGAGATGGGTGTGTGTAATTTAGCTGTCACATTCCTTGAAATCCAACAATGACTACATTTCAGAATGACATCATTGGCTGTATAATGCTTTGTAGCTCTTTTCAAATCCGTTAGAAGAGTAAGAGGTAAAACTTCAGAAATGTCGGAGATAAATTTGAAACTATACGAAAGAAATCAATAATATTCATAGAAATCTGAATTAGGCCTTTTAGCTTCTTGAGCCTTCCCCAACATTCAAGAAAGTCTTGACTGCCCTTTTTATGAATTTCACTTTCTCACTATATCCCCATGATCAATGATTTGCTCCGTATGCAAACATCTATCGACTGCAGTCTTGAATACATTCAATAGGACAATCATAGCCTCTGGAGTGAACCATTCCAAAAGATACACAACCTTCCCCTGAATTAACAAATACACCTTCATCTCAGTTCTAGGTCACTGATCCCTCATCCTGATAATGAATGTTGAATTCTTGACTTCTCAGTGAAGACAAACCAGATTAGCATCTATCCCATTATACCCTTCAGAATTTTAGTTGTTTCAATTCGATAAATTCTGATCACATACTTGGTGTTCTCGACTCTTCAAAAAGTGTGTTAAATTGAGAAAGTAGGAAGGATGTATTATCTTGGAAGGAATACAAGGATTTACAGAAGTGATACCTAGCCTTCTTGGGTTAAGTTATAAAGTGAGATTATACAACTCAGGTCTATTTTCTCCAGAATTTAGATTAAGTGATGAGCTGATCAAAGTCTTCAAGATACAAATAGGAAAAGACAGGGTAGATAAAGATAAACTATTTCCACTGGTTGGATAGTCCAGAACTAGGGGTGTACTGAGAGATTTAGGGCCAAACCAATCAGGAGTGATATTAGAAAATTCTTCTACCATCCTATGTGTGTAGATGTTTGGAACTGTCTTCCTCAAACAGCGGTGAATACAGGATCAGTTGTTAGCTTTAAATCTGAGATTTTGTTTTGTTTAGCAATGTATTAAGGACAAGGGCCAGAGGCCAAAGGCCTAAATGGAATTGGACCACAGATCATCTATGATCTCATTGAGTGGTGGAACAGGCTTGAGGGACTGAATTGCCCACTCCTGTTCTTACGTTCCCATGCTATTAATGGAGAGGAGTAAGAAGTGGGTTTTACTTATTTAAAGATTTTATGTTAATATTAATCAGATTTTACACAAACTGGTCAGAGTCTAATGAATATTTACATGTCCAGAAGCAAAGTACTGGGGATACTGGAAATCTAAAATAAAGTCAGAAAATGCTGAAATACAGGGGCAGGTGTGCAGACAGAGTTTTAAATAAATGACTTGAACAGAACAGGCAGAAAAGGTCAACGACAATTGATTACAACAAAGAAGATCCTAATGGCTAAAGTGTCTAAAGGAGAAAAAGGCAGTGTCTTTCACCATTCGCACAAAGTTTTGCTTTTCCATATTTTTATTAAGTGGATTTACATTTTGCCAAGGGTGGAATCTTCTGCTGTTGCTGGGGTGATTTTGGAGCTGGAGGGATTTAATTCAGAAGGATGGTGGAATATCTGAACCCTGACACTTTTCCACCTTCAAAGTCTCCCTGAAAAATACAGCATTTCCACCAATTCATAGGAATGCCTGACCCAGGGCCATCCTAACTGGAGAGAAACATCTGCCAAAGTGCTACCTGTCATCAGCATCTGACAAGTCCCGAGCAGGAGCCACACACAAACAACATGTGAAAACCTGAGCAGCCCAGACCTGTCCTCAACCACCACTTACACACAGACACACATGTGCACACTGACAGTTAAATACATGCCTACACCGACACACACACACACACACACACACACACACACACACACACACACACACACACACACACACCTAAGACAAGAAAACTTTATAACTATGCTTCTACCACACCACAGTACATCACCATATATAATTGTCCCAAAGCACATCAAACCTCAGCACAACAGGTGAATCATTCTGTCCAAGTCGTGGTCATTCAACAACATTATCACCACTGACTGCCCCACCATCAATATCCCAGTGGTTACCATTGACTAGAAACTGAACTTTATATTAATTCATTCATTCATGGGATATGGGTATCACTGACTGGACCAGTATTTATTACCCAGCCTTAATTGCCCAGAGGGCAGTTCTGAGTCAACCACATTGTTGTGGTTCTGGTGTTACACATAGACCAGGTAAGGACAGCAGTTTCCTTCCCTAAAGGGCACGAGTGAACCCGTTGGGTTTTTCTGACAACTGACAACAGTTTCATGGTCGTCATTAGATTTTTATTAAATTCAAATTTCACCATCTGCCATAGAACCCAGGTTCCAAGTGCATTATTTAGGTCTCTGAATTAATAGCTTAGCAATAATACCACTGGCCCCTTACTTCCCCATCAGACCATACAGAAAAGTACAATGGCTATGAGAACAGGTCAGAGACTCGCAACTCTTGTGATGTTTGTCCACAACCCACAGGGAATAAATCTGGCGTGTGCTGAATACTTCCCATTTGCCTGAATGAGTGCAGCTCCAACAATACTCAAGATGCTTGAGCCCTCCAGGGTAATGTAGCCTGCCTGATTGGCTTACTGTATATCATTTATCTATTCATTCCTGCATCATCACACAGTGCCAGCAGTATGCACCACCCACAAGATGCACTGCAGGAACTCACAAAGGCTTCTACAGAGCTTCTGTGACCCCCTACCACCGAGAAAGACAAGGGCAGCAGATGCATAGGAACATCATCACCTGCACGTTCCCCTCTAAGTCACTGACCATTCGGAGTTCTCTGTCATTGGTCAAAATCCTGGAACTCAAACCATAATAGCAGGTGTACCTACACCACATGGAAGGCAAAAGTTCAAGAATGGGACACATCACCAACTCTATGGTTAGCAATAGACAATTAATGCTGAACTAATCAGTAGACAATTAATTTTGAGCTAATCAATAGGCAATTAATGCTAGCCCAATCAAAAATCAATTAATGTTGGTCTAATCAATAGGAGAAAGTGAGGACTGCAGATGCTGGAGATCAGAGCTGGAAATGTGTTGCTGGAAAAGCGCAGCAGGTCAGGCAGCATCCAGGGAACAGGAGAATCGACGTTTCGGGCATAAGCCCTTCTTCGGGCATAAGCCCTTATTCAGCCCTTCCTCAAGAAGGGCTTATGCCCGAAACGTCGATTCTCCTGTTCCCTGGATGCTGCCTGACCTGCTGCGCTTTTCCAGCAACACATTTCCAGTCCTGGTCTAATCAATAAGCAATCAATACTGACCTAATCAATAGGCAATTACTTAATAGACTAGCCGAGCCAGTCCACATCCTGTGAATGACTTTATACAAAATATATTAAGTCCAGTCCAGTCCATAACAATAGAAGCTGAAATAAAGAGAAACAGTAATACAATGATATCAGATGTCAGGACAAAAGCGATCATATTCAGTATCTCAGGAGACTGGCAACATAAACAGAGTCTATAAAAATATACTACTTGAGGTTGACATTTCCCTCCACCTGTTGAAGATATCATACAGTCCAATTACTAATTGAGACCCACTCTTACACAGTACTGCTTCGTGCTTCAATATATTTCAGTGACATTGTATAGTGACTGCAGAGTCCCAAGAACAGCAAAGCCTTGAGTGCCTCATTCACTTGTTTCTGATGTTGGAGATCAAACTGTTCACCAGAGACCAAGGAGAGCTCCCTGCTTTTCCTTTATTTGTATCCATGAATCTGTAACTTCTACACATGTCTGAAGAACAACACCTTCAACACTGCAGCTTTCCTTCGCTGGGGTACTGAATGCAAAAATAAGTTTAACCTCCTGCCATAGAGCTGAAACTTGCAACCTTGTGATTCAGAAGTGAGATACTGAGAGTGATACTGAGTCATGCTGACATACGCTTACCTTAATCTGCAAATAAACTCTGCAAATAGTAGGTTATTGGGACCTAACCCTTTTGAAAGGAATTAGATTAATACAGTCGCCCCACCCCATACTCAAGGAGAATACATTCCAAGACCTACTGTGAAAGTCTGAAACCGTGGATAGGAGGGAACCCATTCACTTAGATGGGAAACCTACCTTCTTAGCATCCCCAGACCCTGGTTCTGGAAGGTTTCCTATAATATGTTCGGCCGTGGTAAACCACGTAACTGAAACAGTGGAAAACGATTCCGCAAATATGAGGGTCTTCCTCTACCTAATTAAGATGTTTCTTAATAAGTTCAGGATAGAACGATTAATCATCTAGGAGGATGATGAATTCTTTATTGGTGGTTTGTGCATAAATCACCTGATTGAAAAATAATTATATGTGTTATAGACATAATTTGTGAGGTTAAATTAATGCTTGGGAATTTCATTCGAGTATTCATAAGAATTGGAGTGATTTTTGATTTGTAATTTTGCCTTGAATGTTTAACTAGTATGTGCTCAGTTGTCTCAGATGTTTCAATAGATTTCATGTCAAAGGAAGATTGGACAGTAATTCTAGCGGGAATGAATTTGAAAGGTCAAACTGTGCTTGTTCAAACCAAACTCACCAACAATGATGTCCCATTTTACTTTGTTCATTTCTATTATTTCATTTTTGTTCAGAATATAACTGCACATATTTCAAGCATTTCACATCAGGAGAAAATGCAGAAATTTTCCAAATTACTACTCAGAAAGGTAAGTGACTGAAATCTATCAGATCTTGTTTAGTTATGGGATCGATTCGATTTGTTATCCAATACTGTAATGAAGAATAATAGACATTGAGCACAATTTTTGAAGAGTAACTGTTAACGTCACACATTAACAAGGAAAGCTGTTAATAGGGAGGACCCTCACTAATCCATAACCTACACCCCCCTTCTTCCTTGATGGTATCAACAGTTTACAGAGTGTCACTAAAGGGGACAATCTTTATATGTGTGTTCGTCAGAAAGGACCATTTCATCAGGAGTGGGGGTTACAGTCAAACCTGATCCCCAAGTCAATTCACATCCATTTGCAGTTTGCAATCAGAAATCCCTGAAGGAAGTGTCCTCCATTCGCCCACACAGTCAGCATATTTATTGTGTCACACTCTGACATTTAGCTGTGATCACATTCACCCAGGTATAAACTGGATTAAACCCAAGCCCATTCTGGTGTTTGGCTATATATCTGATTTGGGTATTTCATGTATGTTCGATTTTAATTAATTGATAATTTTGTGAATTGAGTTGAATTGAATTTATTGTCACGTGTCCCGAGACACAGTGAAAAGCTTTGTCTTGTGAGCAATACAGGCAGATCACAGAGTTAAATAGCATAGATAAGTAAATAATAGGTAAACAGCGGCAAAAACAAAAACACAGCTACAGGTGAATGCTAAGAGTTTGTGAGTCCATTAGTATTCTAACAACAATCGGGTAGAAACTTTCCAAACCGGCTGGTGCATGTGTTCAGGCTTCTGTACCTTCTCCCCGATGGTATAGGTTGTAGAAAAGCATTGCCAGGGCGGGATGGATCTTTGAGAATGCTGGCGGCCTTTCCTTGATAGCGGGCCTGGTAGATGGATTCTATAGATGGGACGTTGGCCTTTGTGATTGTCCAGGCCGAGTTCACCACTCTCTGTAACAGTCTTCGATCTTGAATAGTACAGTTGCCATACCAGGTAGTGATACATCCAGATAGAATGCTGTCGATGGAGCACCTATAAAAGTTGGCAAGGGTTTTCGCCGTCATGCCAAATTTCCTCAGCTGCCTGAGGAAGAAGAGAGGTTGTTGGGCCTTTGTAACCAGTGCGTCCATATGGGGAGTCCAAGAAAACTTGTTGTGGATGACCACTCCCAGGAGCTTGACACTCTCCACTCATTCCATCTCTGTGCTGTTAATGTGTAGGGGGGAGGGGGCATGAGTGACATCCCGCTGAACGTCAATGATGAGTTCCTTGGTTTTGCTGGCATTGAGAGCTAGGTTTTTCTCAGTGCACCATTTTTCCATTTGTAGTCTGTTTTGTCACCCATCTGAGATTCAACTGACTATGATGGTATCATCAGCCAACTTGTAAATGGAATTAGTCTGGTATTTGGCAATGCAGTCAAGAGTACAGTCAGTACAGTAGGGGGCTGCGTATGCACCCCTGGGGTGGGGGGAATCCAGTGTTGAGTGTTAGTGAGGATGAAATATTGTTCCCAATCTTCACTGATTGTGGCCTGTGGATCAGGAAGCTGAGGATCCAGCTGCAGAGAGTAGAGCTTAGTCTGAGATCACTAAGTTTAGTACTGAAAATGTGTTGCTGGAAAAGTGCAGCAGGTTAGGCAGCATCCAGGGAACAGGAGAATCGACGTTTCGGGCATAAGCCCTTCTTCAGGAATCCTGATTCCTGAAGAAGGGCTTATGCCCGAAACGTCGATTCTCCTGTTCCCTGGATGCTGCCTAACCTGCTGCGCTTTTCCAGCAACACATTTTCAGCTCTGATCTCCAGCATCTGCAGACCTCACTTTCTCCACTAAGTTTAGTAATCAGTCTCAAGGGGATAATAGTGTGGGAGGCTGAACTGTAGTCAATGAGTAGGATTCTTACATAGCTGTTCTTGGTGTCAAGATGTTCTAGGGAGGAGTGAAGGGCAAGTGATATGGCATCTGACATGGATCTGTTGGTCCAGTCGGCAAATTGGAGTGGGTCAAGAGTAGTGGGGAGGCTGGAAATTGGTGATACAAAATGGCTCCTGATATTGAAAACAATGAGCAAACCTTTGAGTGTGTATTGAGCCATACAAACTTACAGCACAGAAGGATGCAATGTAGCCCATATTGGCCAAAATTGACATCATATTCCTTTTAACAGTGTTTATTTGTATAGAAAGTGAAAGAGATCAGAACCTTTTGCCATAGTGCATCTTCGAAAAGCTACATATTGTCACAAAAACTATCTATTTAAAAGAGAACTCCATAAGTTAAATCTTTCTAAGTATGTGAGGGTTAATCTAGTAGAGCAGGAAGGAGTGGAACTAACATTCAGACCTGAAACAAAAAACAGAAATTGTTATAGAAAGTCAGCAGGTCTGGCAGTATTTGTGGAGAGAAAAACAGAGATAATGTTTTGAGTCCAGTGACCCTGCTTCAGATCTGAAGTTGTTCAGGAACTCAGGCCTTGGCAAAGTCCTGATGGCCAACTCAAATCCACTTACTCAGCTGCCAATCGTATTTTAAGCTCAGGACCCTACAGTTGTTATGACTAGCACTGTATTGGGTCAGATTTCCAACACTGTGTGACCAGGTTTGATGCCATGTTTACTCATCTCCAGAGACTCTGTAAAGTATCTCTTGATGCCACGTACACTTCTCAGCCTCAAACTGGGACATTTCCGGTGTCAATGGGGTGAGGTGGGGGCTTCAGTTTGTGTTCATGCAGAAAAAGGTGGAAGGGGGGTGGGTATCATGTGAAAAGTTGGCTGACCCTTTACCTACTCAAATAGAGGATTAGATTTCTCTTTGCAGCCCTCTCTGGAAAAACAGGTGGCCGTGCACATGGCTGGCACTATTTGAACTGCATGGACTTCAGTGAAAGAAAGACTATACTTGGAGGGGGGCGGTGGGGGGGCGGAAATGTGCTTTCAAACTGCTGCTGTCTTTTTAGGTGTTGGATAACTCAGTTGGTCATCTTTCTCAATGAATACAAGGCAGGAGCTGAGCGATAATGGAGTGAATCTGCGGGCACCTTTCTCAGTTTCTTGGCATCTGTTCCTCTGCAGAATATAGCATTTCAGCAGCGGCCATCGCAATCATCAGCATTGGGTTTATGGTGCTCGGTACAATCTGTCTGCTGCTCTCCTTCAACAAGAGGATGGATTATTTCCTGAAACCAGCCGGCATGTTCTTTATCTTCTCGGGTAGGTTGATGGTGCGGGGCTTAGACAGTTAACAGCTGCACTGCGTTCGGACTGGAGTGTGGGCCCGATAGCCATCTGCTTCTCCTCTGAGCAAATGGGTGGGCAAATTAGTGAGGCTACCTCAGTAAAGTGCTCTTCATGTTTCATGCTGCACTCTGTTGGGACTGATAAGGCCTTTGTGGCACAGTGGTAGTGTCCCTCTCTCTGAGCCAGGAGATCCAGAAAGTCCCACTTTTTTCGGGTGTCACAACATCTCTGAACTGGTTTATTAGAAAATATATTGCAAAATATATAAGGGTTAACGTACCTGTCAAGACCAGAGGGTCCTAGTTACATTGGAGATGTGTCACATCATGTCCAAACACTGCTCTTAAAGGAACAGTTTATAGTTAACATGTTAAAAACAAATGGGCTTTGTGCTACAGTGCTTAAAGGAAGTGTGTAGTAGAGATTTTCTTATGAAGCTGTTCAGAGATGAAATGTCATACACCCCTTGAGCAGGTGGGATTGAATCCAGGCTTCTTGGCTCAGGGGGTTGGAGTATCAATCCCCCGCCTGGCATATGGGAGACCAGAGTTCAGTTCAAATGGGAGGCAACACTGCTGAAAGGTTTTACCTGGTGTTTGTGGTCAGTGTTCCTCCAGTAATGACTGTTGATGACTGTACATGTCAAAGTGTACTTTTAGATATTTTCGAGTCAATTTGCTCAGATGTTATAATACACCTCAGGAGCAGAGGGGATTTGAACCTAGGCCTCCTGGCTGAAAGATAGGGACATGACCATTGTGCCACAAGAGGTCCCTCGCATTATGATGTTTTTAACTTTTGTCTCATTTATCTCCCTTCATTCAACCTTTCTTTGCCTTCTTTGATTTCTCTTTCTTTACTCGTTTCATGATGAATTAATTTTACCCTCCTTTTCAGTTATTCCTTTACTCTGGGGTCCTTATCACACTTTAGAAACTCACTTTCCAGTCCCATGGTGAGCAATGCTTTTTAAATTAAAGTTACATGAACAAGTCTCTTCTGATATATTACAAGATGTCCTGTTCCAGCATAACCCTTTTGTTTCTTTTTAATCCTGCCCATTCCATCCTCCCAGCCTTACTCTCAGTGGGATGTTGTTCCTTAGTTACCAGGTGTCATGGCAATATTTCAATGTTATTTTTGTTCATTGATGCGATGTGTCTTTATGCCTGGGTTAGTACTCATTGCCCATCCCTAATTCCCTGGTGAAGGTGGGAGTGAGCAGCCTTCCTGATTTGCTGCATTCCCTCCATTGTAGGGATACCCACGCTGCCATTAGAAACTATCATTTCAACCCAGTGACACTGAAGGAACTATGATATATTTCTGTGGTCACAGGCCAGGCATAAGACATTAAGACACAGGAGCAGAAATTAGGCCATTCAGCCCATTTGGTCTGCTCTGCCATTCAATCATGGCTGATATGTTTCTCAACCCCATTCTCCCCGTAATCCTTGATCCCCTTGATACTCAAGAACCTATCTATCTCAGTCTTAAATAAACTCAATGACTTGGCCTCCACAGCCGCCTGTGGCAATGAATTCCATAGATTCCCCAGTCTCTGGCTGAAGAAGTTTCTCCTTATCTCCATTCTAAAAGGTATTCCCTTTACTCTAAGACTGTGCCCTCGGGCCCTAGACTCTCCCACCAATGGAAACATCTTCCCAATATCTACTCTGTCCAGACCATTCAGTATTCTGTATGTTTCAATTAGATCCCCCCTCATCCTTCTAAACTCCATTAAGTATACACCTAGAGTCCTCAAACGTTCCTCATATGTTAAGCTTTTTATTCCTGGGATCATTGTCATGAACCTCCTCTGAACACACTCCAGGGCCAGTATATCCTTCCTGAGATATGGGGCCCAAAACTGCACACAATACTCCAAATGTGGTCTGACCTGAGCCTTATAGAACCTCAGACATATATCCCTGCTTTTGTATTCAAGTCCTCTCAGAATAAATGCCATCATGCAGTTGCCTTCCTAACTACTGACTCAACCTGCAAGTTTACCTTGAGGGATTCCTGGACTGGAACTCTTAAGTCTCTTTGCACTTCAGACTCCTGAATTTTATCCCGATTTAGAAAATAGTCCATGCCTCTATTCTTCCTACCAAAGTGCATGACCTCACACTTTCCCATGTTGTACTCCGTCCGCCACTTCTTTGCCCACTCTCCTAATCTATTCAAATCCTTATGCAGCTTCAATGCTACCTGTCCCTCTATCTATCTTTGTATTGTCTGTAAACCTAGCCAGAATGCCCTCAGTTCCTTCATCCAGATTGTTAATGTATAAGTGAAAAGTTGTGGTCCCAACACTGAACCTTGTGGAACACCACTTGTTACCAGCTGCCATCCTGGGAAGGACCTTTCATCCCCACTCTCTGCTTTCCATGCTAGCACCTTGCCTCTAATATCATGGACTCTTATCTTACTCAGTGGCCTCCTGTGCGGTACCTGGTCAAAGGCCTTCTTTAAGTCCCGGTAGATAATATCCATTGGCTGCCCTTGGTCTAACCTGCTCATTACTTAGAGTCATAGAGTCATACAGCATGGAAACAGACCCTTCGGTCCAACCCGTCCATGCCGACCAGATATCCCAACCCAATCTAATCCCACCTGCCAGCACCCAGCCCATATCCTTCCAAACCCTTCCTATTCATGTACCCGTCCAAATGCCTCTTAAATGTTGCAAACCAGCCTCCACCATTTCCTCTGGCAGCTCATTCCATTCACGTACCACCCTCTGTGTGAAAAGGTTGCCCCTTAGGTCTCTTTTATATCTTTCCCCTCTCACTCTAAACCTATTCCCTCTAGCTCTGGACTCCCCCACCCCAGGGAAAAGACTTTGCCTATTTACCCTATCCAGGCCCCTCATAATTTTGTAAACCTCTATAAGGTCACCCCTCAGCCTCCAACACTCCAGGGAAAACAGCCCCAGCCTGTTCAGCTTCTCCCAATAGCTCAAATCCTCCAACCCTGGCAACATCCTTGTAAATATTTTCTGAACCCTTTCAAGTTTCACAACAACTTTCTGATAGGAAGGAGACCAGAATTGCATGCAATATTCCAACAGTGGCCTAACCAATATCCTGTACAGCCGCAACATGACCTCCCAACTCCTTTACTCAATACTCTGACCAATAAAGGAAAGCATACCAAATGCCTTCTTCACTATCCTATCCACCTGCAACTCCACTTTCAAGGAGCTATGAACCTGCACTCCAAGGTCTCTTTGTTCAGCAACACTCCCTAGGACCTCACCATTAAGGTCCTAGGGAGTGCTAAGATTTGCTTTCCCAAAATGCAGCACCTCGCATTTATCTGAATTAAACTCCATCTGTCACTTCTCAGCCCATTGGCCCATCTGGTCAAGATCCTGTTGTAATCTAAGGTAATTCTCTTCGCTGTCCACTACACCTCCAATTCTTCAAAGAATTCTAGCAGATTTATCAGGCATGATCTCCCCTTGATGAAACCTTGCTGACCTTGCCCTATTTTACCATACACTTGCAAGTATTCAGAATTCTCATCCTTCACAATGGATTCCAGGATCTTACCCATGACCAAGGTTCGGCTAATCAGTTTGTAATCTTCCATCTTTTGCCTTACTCCCTTGTTTATCAAAGGTGTCACATTAGTGTTTTTGCAGTTCTCTGGGATCCTCCCTGAGTCTAGTGATTCCTGAAAGATCATCACTAACATCTCTGCTATCTCCCTTAAAGTGCTGCAGTGTAGTCCATCTGGTCCAGGGGATTTATCCACCTTCAGGCCATTCAGTTTTTCTAGCACCTTCTCTTTGGTGATGGCTGCCATACTCAGCTCTGCCCCCTCACTCTTGAATTTTTGGGATATTACTTGTGTCTTCCACCATGAAGTCAGACGCAAAGTAATTATTCAGTTCCTCAGCTATTTTTTTGTTCCCCAACACTAGCTCTCCAGTGTCAATTTCCAGGGGCCCAATGTCCACTTTTGCCTCTCTTTTGCCCTTTATATCTGAAGAAACTCCTGAAGAAACTCCTTACAGCCTTCCTTTATATTACTGGCTGGCTTACCCACATATTAAATCTTCTTCCTCCTTATTTATGTTTTTTTTTGTTGCCCTCTGTTTGTCTTTGTGAGCTTCCCAAACCTCTGGTTTCCCACTGCTCTTCACCACATTGTATGCTTTCTATTTTGCTTTTATACTATCCCTGACCTCCGTAGACAGCCAGGGTTGTCTCATCTTCCCTGTACCATGCTTCTTTTTCCTAGGGATGAAGCTCTGCTGTATCTCCTGAATTACTCCCTGAAACCCCTGCCATTACTGTTCCACTGTTTTCCTGTTAGGCTCCTCTCCCAGCCAATTCTAACCAGCTCCTCCCTCATGCCTCTGTCATTGCCTTTATTCAGCTTTATACCATTATCTCTGATTCTATCTTCTCCCTCTCAAATTGCAGAGTAAATTCAGTCATATTATGATCACTGCCTCCTAAGGGTTCCTCAACTTTAAGCTCCCTTACCAAGTCTGCCTTGTTGCACTAAATCTAGTATTGCTTGTTCCCGAGTGGTTCCACCACTAGCTGCTCCAAAATGCCATCTCATAGACATTCCCTTTCTTGCAACCCACTACCAACCTGATTTCCCCAGTCCACCTGGACTGGACACTGGAGGAACAGACAAGCCAAACCCATCCCTTCAACTTGTGGCTTTTTAAATATTCATTTACAGGATGTGGCTGTCACTGGCCGGGCCAGTATTTATTGCCCATCCCTAATTGCCCAGAGGGCAGTTAGGAGTCAGCCACATTACTGTGGGTCTGGAGTCACATGTAGGCCAGACTGCAGAAGGATGGCAGATTTCCTTCTCTCTAGAACATTCGGCTGAATCACTGCGTCCAGTATAAATTGGTCAATCTGGGGGTTAATTCCGAGGAGTAGCTAAAACACTCCACAAAATAAAGTTGCAGTTAGGAAACAGTTTGAATTATTCTTTTATTTTTCGTCCCCCCCCCCCCCCCCCCGAGCACTGCAACGCTTTCATTTGCAAGGCGTGTCAAACATTCTAGGCAAAAGTGAGGGCTGCAGATGCTGGAAATCAGAGTCTAGATTAGAGTGGTGCTGGAAAAGCACAGCAGGTCAGGCAGCATCCCAGGAGCAGGAAAACCATCAGACATTACAATCTGCCCGCTCAGTGCCAGGAGAGTGACCCCGCGTGTGTCCCCATGGGGGGTACCTTCCCGCCCACAGCTCCCCACTGACTCACTGTGTCGCCCTGTGTTCCAGGCCTGTGCATCATCATCTCGGTGGAGGTCATGCGGCAGTCTGTCAAGCGGATGATTGACAGCGAGGAGACCATCTGGATGCAGTATCACTATTCCTGGTCATTCGCCTGCGCCAGTGCTGCCTTTGTCATCCTCTTCATCGGGGGAATCACTCTCCTGCTCATCTCTCTGCCACGTATGCCCCAAAACCCATGGGAAACGTGCATGGATGCACCACCAGAACATGTGTGAGGTGGGGGTGGGGAATCAAATTCACTCACAGGGATATGGTGGACAGCTTTATTTATGGTGGCTAAACAGGGAGACTCATCTTCAGGGGTTTCTTAAAACAAAAAAAATTCACAACTTTAATTTCAAAAAACTGAAATCGGAAATGAAAGTAAAACATGCTGGAAGAAAAAGAACTGTGGATGCTGGAAATCTGAAACAGAACTTGCTGGAGAAACTCAGCAGGTCTGGCAGCATCTGAAGCAAAGTTAATCTTCGGGTTGAAAATGAGCCCTTTGCTGTTCTGCACAAGTCCCCAGTCTGCTCCAAGCACTCTGCTCCTCTTCCTCCACACACCTTAACATTGCAGCTCATTCTCTTCCACCTCAGATTTCCTGCAGTTCCAGTATTTTCCTGTCAGGAAAAACTGAAATATTCAGGCTTTCATTCGGGGAACTCGAGACATGGGAAGTGTGTCAAGGCCTGGACATTAACCTTTCATTCTCTTCCAGATGCCTGCTGCGCACTTTGTGCTTTCTTTAAATTTCTTTAGCAGAACAACAGGACATGAATAAGTCCACTCACCATTAATAGTGAGTCATTGATGGGGTTATGACTGGGAACTGCGTTGATGATAGCTTTGCTCTCTCACAGTCAGCGTCCTGGTAACACTGTATCATCGACACTCTTCTCAGCACTCAGCGTCGTGAGGATGTGTTTCTCAACAACGATTATTAGATTCACCTCTTGTGGGAAATGGGGCCACGTTAGCAGACCTCACTGTTGTGAATTACTGTACGTGTTCTTGGAACGGCAGGTTAAACATAAACACCTTAAATACACAGCCATAAAAATAAAAAGAAGGAACTGGGGATGCTGCAAATCTGAAAAGTAAACAGAAATTGCCGGAAAAGCTCAGCAGGTCTGGCAGCAGCTGAAGAGGGAAATCTGAGTTAACATTTCAGGGCCAGTGACCCTTCCTCAGAATTGGCAGTTAGCACAGATTCTGCCAGACCTTCGAATACACCACCACAGCTGGCTTCAGGATATTTCCTGATCAGCCTGTTGAGAGATGTTATTACATATCCCAAGAGCAGGTGGGAGTTGAACCCGTACCTCCTGGCTCAGAGGTAGGGACACGACCATTGTGCATACCACCAGCTCCAAATGTAGAGACATAGGGGATAGCAGCAGGAGGAGGCCATTTGGCCGTTGAGCCCCCTCTACTATTTATCACGATCATTGACTGATCTTCCATCGCAACAGCCTATTCCAGCCTTCTCCCCCTCACCTTTGATTCCATTTGTCCCAAGTGCTATATCTAGCTGCCTCTTAAATACATTTGGCATCAACTACCTCCTGTGGTAATGAATCCCACAGGCTTACCACTCTTTGGGTGAAGACATGTCTCCTCATCTCCATCCTAAATGGTCCACCCCGAATCCTCAGACTGTGACCCCTGGTTCTGGAAGCACCCACCATCAGGAACATCCTCCCTGCATCTACCCTGTCTAGTCCTGTTAGAATTTTACAAGTGACTATGAACCCCCCCCCCCCCATTTGTCTGAACTCCAGTGAAAATAATCCTAACTTAGACAATCTCTCCTCATACATCAGTTCCCCCATCCCCATAATCAGCCTGGTAAACCTTCACAGCACTCCCATGAGAGCAAGAGCAACCTTTCATAGAATTCGAACAGATTTGTCAAGCATCCTGACTCTAGCAAATCTTAGCAGGACTTATACACTTATTGGTAAGGTCCTAGAGAGTGTTGCTTGGAGTGCAGGTTCATAGCTCCTTGAAAGTGGAGTCGCAGGTAGATAGGATAGTGAAGAAGGCATTTGGTATGCTTTCCTTTATTGGTCAGAATATTGAGTACAGGAGTTGGGAGGTCATTTTGCGGCTGTACAGGACATTGGTTAGGCCTCTGTTGGAATATTGCGTGCAATTCTGGTCTCCTTCCTATCGAAAAGATGTTGTGAAACTTGAAAGGGTTCAGAAAAGATTTACAAGGATGTTGCCAGGGTTGGAGAATCTTAGCTGCAGGGAGAGGCTGAACAGGCTGGGGCTGTTTTCCCTGGAGTGTCGGAGGCTGAGGGGTGACCTTATAAGAGGTTTGTTAAATTATAAGGGGCATGGATAGGGTAAATAGACAAGGTCTTTTCCCTGGGGTGGGGTCCAGAACTGGAGGGCATAGGTTTAGGGTGAGAGGAGAAAGATAAAAGGGACCTAAGGGGCAACTTTTTCATGCAGAGGGTGATACATGTATGGAATGTGTTGTCAAAGAAAGTGGTGGACACTTGTACAATTACAGCATTTAAAAGGCATCTGGATGGGAATATGAATAGGAAGGGTTTGGAAGGATATGGGCCAGGTGCTGGCAGGTGGGATTACATTGGGTTGGGATATCTGGTCGGCATGGATGAGTTGGACCGAAGGGTCTGTTTCCGTGCTGTACGTCTCTATGACTCTATCTGGTCCTATTGCTGCTTTCTAAATGCTCTGCTATAAAGTCCTTGATAATAGTTTCGAGAATTTTCTCACTACTGATGTTTGGTTTACTGGTCTATAATTCCTGGTTTTCTCTCTGGCTCCCTTTTTGAATATTGGCTACCCTCCAATCTGCAGGGACTGTTCTAGAGTCTATAGAATCCTGGAAGATGACCACTAATGCATCTACTATTTCTATAGCCACTTCTTTAGGTATTCTGAGATGTAGATCATCAGGCCCTGATAAAGCTTAAGAAGTTCAGATCTGCACATTGTTCATTGCGTTTACCTTAACAACCACTCCCCTTCCAAAATTCCCAAGCAATCTTAAACAGTTTGAGGAAGTTTTCTTTTTAATGTAGTTCAAATATCAGTATGTTTGTAGCAGCATTTACTATGGAATATGTGAATCCATGTATGCAGATATATTCCTGACTCCAAACATAGGTTAATCCATGTATTCAACCTTGCCGTCAAATCCTGACCTTGTCTCGCAGTGACATTTTTGAGGTTTGTAAATCCACTCATTCAGGGAGAACAGCTTCAACCATCTGAAATCTCACCTGAGAGCAATAATCAGAAATAAACAATTACACCCTGGATCTGTAGCTTAACAATTGGCAAAAGCTTCAACATTGGATTATTATGTCATTCACCACTTCCCACATTTGTGTGACAAATGGCTTTGGGGTTTTTTAGATGCTGTAGAATTTATTGAGATTTCCCTAAATCTAAGCATGTGTGAAACTTGCATTTTAACTACATCACTACTCCTTACACATCCCTTTATAATAAACATATACCCAAACTTCTCCCATCAAGAAATCTGTCACAAGAGAAAATGTTTTCCTTGAAATTGGCTGTTATTTTTTTTTGCCGTGGCTTTATCTCCCTTGAGTCAATATTTCGGTGATTGTGGAGGATGGGGCTTGTAGGTTGCTCTGTTCAGTGGTTCAAACAAGCACTGATGACCCTGACCCCTTTAGCTGACCCTTCTCCTAGTTTGCCCAGAAATCCTCCTGCGATTGCAGTATGTGTGACTTCTAAAATCTGTGGAGATTGCACTGGTGAAAATGCACCTCTTAAACATTGAGCTTTGCCCCGATTAGCGTTCTGCTTTTTGTGGTTGAATTACATCGAATTGGAATTACCAAACAGTCGAGAGGCTTTTGGGTCTCCACTCATGTACAGAATACTCCATGTGAGCCCGACTGATCAAGTTATTAAAAAGCACATGCTACAGCAGAGTTCCTAGTATCAAACTATACTTTGCAAATACATATTAGCTGAATTATGAGGCCTTCCCCCTCCCTCAGATACCTTTTATATAATAGTTTAATTATTAGACACGGTTGTTTGGCAGCACAGAACTTGAATATTGAGAAAAAACACATTTTGTCAAAGCCTTTCATCTTGCACTCATCAGGACAATTGACAAGAAATACCAAAGTAAAGGGGAAACAACTATAAGGAGAGAGTGTTGATTGCTGATGTTAATGATGACTGACAGTTAACTGATAAGCTTTGTTTAAATTCTACAGCAGGCAGGCTGACTCTGATAGGGCAATATCTTGACCGGAAAATAAACCAGCAAATGGCTGTCCCCTATTATGTTGAGTTGAAACAGGCACTGTGTGTGTGTGTGTTTGTGTGTAATGTTCTTTCTTTGTATGTTAATATATGCAGCTTCCAGTTCTCACAAATGTGCCACAATGAGCCCAACTGACAATTCTAAATTGGTTGACAATGTAATTCTTTGTACAATCAGAATTAAAAAGCATTTGTTGTTCGATTGGGGATTTACATCTAAAACTGGATACTGTGTTTTGTAACCATGGTCAGTACTTTGCATGTTGTAACCAGCTGAAAGGACATGCTGTTTGATATTGTCTGCCAGTCTTTGGGTAGTACAGCCTACTTACTTGGCAGCATACCGGTAATGAAACAACATACCACAAGGCTCATTTGTGTGGTCGGTAGATGTCTTTTTGACTTGACGGCAGGATTTTGTTATAAACAAACACCAATCATAACTACAACATTATAGCAGCATGACACAGCAAGCTTCAAGAGTTGCTCAAACCTTTCAGATAACCTACCCAGGAAGTCTGCGCCCTTTGCCGGACCAAAATGACAGCCTTAGAGCTGTTCACGAGTTTGTGTGATTATACAGATAAAAGTGATCTGATCAGGGTCGCCGTTATCCCATCGCATGACCTTGATGTGCCCTATTTTCAGCATCAAGTTTCTACGTCCAAGAAATGGCTCTGACCTTATTTACCAAGGTGTTAATTAAGAAGCCAGTCTTACAATGTAAAGCACTATAGGAATCCCAATGTGTATATTGACTAGTGAAAGTAGGCTGTTAGTGCACAGTAGTAGAGAACTCCAGGCCAATAACTCAACTTAAGGCATCAAGAAAAGTGATTTCATTTGACTGTTAGATTTCAAATTTGAATTTGAGTGCAGGGTGGAGCCAGCCCATCAAGGAAATTCTTGCATGCAGCTATGGACTTCTGTATTGGAAGCATCTCATTTAATATTGGAAAAATGCAAGGAATAGCAGGTTACATGTGATTTCATTGAACATACAATTCTCATGGAATCCAAATAAAGATGTTTGAGGAGATGGGTCTAGCAGAGAACTCATGGCAAAGCCATTTATTTGGGATGCATAATGTCATTAAAATTGAATTCAACTGCACAAGTTACTGAGTTCATAAGTTTAGTGAGTACTGATTCACAAAATTGCTGCAGTGCAAATATCTATTGACTCTTGAATGGTGAATAGTCCAGCATTGTTAAATGAGCATATGGATGCTACATTGCTATTAATATGTGAAATCCTGTATGGTCTTCACAAATATGAAGAAGTGCTTCACCGTATAAGTGGAAAACTTGTTTGAAACTGGTTGTAGCAAGTTACCCAAACATTGGCCAGTTTATGTTGTGCCGAGTTAATCAGAGAGTTGAACGGATGTCATTTTTGTTGTCTTTTTTGTGATGATGTCCTTTTATCAGGGCTCCTAAGTAGAAAACTGATTTATAAGTAGGACCTCAGGAGATTCCTGCAATACCTGTCTGATTCTCATTGACCCATTGGCCCATCTGATCAAGATCCCGTTGTACTCTGAGGTAACCTTCTTCGCTGTCCACTACACCTCCAATTTTGGTGTCATCTGCAAACTTACTAACTGTACCTCTTATGTTCACATCTAAATCATTTATGTAAATGACAAAAAGTAGTAGACCCAGCACCAATCTTTGTGGCACTCCACTGGTCACAGGTGTCCAGTCTGAAAAGCAACCCTCCACCACCACCCTCTGTCTTCTACCTTTGAGCCAGTTCTGTATCCAAATGGCTAGTTCTCCCTGTATTCCATGAGATCTAACCTTGCTAATCAGTCTCCCACGGGGAACCTTGTTGCACGCCTTATTGAAGTCTATATCTGCCCTCATCAATCCTCTTTGTTACTTCTTCAAAAAACTCAAATCAAATCCGTGAGACATGATTTCCCACACTGACTATCCATAATCAGTCCTTGCCTTTCCAAATACATGTAAACCCTGTCTCTCAGAATTCCTCCAACAACTTGCCCACCACCGACGTCAGGCTCACTGGTCCTATAGTTCCCTGGCTTTTCCTTACCACCCTTCTTAAATAGTGGCAGCACGTTAGCCAACCTCCAGTCTTCCGGCACCTCACCTCATACAAATATCTCAGCAAGAGGCCCAACAATCACTTCCCACAGAGTTCTGGGGTACACCTGATCAGGTCCTGGGGATTTATCCACCTTTATGCATTTCAAATCATCCAGCACCTCCTCCTCTGTAATATGGACATTTTTCAAGATGTCACATCTATTTCCCTACATTCAAAATCTTCCATGTCCTTTTCCACTGATGCACAATACTCGTTTAGTACCTCCCCATCTCCTATGGCTCAACACACAGGCTGCCTTGCTGATCTTTGAGGGGTCCCATTCTCTCCCTAGTTGCCACTTAGTCTTTAATGTATTTAGAAAAACCCTTTGGATTCTCCTTAACCCTATTTGCTAAAGCTATCTCATGTCCCCCATTTGCCCTCCTGATTTCCCTCTTAAGTATACTCCTACTTTCTTTATACTCTTCTAAGGATTCACTCGATCTACCCTGTCTATACCTGACATATGATTCCTTTTGTCTCTTAACCAAACTCTCAATTTCTTCCAGCATTCCCTATACCTAACAGCCTTTCCTTTCACCCTGACAGGAATATACTTTCTGTGGATACTCGTTATCTCATTTCTGATGACTTCCCATTTTCCAGCCGTCTTTTTACCTACGAACAACTGCCCCCAATCGGCTTTTGAAAGTTCTTGCCTCATACCGTCAAAATTAGCCTTCCTGCAATTTAGAACTTTAACTTTTAGATTCAGTTTATCCTGTTCCATCACTATTTTAAAATAGATTTATGGCGCTGACCCGAAAGTGCTCCCCCATTGATACTTCAGGCACCTGCCTTATTTCCCAAGAGTCGGTCAAGTTTTGCACCTTCTCTAGTAGGTACATCCACATACTGACTCAGAAAATTTTCTTGTACATACTTAACAAATTTCTCTCCATCTAAACCTTTAACACTATGGCAGTCCCAGTCAACAGTTGGAAAGTTAAAATCCCCTCCCATAACCACCCTATTATTCTTGCAGATAACTGAAATCTTTTTACAAATTTGTTTCTCAATT
This sequence comes from Chiloscyllium plagiosum, assembly GCF_037043375.1. NCBI lineage: Eukaryota > Metazoa > Chordata > Chondrichthyes > Orectolobiformes > Hemiscylliidae > Chiloscyllium > Chiloscyllium plagiosum. The sequence goes on along the minus strand of NW_028270163.1, from coordinate 52,986,751 downwards.
TCCCACTGATTATTAGGGGGTCTATAATACAATCCCAATAACGTGACCATCTCTTTCTTATTTCTCAGTCCCACCCAAATAACTTCTCTGGATGTATTTCTGGGAGTATCCCCCCTCAGCACAGCTGTAATGCTATCCCTTATCAAAAATGCCACTCCCCCATCTCTCTTGCCTCCCTTTCTATCCTTCCTGTAGCATTTGTATCCTGGAACATTAAGCTGCCAGTCCTGCCCATCCCTGAGCCATGTTTCTGTAATTGCTATGATATCCCAGTCCCATATTTCTAACCATGACAGGTTGAAGAGTGGCAGATGGAGTTTGATTTAGATAAATGTGGGGTGTTGCATGTTGGAAAAGCAAATCAGGGCAGGGCTTATAATGGTAAGGTCCTGGAGAGTGTTCTGAACAAAGCGACCTTGGAGTGCAGGTTCATAGCTCCTTGAAAGTAGAGTCACAGGTAGATAGGATAGTGAAGAAGGCGCCTGGTATGCTTTCCTTTATTGGTCAGAGCATTGAGTACAGGAGTTGGGAGGTCATGTTGCGGCTGAACAGGACATTGGTTAGGCCACTGTTGGAATATTGCATGCAATTCTGGTCTCCTTCCTATCGGAAGGATGTTGTGAAACTTGAAAGGGTTCAGAAAAGATTTATAAGGATGTTGCCAGGGGGATTTGAGCTACAGGGAGAGGCTGAACAGGCTGGGGCTGTTTTCCCTGGAGTGTCAGAGGCTGAGGGGTGACCTTATAGAGGTTTACAAAATTATGAGGGGCATGGATAGTTTAATAGACAAGGGGGGGGAGGGGGGAAAGCGGTGTCCAGAATGAGAGGGCATAATTTTAGGCTGAGAGGGGAAAGATATAAAAGAGACCTAAGGGGCAACTTTTTCATGCAAAGGGTGGTGTGTGTATGCAACAAGCTGCCAGAGGAAGTGGTAGAGGCTTGTACAATTACAGAATTTAAAAGACACCTGGATGGGTACATGGATAGGAAGGGTTTAGAGGGATATGGGCCGACTGCTGGTAAATGGGACAAGATTAGGTTAGGATATCTGGTCGGCATGGATGAGTTGGACCGAAGGGACTGTTTCTGTGCTATACATCTCTATGACTCTATGACTGCCTGTGGTCACCTATTCCCTTATTTCCTCCTGTCCTTGAGGTATAATGTGACCACCTTGCCAGCAGTATTATCCATGTAACTCTCATGCTCACTGATGTGTGACACTGTCTCCAACCATTGCTTAACTCAAACTCCCTAATTAACAAAACTGGTAAACACTCCAGTCACTGTTACTTGCACACTGATAAAATAGCAACATGCAGAAAATTGTTCTATTATGATTAAAGGGGGTTACTTAAATGTTTCACTCAGACATGATTGCAGCAACATGAGTATTAAAATGAAAACAGTTTCGCAGAGGATAATTTTTTTGTCAATGTCATACCTGTTTTGAAACTTATACAAACGAATTTTAAATTTACACTCCTCAGTTCCAGAAGATGCATCCTGCAGGGATCCATCATTTAATACTGTACTCAACTGACGCTTCATGTGTAAGGCAGTAGGCAGTGGAGCAACAGTCATGCTAATAGATGCACTTCCCAGTTAGACTCTCAGGATAGATTTTAAGAGTAGGAAACCACGCCAATTTTTCACCCACTGAGTATAAGCATTGAAGCTTGTCTGCCATCCCAGATGTGTGGAGCTGGGGCCAAACCTGGGATCTTTGGTGGGTTTGTAAGACTTTAGATTAGATTAGATTCCCTACAGTGTGGAAACAGGCCCTTTGGCCCAACAAGCCTATACCAACCCTCCGAAGAGTAAACTACCCAGACCCATTCCCCTACCCTATATTTACTCCTGGCTAATGCACCTAACACTATGGGCAATTTAGCTTGGCCAATTCACCTGACCTGCACATCTTTGGACTATGGGAGGAAACCGGAGCACCTGAAGGAAACCCACGCAGACACCGGGAGAACGTGCAAACTCCACACAGACAGTCGCCCGAGACAGGAATCAAACCCGGGTTCCTGGTGCTGTGAGGCAGCAGTGCTAACCACTGAGCCACTGTGCCGCCCTTGTTCCAAATTCAGATAGTACAGTTTGTCATGGCCTCTTGCAAGCATGGAAGAAGACACTGTGACACAAAATGTGTGACATAAACCTAGAATCATTCTTGGTGACATTATGACCATTGAAGCAATGCAAAATTCAGTATTCCAGGTGACACAATTCAGTGTGTGGTAGCAGACTGCATGAATATAACCAGTGACTTGAATTTGATTCATTTTAATAAAAGTAGTTATTAAAATAGTACACTTAAAGATCTTGACAGGAGTATTTCCTCTCATGGGAAAGTCTAGGATCAGAGGGCACAGTCTCAGAATAAAGGGACATCAGTTTAAGGCTGAGATGAGGATAAATTTCTTCTGAGGTTTGGAAGTCATTGGAACCCCTTGCCACAGAAACATGGGGGGACAGAGCCCTTGTGTATATTTAAGGGTGAGATGGACAGATTCTTGATCAGTCAGGGAATGAATAGTTATGGGGACAGAGCAGGAAAGTGGACATGATGTATGTTGGATCAGCCAACATCCTATTGAATGAAGAGCAGGCTCGTGGGGCTAAATGGTCTAGTCCTGTTCCTATTTCTGATGGTCTTAACTATTGTACTGAACACTAATGCTCTGGGGACAGAGTTGACACTTATCATTCTTAAGCTGATCTTCTATCTCAACAATGAACGGCTCAATTGTATCTTACTTCCACTCTACTTACAAAACTGTAATGTAGAAAAGTTACGTACATTTCTTCACCAAAATTATTGGTGTTTCTTTAATTAAAAAAGTAAATAAATGAACAAACTGTGCAAAAGAAGCATTTCAGAAGCAGTGAGTCATCCATGTAACCTTTAGTTTAAGAACTACATTTAGTTGCACAAAGCCTTCACACAACTCCCCCACACCCTCCAATTTCTGCTCCATGAACAGTGGTAAAATAGGGAGGGTGGTTAAGTAACATTGCCAAACCTCTGAAAGTATACTGATATCTTCATTGATTAGTCATTAATCCACAGCCAACAACAGGTGAAAAATGAAACTTTTTGAATGAATTATTCAAATATTGGGGAAAGATGACTAGGCACCACTATAGCTCAGTGGTTAGCACTGTTGCCTCTCAGCGCCAGAGAGCCAGGTTCGATTCCATCCTCAGGCAACTGTGTTTGTGGAGTTTACACATTCTCCCCAGGTCTGCGTGAGTTTCCTCCCACAGTCCAAAGTTGTGCAGGTTAGGTGGATTGACCAGGCTAAATTGCCTATAGTGTCTAGGGTTGTGCAAGTTAGCCATGGGAAATACAAGATTATAGGGATTATGGTGGGTCTGGCTGGGAGGGTCATTATGGACTCGATGGGTCGAATGGGCCTACTTCCACACTGTAAGGATTCTCTGAAAAGAAAAGGCTACTCATATTGATCAAGGTGGTTGGAAGTGATGTGACAAGAACGCAAAGGAACATTTACAACCACGTTTAGCCCCTGTGAGGGCCCAGAAATACCAATCAGGGTCCGAAATCCATTTTTGGGAACCTGAGATTGAACAAAAACATTGACAGAGATAATGTTTTGGTGACTTCTACACTGGAAATCCCCAGACAGGAGCCTCCTGTTTGGAAACCAGGGAGACCTGTTCAGCAATCCTTGTAATCAGAATTGGTGGAGTCCATTGCCTGGCAGTCAATATCTCCTCTTCTGTAATTTATATGTGCTGAGGCACTGACAGTCACATTGACGGCTCCAGTAGAAGGGTAAGTCTATAATCTAACTCTGGAGATACAGTCCAAGTGGGTAAAGGGTTATATAGAGTGTCATGTGTGTAGAGGACTGCATGCCAAAGAAGTTAATCACTAAACAGAAATCATGAATGTACTGGAAGATCCACCACCCGGTCTAAGGTGTTTTGAGTCGGGTGACCCTGACCTACACAGGAAATCTTGTACAAATCTTAATAAAGCCATCAGGGATGCCAAGAGACAACACCAGACTAGAGTCCCAGACTAGGCGAAATTGAGTACAGCAGATGCTGGAGATTATAGAGTTGAGAGTGTGGCACTGGAAAAGCCCAGCAGGTCAGGCAGCATCCGAGGAGCAGGGGAAATAGATGTTTCAGATTAACCACATGAACACACATCAACTGTGGCAAGGCTTACACAATATAACAGGTTACAAAGCAAAGCCTTGCTGACAACACATCCCTCCCCAATGAGCTCAATGTATTCCATACTCGTTTAGAACAGAAGGTCAGTGAAATGATGTCACCGGCTCGGACAGCCTCAGGTGTACCTGTACCCACTTGTTGCCGCCACAGATATCAGGTCAGCCTTCTTGAGGGTGAACCCACAGAGAGCGACTGGCCCAGATGGAATCCCCAGCCGTGCACTCAGATCCTGTGTGGACCAGCTGGTGGGAGTATTTGCAGACATCTTTAACCTCTCCTTACTGCAATGTGAGGGTGCCAACTCCTTCAAGAAGGCCACTATCATTTTTGGGCTAAAGAAAAGTCAAGCAACGTACCTTAATGACTACCACTCGGTGGCTCTGACATGCATTATTATGAAGTACTTTGAAAGGTTAGCAATGCCGCACATCAACTCCGGCCTCGCTTGACTCGCTACAATTCACCTACTGTCACAGCAGACGCCATCTCCTTGGCCCGACACTCATCCCTGGAACATCTGGATAACAAGGACACCTATACATCAGGCTCCTATTTATTGACTTTAGCTCCATCTTCAACACCTCCAACAAAACTCTGCGCCAAACTCTGAGACCTAGGCCTCTGCTCCACTCCATCTGCAACCGGATCCTCTACTTCCTGACTCACAAACTGCAATCAGTAAGGATAGGCGACATCTCTTCCACAATAATCTGCAATATCAGTGCTGCACAAGGCGGCCTACTCAGCCTCTTACTCACAAGTCCTTATACACTCACGGCTGTGTGGCCAAACTCAGCTCTAACTCCGTTAACAAGTTTGCTGATGACACCACTGTAGGGCCTCAGATCTCAAGCAACTACGAGATGGAATACAGGAAAGAAATAGACAGCTTACTAGCATGGTGTGAAGACAACAGTCTCTCCCTCAATGTCAGCAAAATGTAGCAGCTGATCATCGACTTCAGGAAGAGGAATGGAGGACACGCCCCTGTCCGTATCAATGGGGCGGAGGTAGAGGTGGTTGAGAGCTTCAGTTTCCTGAGAGTAAATATCATCAACAATCTGCCCTGGTCCATCCACATTAACACTACAGTCAGGAAAGCACACCAACACTTCTACTTCCTCAGAAGGCTAAGGAAATTCAGCGATGTCCACAATGACTTTTACCATTTTTGAGAGATGCACCATAGAAAGCATCCTATCTGGACGTACCATAGCTCGGTATGGGAACTGCTCTGCCCAAGACCATAAGAAATTAGAGAGCTTTGAACACAGCCCAGTCCATCACATAAACCAGCCTCCCTTCCATTGGCTCCTCAGGAAAACAGACATCAAAGAACCCACCCACCACAGTTATACTCTCTTCCATCCGGCAGAAAATACTAACATTTGAAAACAAATACCAACAGATTCAAGAACAGCTTCTTCCCTGCTGATATCAGACTTTTGAACAGATCTCTTATATATTAGAGTTGATCTTGCTCTGCAACTTCTCTGTAGCTGTAAAACTATATTCTGCATTCTGTTCTATTATCTTGAAGTACTTATGTCAGGTATAATTTGTCTATTCAGCACACAAAACAATAGTTTTCACTGTATCTCAGTACATGTGACAAGAAAAAATAAATCAAATGTATGGATGGTGCATGAGTGTTTAAATGGAGGGATGGGGGATGGTTTGTTGGGTGTTGGTGAGAGTGGGGAAGTTGGGGCTTGGGATTGATGGTGGGAGGGGGAAATATGTCAGGGGACACATCAGACCTTTGCAGGAGGGGGTTGTGGAAGTGGGCCCGGGCCCTGCAAGCCTGCTCAGGGGTTTGGGAAACGCAGTTGGGGATGAAGGGCTTTTGCCTGAAACGTCAATTTTCCTGCTCCTCGGATGCTGCCTGACCTGCTGTGCATTTTCAGCAATACTCTAATTTAGAACTCTGTTTTCCAGCATCTGCAATCCTTGTTTTTGCCTATATTGGGGTGAAGTAGGACTTCAAATGCTTTAACATTTCCCAGGTAATTATTCAGCTTCACAGAGCTGGAACCTTCCGTCACATTCCGAGGATGGGAATATTTGAATGTCAGGATAATTTCCTCAGAGTCAGCAGCAGAACCAGGATTCAGTTTGCGCAGCTGCACATCACAATTGCTGCTTTCCAAAAACAAACTATCCTTCAGGGTGGTGCCAGGAAATGCAACTGAAAATGGGGTCATCACCAAAAACAACTTTTAATCCACTGCTCGAGAGGAACCGGATTTAAAATAATGACCAGTTCAGCGTTACTTCAGAACTGATGATTTCCCCACACCCCTAACCTCCTCCCTCCCCTCCCCATTGTTCCCCTTCCTCACTCCACTCCACCTCCCCCCCGCCTCCTCACTCCCCTCTCCACCTTCCCATGTGTTGACTTGGTGAACCCTCTGGACACTGTCACTCCCTCCTCTTGTTCTGGTTCCACTCCGTTCCAAGGGCCGGTGTCTGGGGAAGAGCTGAGTCACTTGAATGATTCTGGCCCAGTTGTTCAAACTCCACTCATACCAAAATCATGCAAATTCCATGGTTTAAATTCCTTGATCCCTTTCACTGCTTTCACAGATTTGTTTTTTTCTGTGCTAACTGCACTGAAAATAAACCTGGCCATTAAACCTGATCCCAGTGGACAGGGCTTTGCTCAGTCCACATGAAGGCGTTGCAGAGGGGAGGCACAATTGAAGGACCTTACCAAGCAATCCAAGATATGGAATAAACCTTTAAAACAGTGGAATTACTTCCCTCTGTTGGCGCCTCTATCTCCCTCTTTATATACGGCCTTTTAACTTGACAATGCTGCCGTAACTTATCCGGGAGTGTTTTACAATGTCAAAAATACTTTACAATTACAAATTATGTTATAATGAAGGGGAACATCCTAGAATCAATCAGGTGGAGACTCTGTGTCTATGGGGTCTTTCTGAAAGGGCGAATGAGATATTTTCTAATCAACCCTTTCAGAGGTGTTATTCTGGAGTAGTTAGGACTTGAACCTAGGCTTCCCAGCTCAGAGGTAGAGACACTACCACTGTGCCACAAGAGCCCCCTGAATGGGTGAATTAAGCTGGTCTGAACTGCTTCCCTCATTCAGGATTTATTTGCCAATCAGAAAATTAAACCATGCAATCAGGAACCTGCTGCAGACCTTGACATACAGTCTAGAGTTATCTACTTTTGTAAGCAGAGGCACCAAGAGTAAGGGGACATTTATGTGGAAAAACACTTGTCTCTTCACTGTCTATTCCCCTTTAATAATTCAGATACAATTAACTTCATTATTCTGCATTCACTATGCTGCCTTGGAATATTGCAACCAATTTAAAACTGAAACCAAACACCGAAAAACAAATCCATTAAAAGTTGAGCAAGATGATGCAAACTGAATAAACTGTATACAAATGGTATGGAAATGATGAATGTGAACGTTAGTAAGTGGACCAGTGCAGAATTAATTTAGGAATTTATTCCCTATAAATAACACTAAAAAATAAACGAGAATAGTTCTGCAGTTGCACCTGGCAAATTATCAGCTTCTCAGTAAGGCTGCAAAGGAACGATATACCATTAGCATTTATAACAAGCAGTAAAACCCATTAAAACCACTCATTACATGAATAAGCCACTTGAAAGTATTCACGAGAGATAGGATCTTGCCAAAATTATTTAAACATAAACATCACATTCCTTTGCTTCACCGAGTCTACTCAGCAGAGAAACCAGCTATGTTCAGCTTGGATCTCTGGTCTGTAGGAAGATAGCTGCATAAAGGTGGCTTCGAGATGTTAGTGGTTTCAGCACCTCTGTCCTGACCTCTTCTGTTGACAGAACAATATTTCTTACATACCTATTCATGTGGTGCAGTGTGACGTTGCTTCATAATCCTCCAGTGAAATACCCGGTGTTTTTTTTTACAATATTGAAGGTGCTATATAAATTATTCTTCTGTGAACAACAGGCTAAACAGGTCTGTGCTGAGCCATCACATGCTGCATTGTAGAATACACACTCATGTGAGGACACCCAACAATCTGTACACCAGCACAGAACCATTACCTTCATCAGGGAAGAACTAGGAAGAATGTTGGCAGATGCAGCAAAAAGACATTTCATCCATTCTATATATAAATTTTGGTGAAGTCAATATTCTGGAATATTCCCATGCTAAGATCTGGTTGACTATGATCAATCATGTTTCCGATGATCACAACCGCTAGGAATTGTGCAAGGAAAGCTCAGTGTGTGTAGCTGCATCCCGTTTTATATCAATGGGGGCTTGGCCAACTTGATGCTGAGACACAATGGGGAGCCTCCTTGCATTCAGAACATCACCATCCTGAAGGATAACACAAATGCAAACAGAAATGTAATCAAACAGTGGATGCAAAGTGTCAGTAATTTGGCTTTTCACCCACTGTATAATACTGGGGGACAAAGGATGAAAAGACAGACATAAGTCAAAGAGCCAAGAATGTCACAGCTTTTAGGAAAACACAGTTAAATAGAAAGCTGCCAGAAGTTCACAATGAAAGACATGCAGTTCTGTGTGGTCTTCCAGGTGAAGGAGCTATATACAACAAAAAAGTTTGAACTTCTCAGTCTGCCCTTTGTAAAAGGAGACTTTCTTCCAAGGATTTCTACCTTTAAGGGGAGACAGAGTAGATCCAGATTTTCAATAATCCTGGTTTGTTCCAGATTTGAGATTCATTAATTTCTGGGCACATACAGAGATTGAAAAAAAACCTGTTGGGCCATGAGCTGGAAGAGTATCCCCTGAGATAAAGTAATTATAAAGAAATACTAAAATTAAGTGTCACTCATTTCTCTCATGTTTGACATCAAATGTTATTCCCACACACTGAACAGTGATGATACAGGTACAATACCTGCCGATGAAACATTACCGTGAAATTTACTCTCCAAATTTATAGAACACCTCTCATGCCCTGTGCAATTTTTATAAAGCAGAACAAATACAATCAGACTGAAAGGTTTGAGCTCACTGGCTTTGGAAATGCATGTGCAAAGCACAATTTTCAACAAGCATTGGGTTTTGAGCCAGAAACTAATTTCTCTCCATCAAGAGCTCCACAAGCAAGTGTAATGAACACTATGTAAAATTCCAGATTACACTTGTGTGGTGATAATGGAAAGAATGTCCTTTGTATTTCGTGACTCAGAAGGAAAAGGGAAGTGGCCCTGTGATAAAATCTCACTTTACTCTGGTTATTTTTGGAATTTCATTTAAAGCAATATATCAATGAGCTGAGTGGTCTTTTCATTGTCCATGTTCTCATGAGGCAGGTGGTCAAACAGGAGTACTAAGCCAGTGCAGCAGACAGAATTTCTCATGTGGTGAGTTTGAGAAAAACAGTTGTTGTTCTGCTGGAGATTTACTCCCACACTGGAAAGGGGCAATTTAATGGGAAATGAAAAAAAAAGGGACGAGTAAACTCAGGGCTAATGTTGTGCACCTTGCAGTTGGCTATATTTTACAGAAGCTGTGACATCTAGAAATCTAGAATCCCTCCAGTGTGGAAATAAGCCATTAGGCACAACAAATCCACACGGACTCTCAAGAGAGTATCCCACCCAGACCCACTCCCCTACCCTATTACTCTACATTTACAACTGACTAATGCACCTAATCTGCACGTCACTGAACACTATGGGCAATTTACCAAACCTGCACATACTTGGATTGTGGGAGGAAACCGAAACATCCGGAGAAAATCCACGCAGACACGGGGAGATTGTACAAACTCCACACAGACAGTTGCCCGAGGCTGGAATCGAACCCGGGTCCCTTGCGCTATGAGGCAGCAATGCTAACCACTACATTGGACTGTCACCTCAGTCCAAGCAACCTAATTGAAATGCAATACTAAATAAAACCCATGTACCCTGTTTGCCCAGTTCACATTAAGAATGTCTTCACTTGCTGTATATCAGTGTAATGTACAGAATTTTCCAGTTCTGCAAATTTCAATTTTACAAATTGATGCAATTCTGTACTAAATATCAAGAAGACTGATGACTATAAAGCAATGTTGAATGGTTTGTGAGAGTTGCAGAGTAAAATTAGGTGAGTCTAGACCCTGATCTGTAGGCTACGGGTGATCACAATAGCCAAAACAACCCAGTTGTACTTGTGCAAAAGCATTTCTTATTCCTGACTTATTCTGCTCGAGTTGTGTGGGCCTGCCTGTTCGAAAAATTGCTCTGTTGTCCTATTCATGGATAAATCCTTTAGTACAACCTTAGATGACTAGGAACATGGATTGAGACGTGTGCGCAATACCTGTAGATGCTCATTGCAGTAAATATTCATGTAGCCCACCCATGAAAATGATAAGCATGCAACCCTTGTCCATTTTGTGCAGTACAGTCTAACACAACCATGGAGGCGAAAGCCATCGTGCAGTGAACTTCAACTAACTCTATAGAAAAAGGCAGACAAGGAAGTCCAATTTAAATACTTTAATACTGAACAAAAGAAAATAAAAGCAGATGGAAACTATTACACATTTCCTGACTGCAGCAGCTATTGCAATGCCCAGAGTAAGAAAACAAAAGTTATTAGAAGTTTAGGGGGGAGGAGAGAAGAGAGAGAGGACAGAAAAACACCTGAAAAAGAATGTCACCCAACCACTATCAGGACTGATACAAGTGAAAACAAACTGAAGGGAACCAGAGAAATAAAACTGCAATGAAACAAATCAAAACAAAAATGTATTTATAAGGTGGAGAACATACAGGAACATATTTCAAGTTGCACATGTTCATCGATAGCTGGTAAAATGCTGATAGCAAAGTTTCATAACTTTTCTGCGTGTGGGAGGGGTAAGGAGGAGAGGAAAAATTGCTTTGAACAGAAACATGTAAATAAAGTGATGCCACTCTGCAATTGTATTTCCAGAAGAAAAAAAAAGTTAGAATATTAGATTTTTGTTTGTGTCATCACATTTTAATGTAAACATCAAATAATGTACCAAAATTAAAACTACAATAAAAGCTATGAAGTTCAACACAATTGTGTAATCCTTCAAAAGAAAAAAAAGCCAGATTTAAAAACATTTACACATGCATAGTGAAGTCAAATAATAACTTTTTCTTTTAAACTAAATTCACACTTTTAAAAAAGTTAATAATCTACTAAGCACCAGCATACCTAGATTTATTTAATCTTCATGATTCAATTTTAAAAAAATCTATCAAATTAACTGTAAAATGAGCAAAGCTGTCAGCTTGTCCCAGAAAGCAACTAAAATGCAGAGCATGAGAGATGAAGGTGTGCTTATGTTTACTGCAGTGATTTCTGCCTTTTTATTTAAAAAGTAAAAGCTTTGGGTCTAAACTGAATTTTAATATACATGTGTGTATGTTTATGCAAATATATATCCTATTTTTAAGTTAAAAGCAGTTTGTTTACAATAACACTTTACACAGAGTAAAATCTTTCAATTGATCAAAATGTTTCTGAATGAAATTAACATTTTTTTTAAGAAACTTTGCTTGAAATGAAACAAATTTTGTTGTCCTCTTCCTCATGTAAGCTGGCTATGTCTAGTACAGAGCCCCAGCACTGTATGCTACTATATGTCAGCAAAGTATTCTTAAAAAGTGACTCAAAAATTAATGCTCTGCTTAAAAACTTTTTTTCCCATTTTTTTTCTGAGCTGATACAAGATTTACCTAAGCATATCAAAGATTTTTTTTTTGTTTTTTTGTCGAAAGAAATAAGGTTGAATTTAGGAATCTATGATCAACAACAAAGTACATACAGTAATGTAAAATATACACAGGATGAGACCCTTCTGACAAAATAAAACAAAAAAAACCCAAAAAAAATTCCAGGAAGTTTTATCACAGAAATTCTGAATACTTTTAACAAACTATATTTCTGACTGTTCTGACTCATTTTATTATCTAAAAAGCAACAACCTTTTTTTTTATTTGAAATAAGAGTAATATCCATTGCTACCTGATGAACTGCCTATGCTAAGTTCCTGAAACAAAGACAGGGGGTCGCCATTTTTCTTTGCAGGCTCAGGTGGAGGTTTAGGCTTTGGTGGAGCCCGTAATGCATTGGCATACGACATGACTGGTTTGTTTCCACTTGCTTTCTGCTGGCTGCTGGACTCTGTGATCTGGTTGTTGGACAGGAGTGGGGGAAACTGGCCAAGGTGCTGGAGCACATTGTAGTTGAACGAGTTTGCTGACAGCTGCGATACATTCTCTGGCTTTAGGTGCTCCTCTGGGGGCCTTAGTTTCTTGGATTGAACTGTAATCAAAACAAAACAGGTCAATGTCAAAGTGGTGTAAAGGATTGAGGCAGAGTAAGAGCAGGCTCAATCAATTTGCCACAAATGTGAAACGTTTACACCATTCCCACAACAAGCCTTTTTTGGGTAGTCTCTTATTTTCATGTGGAGCAGTTTTTAAATGTTGCAGACAGATTAATAGGAGCATTAAGGTTGGAATCTGGTAACAAGTAAATTGACACATTTTAGTAAATAATGATCTGAGTAGACTCCCTGATGGTTTCGGTGAGTGAATGCTCAATTCAGGAAGTGGGGGGAACAAAATCTAACAGCCTTGTAAGCAAGTCCGTATACCGATGAGCTGATATGTAATTAGAAAGGCATTGGGCCACAACAGTTAACTGCAGTGCATCTGGTGAGAGAGGGGAATTATAGTTCAACATTTCTATAAATGCTCTACATTCATCAGTGCATGTTGGGTAAGGACAAGCTTCAACTCCCTCCCCGAGTCTGTTCACATTACATGGACACCATTAGCTCACACATGAAGCACTGGCACTTGGACAAGGTGTGAGAGATCTGTCAGCCTATATGAACCAGCACAAAATGGATGTTAATCTTTCTCAAAATTCCAGTTTAAGAACATTGTTATACAGGAGGGGAAGGACACCAGTGATACAATGTTTCATTACACAAGCCATAAAGTCAGAAGATCCTCTGCAACAGAAAGCATGCTTGGCAGGTCCTGTGAAGGGTCAAGTATGTGGTCATAAAGTATCATTGGTACTTGGAATATGAGACCTCCAAAACCTACACTGTGGAAGAAAAAGGTGTAGAAAGGGTATTCCTCACTCTAAAGGAAACTTGCAAGATCAAACAGAAAAAAAACAATATTGACTGACAGCTTAATGTTCCGTGGTGTATGGCGTACATAGAAAGGAGGGCAAGAGAGGAGGGAGTTTGTGGTTAAGGATAAAATTACAGATGTACTTTGGGGGGATATTCCTGGGAAAATGTCCAGTGAAGTTATATGGATGGAATTGAGAAATAGGAAAGAGATGATCACCTTGATACTGTAAGTCCCCAATAATTTGCGAGAAAGTGAGCAGTAAATATGTAAGGAGATCTCAGATATCTGTAAGAATAAAAGGGTTGTTAAGGTAGGGGATTTTAACTTTGCAAACATAAACTGGGATGTTGTAGTGTTAAGGGCTTGGATGGAAAGGAATTTGTTAGGTGTGTACAAGAGCACTTTGGAGAAAGCAATCACAATTCTATTAAGTTAGGGGAAATAGTTAGGGGAAAGGATAGACCTAATCTATAAGTTAAGTTCCAAATTGGAGTAAGGCTAATATTCATGGTGATCAGCAGGAAGCATTAAAAAAATAAGGCAACATGACTTCAGAGACAGTCCTGTTAATATGAATGCCGAAGCTGGTAGGTGTAGTGAATTCTGGATGACTTAGAAATATTGAGGCTCTGGTCAAGAAAAAAAAGGCATAAGTCAGGTACAGACAGCTGGGATTGAGTGAATGCCTAGAGGAATATATGTACAGTAGACGTATACTCAAGAGGGAAATCAGGAGGGGAAAAAGGTAACAAGGGAGCTTTGGCAAATAGGGTTAAGGAGAATCCAAAGAGAGTTTACAAATACATTGAGGGCAAAACAATAACCAGGGCTGCTTTAGTATCTGAGGGGTTGCAAATGTTGCTGAACAATGAGCAATTTTTGATGAACATTGAGAGAAGCTGATTTTTGAAGCAGCGGAAGATGGTCAAACCTAGGATACTACCCTCAGCAACTCCAGCAGAAATGTCCTGGACCCGAAATGACTAATGTCTGACAACAACCAGCTTCCATTGTGCCAGTTATGGTACTGCCATTGAATGTCAATGGAATGTGGTAAGATCCAGTCTTACTGGTGATGTCTGGGACTTGTATGGTGTGAATATAACTTACTTGCTACTTTTCAGGTCAAGCCTGATATTGTCCATGCTGCTGTGTTTGGGCACAGACTATTGCAGTGTCTGAATCTCAAAAGGTGTTGCTCACCGTGCAGACATCAACAAGCATCTCTAATTCTGACCGTATGATAGAAGGTGGTTATTGCTAAAATAGTTGATGATGGTTGGTCCTCAGGAACAATCATAAGGGGCTCCTGTTATGAAATCCTCTGACCGAGATGATTGATCTCAAACAACAACTATTTTTTTTTGTGCTATGTATGTCTCCAACAACCAATGGGAATATTTTGAACCTAACTCCCACTGAATTTGGCCAGGGCGCTTTGATGTCAAAGGCAGTCACTTTCAACTCTCCTGCTTGAACACATTCTCAATGCCCCTCAGCTGAAATCTGTAGGGAGAGTGAATGACAATGGGTTCTGGCAACAGCAAAGTACTGGATACAGTTATGACCCCTCCACCCAGTCAAATCACATGCTTGGACTCTTATTAGGAAGACTTTGGAGACTTGGCATTGTGGGGCAAAAATCTTTAAACCCAACTGATTTAATATAGTATGTCCTAACTCACTTGCAATTTGTGTATGACTGTCAGTTTAACTTCACATTTGAATTGATCCATAGGTAGATCTTATGTAATCAATTGACATCCGCTTAGATGTGGGTTCAGTGAGTCCAATCTGACTTCATTGAGAGCTGAAAAATTATGACATGATTTTGGCTTCAGTCTCAAACAGTAGTCAAAGAGTGTGGGGCTGGAAAAGCACAGCTGGTCAGGCAGCATCCGAGGAGCAGGAGAATTGACGTTTCGAACATAAGCTCTTCAACAGGAATGAGTGGGTGGCCTAAGGGGGCCGAGAGATAAATGGTAGGGGGTGAGGCTGGGGGAAGGTAGCTAAGGAAGCGATAAGTAGATGAAGGTGGGGGAGAAGGCAACAGGTCAGAGAGGAGGGTGGAGCAGATCAGTGGGAAGGAAGATGGACAGGTAGGACAGGTCAAGAGGCCCACCTATCCGCTTCTTCATCTACTTATCACATCCTCAGCTACCTTTTCCCAGCCCCACTCCCCTCCCACTTATCTCTTGACTACTGCATCACTCAGCTTTAAGAATCACTTTACCACCTCCAAATCTTTCACATTATAGGAATTAGATAACAGTATCAGTGCAGGCTGAATGGTCCCCACTATGTTATAACAATTCTGAGATTCTGAAAAGCCTCTGAATATCAATTATGCTTGATTTGTCATAATCTAGCTTACACTGATATCCCACAGCTAACTGGAAAGTAAAACTCACTGCAATTTCATCTTCACCAAAAATAAAAATGACTTCAATTTGTGGGAAATGACTAATCCTGATTTTATTGTACAGATTGTGATACTTTCTTGAAATAATGTTGAATATTATCCAAATACATGCTATTATATTTTCTAAAATCAATTAGATTTATCAAGACAATTGTTACCTTCAAAATAATTTTGCCTCAATATTCATAAATTCAATTTAGTTGTTGATTCAGAGACATGACTGAATTGTTTGTATGCAATATTTTACACTGCAATACCCTCGATTACAAATAGCATCTATTACAATTAGTTGATGCAGAAAAGTGCAGAATATTTATTGGAGATAATTAAAAGGCTCTGCAGACTTCCTACCTCATTATATTCTCTTAGGGAGGCAGTCTCTATTCTGCTGATCTCTATCTATTGTTAACAGCTTCCGGCTAAATCACTTCAATTAATTGTTTTCTCAAAGACATTTCAGGATGTTGATTTTTGATATACAGGACAGCAGATTCAATTAAACTTCAGACTGTCAGGTTTTCCTCTAGGAACTGCTGCACTGTGATATTTTCCCTCCAAAGCTCTTGTAGTTAATTCCAAATTTACAAACCTCTGTTTATGAATTGACCCATAAAATGTTAATAAGAGCTCAAAAGAGGCCTGAAATTACAGACAAGGATTAAAAATCTTTGCAATTACCTCAATCTTAATTTAGCAAACCCAACAAAATTGGCTAATCAATTATAATTTATTCTTTAACAGGACAGGGATATTGCTATGAGGCCAGTATTTGTTACCGATCTTTAATTGTCCTTCAGTCGTTGGTCAAAAAGTGTGGCATTAGAAAACCACAGCAGATCAGGCAGCATCTGAGTAGCAGGAGAGTTGATGTTTGCAGCATAAGCTCTTGGTGGTGGTGGTGGGGAGGGGGAGGGGGGGGGGGGGTGGTGGTGGGAGGAGGAGGTAGCTGAGAAGGCGATAGGTAGATGAAGGTGGGCATCTGCAGTCCTCATTTCTCCTTTAGAAGATGGTGTTGATTGACTGCAGTCTGTGGAGGATAGGTACACCCACAATGTTTTTAGGAAGAGTGTGTTCCAGGATTTTGACATTACAACAGGAAGTATGGTATAGAATTTACAGGCAGTGGTGCTCCTCACTGCTGTCTGCTGCCCTCATTTTTTTAAGTAATACAGATCACAGGCTTGGAAGGCGTTATTGAAGGAGCCTTGGTGAGACTTGTAGATGGGGGTGCACATCTCTGTCACAGTACATGATGGAGAGTGCGAACATGGTGAAAGTGGTGGCTCCAATGGCAATCAAGTGGGCTGCTTTGTCCTGGATGTTGTCAAGCTTCTAGAATGCTGTTAGAGTGCACTCATTCAGACAAAGAGTGTGTTCCAGCATACTGCCTTTAGATGTTGGAAATTCTTTGAAGAATGAGAAAAGCAAGTTATTGATTATAGAATTCCTCACCTCTGATCTGCCCTTGTACCTACTGTATTTATAGGACTGGTTCGGTTCACTTTCCGGTCAATGGTAAACCCCAGGGATCTTGGTGGTGGGGAATTCAGTAATCATAATACCATTGAATGTTAAAGGGAGATGGTTAGATCCTCACCTATTGGACATGTTTACTGCCTACCATTTGTTACTTCTACTGATCAGCTTAAGTGATAACTTTTGAAAATGCAAAGTGTTTAATTTATTTCTTTACCCCTAACCTCCAAATGATGCTCGTAATCAACAGCATAGTTTCTTAATCCAAACACCATTCATGCTAATGGGATGTACCTACATGTCAGTCACTGGGAACAACCAGTGAAGCACAATTCCGTCAATATTATTTTACCTCTGGACCTTTTTGACTGTGAGACACTACTTGGAACCCAAGGCATAGAATTGGGTTTCAGCTCAAGTCTGTCCCACTAAAATTCAATTTATCGCTATTCTACATCTCAGCTCCATTTATTCATCTTGGTTCCATTCCTCTTAATAATGTTGGTTAACAATAAAAAAAATCACCATTTCCACTCTGTGCCGTCTCACTTGAGATAACATGACCAGGAACTGAGCAAACTGAAACTTCTACTTGTGCCTGACTTTGTTGCTATTGCATGTTAATGCTCAGCATCACCCAGCCAAGATGTTGCTGATATGAGGCAATGACAAGAGGCCTTACTGGAAAATACACGTAATACTCAAGTAAGGATTTCACAAGCTTAACTAGATGCTTGCAGTGAAAAACATAGAACATAGAACAATACAGCACAGAACAGGCCCTTCGGCCCACGATGTTGTGCTGAACTTCTAACCTAGATTAAGTACCCATCCATGTACCTATACAAATGCCGCTTAAAAGTCGCCAATGATTCCGACTCTACCACTCCCACGGGCAGTGCATTCCATGCCCCCACCACTCTCTGGGTAAAGAACCCACCCCTGACATCTCCCCTATACCTTCCACCCTTCACCTTAAATTTATGTCCCCTTGTAACACTCTGATGTACCCGGGGAAAAAGTTTCTGACTGTCTACTCTATCTATTCCTCTGATCATCTTATAAACCTCTATCAAGTCACCCCTCATCCTTCGCCGTTCCAACGAGAAAAGGCCGAGAACTCTCAACCTATCTTCGTACGACTTCCTCTCCATTCCAGGCAACATCCTGGTAAATCTTCTCTGCACCCTCTCCAAAGCTTCCACATCTTTCCTAAAGTGAGGCGACCAGAACTGCACACAGTACTCCAACTGTGGCCTAACCAAAGTCCTGTACAGCTGCAACATCACTTCACGACTCTTGAATTCAATCCCTCTGCTAATGAACGATAATACTCCATAGGCCTTCTTACAAACTCTATCCACCTGAGTGGCAACCTTCAAAGATCTATGTACATAGACCCCAAGATCCCTCTGTTCCTCCACCTGACTAAGAACCCTACCATTAACCCTGTATTCCGCATTCTTATTTGTTCTTCCAAAATGGACAACCTCACACTTGGCAGGGTTGAACTCCATCTGCCACTCCTCAGCCCAGCTCTGCATCATATCTAAGTCCCTCTGCAGCCGACAACAGCCCTCCTCACTGTCCACAACTCCACCTATCTTCGTATCATCTGCAAATTTACTGACCCACCCTTCGACTCCCTCATCTAAGTCATTAATAAAAATTACAAACAGCAGAGGACCCAGAACTGATCCCTGCGGAACTCCACTTGTAACTGGGCTCCAGGCTGAATATTTACCATCTACCACCACTCTCTGCCTTCGACCGGTTAGCCAGTTTTCTATCCAATTGGCCAAATTTCCCTCTATCCCATGCCTCCTGACTTTCCGCATAAGCCTACCATGGGGAACCTTATCAAATGCCTTACTAAAATCCATGTACACTACATCCACTGCTCTACCCTCATCCACATGCTTGGTCACCTCCTCGAAGAATTCAATAAGACTTGTAAGGCAAGACCTACCCTTCACAAATCCGTGCTGGCTGTCCCTAATCAAGCAGTGTCTTTCCAGATACTCATAAATCCTATCCCTCAGTCCCCTTTCCATTACTTTGCCTACCACAGAAGTAAGACTAACAGGCCTGTAATTCCCGGGGTTATCCCTATTCCCTTTTTTGAACAGGGGCACAACATTCGCTACTCTCCAGTCCCCTGGTACCACCCCCGTTGCCAGTGAAGACGAGAAGATCATTGCCAATGGTACTGCAATTTCCTCTCTTGCTTCCCACATAATCCTAGGATATATCCCGTCAGGCCCGGGGGACTTGTCTATCCTCAAGTTGTTCAAAATGTCCAACACATCTTCCTTCCTAACAGGTATCTCTTCTAGCTTACCAGTCCATTTCACACTCTCTTCTACAATACGGTCCCTCTCGTTCGTAAATACTGAGGAGAAGTACTTGTTCAAGACCTCTCCTATCTCTTCCGACTCAATACACAGTCTCCCACTACTGTCCTTGATCGGACCTACCCTCGTTCTCGTCATTCTCAGGTTTCTCACATACGCATAAAATGCCTTGGGGTTATCCTTGATCCTATCCGCCAACGATTTTTCATGCCCTCTCTTAACTCTCCTAATCCCTTTCTTCAGGTCCCTTCTGGCTATCCTGTATCCCTCCACTGCTCTGTCTGAATCCTGTTTCCTCAACCTTATGTAAGCCTCCTTCTTCCTCTTTACCAGACATTCAACCTCTCTCGTCAACCAAGGCTCCCTCACACGACCATTTCTTTCCTGCCTGATAGGTACATACATATCATGGACACGTCGTATCTGCTCTTTGAAAAAGTTCCACCTTTCCACCACATCCTTCCCTGACAGCCTATGCTCCCAACGTATGCTCCTCAAATCCTGCCTTACAGCAGCGTAATTTCCCTTCCCCCAATTATAAAATCTACCTTGTTGTGCGCACCTATCTCTCTCCATAACCAAGGTGAAAGTCACAGAATTGTGGTCACCATCACCAAAATGTTCACCCACTAACAAGCCCACCACTTGTCCCGGTTCATTACCGAGTACCAAAACCACACAACACCAGGTTATAGTCCAACAGGTTTATTTGGAAGGACTAGCTCTCGACTCCGAAAGCTTGTACTTTCAAATAAATCTGTTAGAAGGCTTCCGATGAAGGGCCTTTGCCAGAAACATCGACTCTCCTGCTCCTCGGAAGCTGCCCTGACCTGCTGTGCTTTTGCAGCACCACATCTTGACTCTAATCTCCAGCATCTGCAGTCCTCACTTTCACCTGTTTTTTTTTTACTTTGTCCAGCCGAGTTCAACACCGGCTCCTCCACATCATAGATTCTTGAATACATCTTGGGAAAGTATACAGTATCTAGGACCAACTCGATTCCTTTGAGGTGGGTGGAAAAGAACAGGGAAGAGTACGCGGCCTTCAGATGGGTAGGTCAGCGCATGAACACTTCAGAACACAAGGGTCAAGCTACTATACCTAAAAGGTCCCGTGGTGCCACTGCTCTGTTGGAACCATTACAGAGAATATTCTGGAAGGCGGCTGAAGAATTAGCATTCACCCACATCTCTGGAGATGTATAGTTGTATGACGAATGGTTGCTATGATCTTGAAGCTCCTTACATTGATTAAGATTGCCTTGAGGATTGCTAGAATCTTCAGGAAATGCTTGAACAGAACCGGCTGAAATTCTTCTTTGGTACAAAGGCCTTCCTGGTCCTCTGGCTTCATACTGTATGGGAAATCGTAATAACAGCAGGATAACATCACATGACCTTCATTTATTACACAATGAAAACTTTATGGTACATATTTTTATTAAAAAGCCCAACAATCAATCAATCAGTAAAATGTCAATTTCTAAAATGTTGAAAACTCAAAAGATTTTATGATTGATTAAATAATTTGTCAATATCTGATTATTTTCATTTAATAAGAGCAGTTCAGAAAAATCAGCACAGCATCCAGGGTATTTTTTTGGAATGATTCTTTCTTGGGAAGATTTCAATTTGAGCAAGATCAAATGGGCAGGTGTAAAAAGGGAGACTGAGGGATCTCCCAGAAATGAAGAACAAGGGATGAGGGTGAGGGAAGAAAATTTTGAATCACTCTTAGAGTCTCCTGGCTTTCTCCTACAAGTGCTATTGAAGCAGTGTGTGAATAGACATCCCTCATCCTCAGACAAAGCTGTTAAAGAAAAAGGGACAAACGCAAAATTTGCCCACTCCACTAATATTCATAAAGAAAGTAAAGTTTAAGAAAAATCAGCTTTATTTCAAATCATTAAACTAACTAACACCAGTCAATGCATCTACTTTCTTCCCCTTCTTCTGTTTCAGCAGTAATTCCTCTAAATTCAAACTACTGCTCACTTCCCAAGCATTGTAGAATCTTTCACTTTAAAAGTAACTGCAACTCTTTTTATCCACTGCTTGAGTGGTTAGTTCAGTTAGACACGTTGAGTAAATATCACTGATATGCATCTTTGAAATAACTGAGATTTACAGCACATTTATAAAGCACAAAATTAATTCCTGCCGGGACAGAGTCATAGAGATGTACAGCATGGAAACGGACCCTTTGGTCCAACTTGTCCACGCCGGTCAGATATTGCAACCCAATCTAGTCCCACCTGGCAGCACCAGGCCCACATCCCTCCAAACCCTTCCTATTCATATACTCATCCAGATACCTTATAAATGTTGTAATGGTACTTAGCCTCCACCACTTCCTCCAGCAGACCATTCCATATACGTACCACTCTCTGCGTGAAAAAGTTGCCCCTTAGGTCTCTTTTATATCTTTCCCCTCTCATCCTAAACATATGCCCTCTAGTTCTGGTCATGCCCACCCCAGGGAAGAGACTTTGTCTATTTATCCTATCCATGCCTCTCATGATTTTATAAACCTCTATAAGGTCACCCCTCAGCATAGGGCATAGCTAAATAAAGAATCCAGAGTGGGGTGCTGGAAAAGCACAGCAGGTCAGGCAGCATCTGAGGGGTGGGAGAATTGACGTTTCGGGCAAGAGCCTTACATCAGGAAAGGGCTGAAGGGCTCTTGCCCGAAACTTTGATTCTCCTGCTCCTCAGATGCTGCTTGACCTGCTGTGCCTTTCCAGCTCCATACTCTCGACTGATCTCCAGCACTAGTAGTCCCCACTTCCTCATAGCTAAATAAAGGTTTATTTAATTCTGAAGGAACTTTAATCCCATTGACATTTTGTTAAACCAGCCCTTGAGAAAGGGCAATTAATTCTACAGTATAATTTAAGCAGTTGTTCCATGCTGAAAATGATATTTACCCAACAAATGCAGCCAGTCAAATAGGCACTGTTTTCATGCTGGGTTTTGCAGACTTTAAAACATGTACACTTATTGAAGAATGTTTTTTTGGGATTGCTGCTACCGGTAAAAGTATCAGATACGTAAAGTGGGTCTGCATTGTATAGAAGTGTAAATGAATTAGTGGTAGTGGGGGCAGTTGGACAGCTGCTTAGAACTCATGTTATGTGAGAAGTAAAACCACTTGCAAGTTAACGGCCCTACATTCCTACATTCAATGTTCAACTCTTGCACAATTTTGGAACTTCATTAAACAAAACCAAGTTATAGCAGGCAGCATATGATACTCATGCCATTAACCAGTCAAAAGAAATCTTGCATTTGTATGTTGTTTATTGGAAACTCAGGATGAACTGAAGAGCTTTGCAACCAATTGTACTCTCTGAATTTAATCAATGTATAAAACACAACAGAGGCTCTGCTGGTGTAGTGATAATGTCCCTATCTCTGGGCCAGATGGTCTCGGTTCAAGTCCCATCTAACCAATGTGTCATAACATGCCCAAACAGGTTGGATAAAATAATTACAACGCATAGCCACTTTACACACAAAGATCGCACAAATCTGCAGTGAAATAAAATAACCAGATCATCTGTAGTTCATTGACAGATAAATGTTGGTAAGAACCAGGGGAATGCCTCTGGACTGTTTCTAACAATCCAATGAAATCTGTTACATGCATGCGAGATGACAGACGGGACCTCTGTTGAACAGATCTTAAAGATGACAGCTCAAACAGTGCAGCACTCCCTTTGTACTGCACTGAAGTGCCAGCCTTGAATATGTGCATAGTCTGGGGAGTGGGAGCTTGAATCCTTGACCTCCCAGCATTCAGTTTAATTATGCTGTGACAGCTTAAAACTTCATGCAGCGTTTCAATGATACAATTATACAATGTATACACATGGTACAAAGAATCCGAGAATGGTTACCCCATAGGAGACAGCCATTAGGCCTGTCATGGCTCCAACAGCAACTCAGCTACTCCAACTCTCTCTGCAATGTTTTGCAGGTACCTACCTCCACCACACTTGGGTAGCAACCATTTGTTGCTTAAAAATATCTTTTCCATATTTTGCCATTGGTTCTTTTTCCAGTCATCTTAAATCTGTGTCCTGTAGTTCTTAACCATTCTGCCAATGGAAACAATTTATCTCCATCTACTCCTTCTAAAGCCCTTGTGATTTTGAGCACTTAATCTCCTCTTGACCTTCGCTTTGAGAACAGCCTAATTTCTGCAATCTAACCTTACAACTGAAGTTCCTCGTCTGCAGAACCAAATCTCTTAAATCTTTTCTGCATCCCTCAGTCATGCTGCTCCTTGACTGTGGTAACCAGAATTTTGGACACAATACTCCAGTTAAGGCTGAATTAGTGCTTTATAGTAGTTCAGCTCATCATAACTTGATGTTATGTTCTATGCCTCTATTTGTAAAGTCAGAAGTCACACAACACCAAGTTATAGTCCAACAGGTTTACTTAAAATCAGAAGCTTTCGGAGCGCTGCTCCTTCATCAGATGAAGCGCACACAGGCACAGAATGTATAGGCAGGGAGATGAAAAAATTGTACAAGTGGTGTGAGTGGAGTGTCGACAAGCTGAATAATAAGTTTCTGCAGGTGATCAGAAGTGTCAGACAGTGTGAGTAAAGTGTCAACAGCTGAATAGCAAGTGAAGGAATTCCTTACTGTCTCGTTTGACACCATCACTTTGATAACTTGTTATGACCTCTCTACCTTAATTAGTTTGTACAATTTTGGACTACTTGTTCTTTTGGTTAGACCCTCAGCATGCGACTCTTATACCTATCATGTTACTTCAGCCATTTGGTTTGTCTCCAGTAACACCATATTTTCAATTTTTTGTAATTATTTCTCTGCCTCAATTAATTGGATTATAGGTCATGCCTTCACTTGCTATCCAGCTGTTGACACTTTACTCACACCATCTGACACTTTTGATCACCTGCAGAGACTTATTATTTAGCCTGTCGACACTCCACTCACACCATTTATACAAGCTTTTGATCTCTCTGTAAATTCTGTGCCAGTGTGCTTCTCTTCACTTCATCTGATGAAGAAGCAATGCTCAGAAAGCTTGTGATTTCAAATAAAGCTGTTGGACTATGGCCTGATGTCATGTGACTTCTTGTCCACCCCAGTCCAACACTGGCATCTCCATATCATGGCTTCTATTTATAAAACCGATATCTATTAACTGTCCTCAACTTGCTCTGCCACCTACATTGATCTGTGCGTATATAAACAAGTATCGCTGTTGCTGCACACTTTTTAAAATTGCATACTTCAGTTGTTAAGGCCTCTCATTCTTTATAGCAAAATGCTTCACTTCACACTTTTCACATTAGTTTTATTTGCTACGTCTCCCGATTTCAACATCATGTCTGTGTCTTCTTTAAGTCTAACTCTGTTGTCTTCACAGCACTTCCAAGCTGTCAACCACAAATGCTGAAATTGTGATCTGCACACCTGGATCCAAGTCTAAAATAACAGCAAAGTCTGACCTGGAGTTTAAGGCTGTCATTGAGCCTTGGGGTGCTGTTGATTAATATTCATGAACTGATGAAACTTTGTTTTGCAGTCATCTGAACATGAGAATTAATTGCAGCTTTCCAATTGCTTCTAGCTGTGAACCATACTGAAACCTTCTGTAATCCACTCCCAAATACTCTCCAGCAATAATACTAAGCAGCAGTGGTGCCAGAAAGTTGATATTCACTGGTGAATGTCTGGTAAAGGAGAAGTCAGGAATTGCTGAGAAATAGTAGTCAGTTGAAACTGTTTAATAAAAAAAGGATCTTCTCTCAGAGGGCGGTGAATCTGTGGAATTCTTTATCATAGAAAGCTACTGAGTTTGAGACATTATATGCATTCAAAACTGAGACAGACAGATTTTTTTTTATCAGTGAGGGAACCAATGCTCCTGGGGACAAGGCAGGAAAGTGGAGGTGAAGGTTATCAGATTAGGCATGATTTCATCAAATGGTGGGGTAGACTTTATGGACTGCATGGCCTTCTTCTGCTCCTACCTCTTAAGGATGTTGAAGGTTGCCACCTTTGATATCCAATTGTGCACCTTGATCAATAAACTAATTGCCTGTCTTACTTGCTCCTTTTACTTGGTCTCCATATCAACCTTTGTACAAATAACAAAACTCTGAATTAAAACAAGAAACCTCAAAACACAACATAGCTTCAAAACAATAGTACTGTCCACCCTGTGCTTAATGGAACACTAAGCAGTGAAACCTTGATTCATACGGATCCAAGCATTCCCACATTTTTAAAAACATTAACACGTCACATTTACCAATGTGGTGGTTTTCTTTTCAAACAATAAATTTCTAAATGGCCAAAATTCCTGAAGTGTTTCTTCAGCCTACAATTCAAATCACGCCCAAAACTGGATAAACCACAATATTTCCTTGGTTACAATTGAACACAAATGTACGTTTTCATCAAAAATACATTGGCTAAATCTGTACAAACATGTCAAGCTTTAAAGTAGTTGTAGCGACTTTCTGGAATACAGTCAAGGTTGAAAATTCGATGATTTGTTCAGTCCCCATTTGGTAAAAAAAAACTCAAGATGCAAAGCAATACAAGTCAACTGACTCAAACATGTAAAAACATGACATTTCTGTTTAATTGTTTGAACCTTTCAATTCTATCAATAAAGCACTGCAATTTCTTTTGAGGGGAGGGAATATGATGCACTGGTCAACAATGGTTAGCTAATTATCGACCTCATTAACAAAACAGCATGAAACATAAATCATATGCACTCGACATCAATCAACTCTCAGCTTACGTAGCTAGCAGCTTTGAGAGAAGACAGAATTGAAGAACTTAGCATTTTGAACAAGAACACAGAAGCAGAGAATTTAGAATCACAAGGCCCAGATATTTGTTGCAATGTAGTTTTGCAGCAATGTGTTACAAATCAGGGATTTCCTGAATGTTTTTCAAATTTTAAACTCCAAAACTGCCTTTTGTACAGTCTCCAGCGGAAGCCAGCCTCAATTACAGGCTTGGCTGCCTGTTGGATGAGTAAATCTGATTAATGCTGATTTAGCTGCTGTAGGACTATTGATGCTATAACGCAACGTGATGACAGCTTCAAACATTGGGAGCTCCTCCAACTGCGAGCACATCTGGAGTAAGACGACATTCTATGTTTGACTGGAAATGTGACAGTTGGTTCTCATTGGGAGAAATTACAAGGTTCCATTGTATTGTATTCATTGATTAATGTGTAAAGGGCTCAGTTTAAAAACAAATTTTAAACTGATTCTCAATATTCTGCAATTCTTTTTTCTGGGTGACCTAAACCATCCAAATTACAAATGCTTTAAAGTAGTAACTGTAGTAGTAATAGTGAATAGTAGAAGATGCTATGAACTTGCTCCCTTCTTTCTGGGTGCACTTGACCCAGTACAACTAGCCCTAGGATGCACACAGTCATGCAGAATTTGCAATGGATTCATAACCTGTCCTTTTTTTTTGATTCTCATCATAAAATTAACAGGCTTGATCATGTGCATCTTTTGCGTCTCCATTATCTCGTACGACACAACGAACATTAAAAGATATTGAAGTGTCACATCTTGTGTATTTCACTGAAGTGTGTGCACTAAATTGTGTCTTTGAGAAATGGCACCACTTGTGACTACAACTGGAGTGACACTGAGCAAGCTTCAAGCTGGGGGAGAAGCAGGGAAAATGATCTTTAATGAATGCAGTGAGAACACGCTGGTGTTTATCGCAATTGAACTGATATCACTGAGGTTTTTTAAAAAATTGTTTTAATGCCATTAGAAGATACTGAAAACTTGTCAGTAATAAGGTAGCATTAATCTATCTATAGGGCTCAGAAAACATGGAAAGACAAAGGTGTGGCTGGGCTGGTCCATGCATAATTAAAGCCAGAGATAAAAATCTTAAAACACAACAGCATCCTTGCGTATTTTGTAAAGAAACATTCACTTAGTAGTATAAAACCTGAACACTGATGCAAGACAACAATATTGCTAAAGATTTTCATCTTCCACTCATCAGCACAAATGCAAGAAAACCAAACTTCAAATTATCACAATATTATATCACAGAAGAAAAGGGTGCTGCATGATTGACAAGTCAACATTTTTTAAAAATCATTTGAGAGATGTGGACATTGCTTGTTGCCTTGCTGCCCCTAGTTTTCCTTAAGAAAGAGATGGTGAGTTGTCACCTTGAACTGCTGCAGTCAATGTTCTGTCAGTTGACCCACAATACTCCTAGGGAGTGAATTCCAGGATTTGACTCAGCAACACCGAAGGAATGCCAAAATATTTCAAAGTCAGGATGATGTGTAGTTTGGAGGGGAACTTTAAGGTGGTGTGTTTCCATATATCTGCTGCTCATATCATTCTAGGTGGAAGTGGTTGAGAGTTTGGAAGGTGCTGTCCAAGGATCTTTGGTAAATTTCTGCAGTGAATGTTGTAGATATCATAAACTGCTGCTACTGAGCATTGCTGGTAGGAATGGATGCTTGTGTATGTAGTGCCTATCAAGCGGGCTGTTTGTCCTGGATGGTGCCAAGTATCTTGTGTGTTGCTGGAGTTGCACAGATTCAGCAAGTGGGGAGTATTCCATCACACGTTTGATTTGTGCCTTGCAAATAGTGGACAGGCTTTGGGGAGTCAGGTGGCGAGTTATCTGCTGCAGTATTCCTAGCCTCTGACCTGCTCTCGTAGCCACTGTGCTGGTGTCAAGTTTAGTTCAGTTTCTGGTCATTGGTAACCCCAAGGATGTTGATTGTGGAGTATTCAATGATGGTATCACCGTTGACTGTCAACTGATTAGCCAATGTACTCAGAGGAAAAGCACCATGCTCCCCGTGTAAGTTAAGCAGTTTCATACTGCTACTATGATTCCTATGCTGCCCTCATCCTGATGGCCACCTGTGTGTGTGGCTGAACTAAGATGTGAGTGGACCCTTGATACAGAAACACTAAGTGTACTACGTGCTGAGGTTTTACCTATCTCTAATATTGTGAGAGATGGATCTGGCCACACTGCTGCAGAACATTATAGTTGGACGTAACCTTATCATCTGGCCCTTGTGGAAATGTTTGTACAGGTAGTCTCTGGACTGGGAATGGGTTCTGCTCTGATGTCTGTTCCAAGTTGATTTGTTCACAAGTCAGAACACAATAGGCGCAGTGGTTAGCACTGCTGCCTCACAGCGCCTGTAGACCCGGGTTCAATTCCCGACTCAGGCG
This sequence comes from Chiloscyllium plagiosum, assembly GCF_037043375.1. Classification (NCBI taxonomy): domain Eukaryota; kingdom Metazoa; phylum Chordata; class Chondrichthyes; order Orectolobiformes; family Hemiscylliidae; genus Chiloscyllium; species Chiloscyllium plagiosum. The sequence continues at coordinate 52,957,899 of NW_028270163.1, read as the reverse complement.
ACTGACTGTGTGGAGTTTGCACATTCTCCCCGTGTCTGCGTGGGTTTCCTCCGGGTGCTCCGGTTTCCTCCCACAGTCCAAAGATGTGCGGGTCAGGTGAATTGGCCATGCTAAATTGCCCGTAGTGTTAGGTTAAAGGGGTAAATGTAGGGGTATGGGTGGGTTGCGCTTCGGCGGGTCGGTGTGGACTTGTTGGGCCGAAGGGCCTGTTTCCACACTGTAAGTAATCTAATCTAATCTAATCTAATCTAATATAGGACAATGGGAAGCAGCTACTCATAAACACAGGAAATGTCAGGTCTTTATAATTGCATCTCTGTATGGGATCATGTTCTTAAGTATAAGCGTTCGTACTTGTGTTTGTAAATCAGGGATCTCTTGTACAAAGTAACAGCTTTAACAACAAGTTAGACAGTTGTCAGCACAAAGTTCTTGGGCCCTGCAAGAATAAGAGACTGTTGATCCAAGTCAGATGGGTGCCTAAGAAGGCAGTCAATGTCATCTGGCAGAATGTCTCATTGTCAGAAGTTCTGAACAAGCACCAATTTGTAACTTGGTTGGTGGTAAGAAGGTCACTTCCAGTCAGGTCTTTCATTCACGTCTGGGCTCTGTACACCACTACACACTACCCTTGTGAACAGGCCATCACACATCTTCTAGAATGTGCCTTTACAAAGAATATTTGGAGAAAATTACAGTAGTTTCTTTTGAAGTTTCATGATGCAGAACTGTAAGACCATAAGACATAGGAGCAGAAATTAGGTCATTCAGCCCATCAAGTGTGCTCTGCCATTCAATCATGGCTGATAGGATTTTCAATCCCATTTTCCTGCTTTCTTCCTGTAACCTTTGATCCCCTTGGCAATCAAGAACTTATCTATCTCTGTTTAATATACTCAATGACCTGGCCTCCACAGCCTTCTGTGGCAATGAGCTCCATAGATTCACCACACTCTGGCTAAAGAAGTTTCTCTTTATCTCCGTTCTAAAAGGTCATCCTCTTTACTCTAAGGTTGTGGCCTCAGGCCTTAGTCTCTCCTACCTGTGGAAACATCTTCCTCAATGTCCACTCTATCCAGGCTATTCAGTATTCTGAAAGTTTCAATCAGATCCCCCCCTCATCCTTCTAAACCTTATCAAGTATAAACCTAGAGTCCTCTAACGTTCCTCATATGTTAAGCTTTTCATTCCTAGGTTATTCTCATGAATCTCCTCCGGACCTGCTCCACGACCTGCACATCTTTCCTGAGGTATGGGGCCTAAAACTGTCCAAAATACTCCAAATGTGGTCTGACCAGAACCTTATAAAGCCTCAGAAGTACATCCCTGCTTTTGTATTCTAGTCGTCTCAAGTTGAATGCCATCATTGTATTTGCCTTCCTAACTACTGACTCAACCTGTAAGCTGACCTTAAGGGAAACCTGAATTAGGAACTCCCAAGTCCCTTTGCACTTCAGACTTCTGAATTTTCTCCCCATTTAGAAAATAGTCCATGCTTCTATTCTTCCCATCAAAGTGCGTGACCTCACACTTTCCCACATTGTATTTCATCTGCTACTCCGAACTTGCCTAAATCTTTCTGCAGCCTCCTCGCCTCCTCAATACTACCTGCCCCTCCACCTATCTTTGTATAATCTGCAAACTTAGCCAGGATGCCCTCGGTTCCTTCATCCAGATCATCAACGTATAAAGTGAAAAGTTGTGCTCCCAACACCAGAACTTGAGGAACACCACTAGTCACCGGCTTCCACGCTGAGAAGGACCCTTTTATCCCCACTCTCTGCCTTGTTCCAGACAGCCAAGCTTCTATCCATGCTAGTACCTGGCCTCTTACACCATGGACTCTGCACTATACTCCAGGGACGTACAACATGACAAATATTGCACTTGAAGGACCATCAACTTAGTGAAAGATGCGCTTTGATTTGCCTGAAATTTTCTGGTCCTATAATACAAATATTTGTCCTCAACCAATGATTGCAATTTGACACATTCCAAGGTTCAAGACTGTGTGCTAAGGGATGCACTACAGACTGGGGCAGCTGCTGCAATTGAGGAGTGGGGAAAGGCTAGCATCTAAAGCTTTTCAGCCATAGTGTACAAAGGGTATTAATGGACCCTTTGGGCTGCATTCTGTCAGTGAATGGATACAGTAAATGTCACATGCATTGCAACTGGGTCTAAGCATTTAAATGTGCAACATGCTAAATGCAAAAAAGGTTGTATTTTATTGCATTTTCACAATGTTCAATTTGAAATGGTTACTTAGATATTTATTAATAAAGTATATTTTTGGAACATAAATTTCCACAAATAGAATGCGGAGATCAGTCTAAAAAGACATTCTGCCTACCACACAATTGAGCAGTATCCTGCATGAGTTTTCAGCACTGGTGCAATGTAGTTATACTGGTTGCTCATTCCAATAATTGGCTGATCAAATCAAGCAGTATGTGGCTCTCTGTAACAGATATAGTACAGACTATACTCAAACAGCTCAGGCGTTCAAAAACCAAAAGCAAAATCTTGATTTTTAGAGTGTTTCAATGATTGGGCAGCAATTGATGGAACAATCCTGAATGAGCCACAAATTAAAATGATCAAATGAGCCTTTAATATGGTTCATTGGTGCTTGTTAGAGGCAACATATGCTTCTCTGCAGAGTGCTGTCGTCTGCAAATAAAAAAGGAACTTAAGTTACTTCTAGCATGTGTGAACGACCGTCCTGATGAAATTTTAAATAGAAGCTCTTTCAGGCAGACAGAAAAGATTTCTTTAGTTTGTAGTCAGTGAAGTGCTTGCACTTTTAAGTCTCCATACTAGGAAGATCAAACAGAAGGTCTCTTGGAGGAAGAGCAGTTAGAGACTTAACCAAATCCAGAGTGTGTAGTTGCAGGCTGGCAATGCCACAGCTTCAGGTGCCCTGAAGAGTGCTCAGTAGTAGCAGTCAGAAGTTCAACCAATGACACCAACTTGTCCAGAGCAGATATCTTATAAGGGCAAGCTGCCCTTCTGGGCACTGGATCACAGAAACCTCAAGCCTCTTGCCAAGTCCATTTATTTCTGAAGTTTTGATCCATCTGCTGAAGAGGCAAGCTGATCAGTATGTTGGACTCCTACGGATCTGTCTCACCCAGATTCAGAATTCAGAACCTGTTTACTATTTGTGCTACTAGACCTAAATATACCTGAAGAAGGGCTTATGCCCGAAACGTCGATTCTCCTGCTCCTTGGATGCTGCCCGACCTGCTGCGCTTTTCCAGCAACACATGGTGGGCGGCACGGTGGCACAGTGGTTAGCACTGCTGCCTCACAGCGCCAGAGACCCGGGTTCAATTCCCGACTCAGGCGACTGACTGTGTGGAGTTTGCACGTTCTCCCCGTGTCTGCGTGGGTTTCCTCCGGGTGCTCCGGTTTCCTCCCACAATCCAAAAATGTGCGGGTCAGGTGAATTGGCCATGCTAAATTGCCAGTAGTGTTAGGTTAAAGGGGTAAATGTAGGGGTATGGGTGGGTTGCGCTTCGGCGGGTCGGTGTGGACTTGTTGGGCCGAAGGGCCTGTTTCCACACTGTAAGTAATCTAATCTAATCTAATCTAAAAATGTTTCAGCTCTGATCTCCAGCATCTGCAGTCCTTACTTTCTCCTAAATATATCGTAACATAAAATATACACAGAGATACACAGCACAAGTGCATTACACTCCAGACATCCAAGTGTTGCACTTTTGTTATTGACTCAAAATAAGAAAGCCAGAATTTAACCTGGAGTCAGAAAATAAGCAATTTGAAGAACTTCACGATGTCAGCTGCATTGAGTCCCTATGGTGTATTTGACCAGTAGCTTTTAAAAGGTCAAACCAAAGTAGCAGCTAATTATAAAAACCATGTTCTAGATCCCACAATGCCAGTAAACAATACCAAGGAGGTCTGATACTAATGGAGGTGTTAATTTAAATTGGTTCAAAATGTTAAAATGCAATTTAATTTGCCAGTTCATTTTAAGGCATGGTATCTGCACAAAATTTGATTTGATATTTGCTATCTGATCCAACTTTACCTCAAATGCTTCAGGTATAATGGCTACAATTAAAAGACTGAATTCAAATCATATTGTGAGCTTTTGAATGCGTCAGGACTGAATTTAGGTCTCAGAATAAAGTTGTATACTGCAAATGGAAAACAGGCTTGCATTCATGGACAAAATGTCAAGTTCAATATCATGCATTTTTCACAACACACTGTATAATTTTCTTAGAACTCCAGCACAGACAACCAAGATACTCTCCTTCCCAGGAAATATGAGCACATTATGAATGGGAGAGATAATTCAGAAATGAGCAAAAGCTTGTTTCTTAAAGATTCCTGCAAGCTACCCAAAAAAGATACATATGGGAAATTGCCATTTTACACCAACAAATGTACCATTCATATTAGTTTTCTTTGTAGAAAGCCCTTTGCTAAATATTGCATATAACTGATTATAAATAAATGTCGGAACAGAAGTTAGAAAAATAGTAAACTGAACTATTTTCCTAACTACAGTTCTGACATTTATTACTATGAACTGTCACTGTACCTGTTTTACAGCTAACACTGCTGGTCTGGACTATTGGCTTGACAACTCAGACTACCTACTGTTCAATTATATCCGACCTTCTGAGCCTAACTTGCTTCATTTTCCTCCAGCTTGCCAAAATATTTTATTGAACATTTAGCGTTTGAAGATACCTCCCTGAAATGTAACTGGCTGCACAGGTTCTTCCGAAATGCATTTATTCTAAGTTCAGAAAACTAAAATAATGGGATTATTCACATTTTGAAGAAGTTGCAATTAAAGAACGAAGACTAGCAACAAATCATTCAATGTCAGTGATAGAGGCACAGGAATGAGAATGCAAAAAAAAGGGGAACAATATAGGGCACTAGTCAGTCCCACAGCTGAAAGACCGTGTTGAGATTTGGTGCATTTATCGAAGGGCAGATATACTGGCAATGGAGGTAATCCAGTGCAGGTTCATGAGGTTGACTCCTGGAAAGGATGATTTGTCCAAAAAGATATTGAGTAAGTTTGACCTGTATTCATTGGAGATAAAAGAATGAGAAGTGACCTTATTGAAATTCTTAAGGGGACTTGACAGGGTAGATGTGGAGAGGTTGTCCCCCATTGCGAGAAAGTAAAGGACTGGAAGACATAACTTCAGAATAAGGGGTTGTCCATTAAAGACAAGAGGAATTTCTCCTGAGGTAGTGAATCTAAGGAATTCTTTACTGCAGAGGGCAACTGAGGTTGGGTCATTAAGTATATTAAAGAATGAGATTTTTAAGGATGACTGATTTTTAATTTGTAGAGGAATCAAGAGTTATTGGGAAAAGGCAGGAAAGTACAGTTGAAGATGATCATCAGCTGTTACAACTTTGCTAGTTGTTTTAAGCAGGTGGACAGTGGATATTCCAGAAGAGATGCAGCTGGTCAAAACACTTAGTTTTAAACGGAACAGAATTTATTTACAAGATTACTGAATGAAGCATAAACAAAAGAGAACAGAAAACAGAATACCTTAACCTATCCAAAAACCCAATAGACTATGCCAACTTAATGCTGTTCCAAATTCCTGCAACAATCCCCATAAACACCTCTTGACACAAAAAAAGGTAAAATCAAAAACCAGGTTATACGGGAAGATGTCAGAGAGGAGGAGGATTAGCATGAACCTGCATCTTTGGTCCAGCAGCTTCAAAGCTGACTGCTTTCAGTGAACAGCCAGGCCTCGAAAACCGAAACCAGAGAAAAGCTTAGCTGGGAGAACTGGCCTCTTCCCTTTCATTGTACAAGTTTTTTTGTAAACTTGAAAGCCTTTTTCCTGAGGCGGTGTCTGTAAGTTTTCATCAAACTGGCCCTAAAATCTTTCAAACCTAAGACTTTTTGGAATTGCTGCTTTTACGATACTCTGAAAACAAAACCAAGGACAGCATAACCTTGTTAAAGGAGCAGCATCATCACACTGATCTTCAGATTACCAATGATGGTGTAAACTTGATGGGCTGAATGCCCGACTTCTGTTCCTACGTCTGAGGGTCATTATCTGTTCAGCTGCAGCTCAAGTCCATTTAACTGGTTTCACTTCATTTCCTTGATACGCTATTGTTAAAACAAATCTATTCACCTCAGTCCAATTTTCATCTCATACTATTGCTTATGGAAGAGTGCTTGAAATTTCTACTATCCACCGTGCATAAAAATGCTTTCTGAGATTATGTCCCTTGTTCTTGATTCTGCCACCACAGAAATCGATTTCTTCTTTTCTACCCTATTAGCTTCTTTGAATTATTTAAAGAGCCTGATACGATCACCCACTTAGACTTGCAAATTCAAACAATATCCAGGGAATTCAAGCCAACTACATACAAACTGCCCTTCTAATTTCTGATTCATAAATAGTTTGAGAGGCTGCAAATTTTAAATTAATTTAAACATTAACAAATATCCAATTACTTGTTTCATCAAATGCTATTCCATATGTTAATTTATGAAATCTTAAGCAAAAGTGGAGGAGGTGAGGCAGACAACATTTCAAAGTTTTTCTCAAGGCGTCTTAAGACATTCAGACTCAGCAGTCCCTCAGCTGTTGAACATGTAAAATAATTGCTGACACTAGAACCTAGTGAACACGATTACAGGGTAAAGGACACTTCGATTTAAGATCACTCACTTTATCACCGTAAGGAACAAGAAACTCTCTGGCCTCACCCTATTCCACGTCAGTATCCTAAATTTAACTGAACTTCACCACACCATCTGTTAAACTGCTTACATTTGGAAGATGGCTTCAGTCCCAGGTAATCGACTTAGATTTACTTGAGAATCAGATCAATAAACATCAACAACGTGATGTGATTCAATATTTTACTGCATAACTCGCTGACAGAGATCAGTTTTATTCCGAACTTGAAAGCTTCAGCTAAAGGAAAGTGATCCTCAGTCTGGAAGACTGAATTATCAACAGGCGCACTTTAATTCATTTATACTGAAGTGCATTTATGCCAATTATTTTTATTAGAAACTCAGTCTTTACCTAGAGCGGGGAAAGAAACAGCACTCATGTGCACTTCATTAAGAGCATATGTGTATAAAATATTAAAACTTGCAGCAACTGAATTAGCCATATCAAGTGCCAACTCCATTAACTGCATAGCAAACCAGACAAATTTAGATGTGTTGTAAGATAAAGCAAGTGCTAAATATGTCGAACTCTGTTTTGACAGTACCATCATACTCAAATGATAGGCCTCGATTCTAGCTAACAAGATAAGGCAACAGATGAAAGGAGCAAAATGCCTCAACTGCTTTCCAAGGGTCCAATAATTCCATCAGTACAACATAACAATTTAGTTATCCGTTTCACTGCTATTCTATGTAGGACTTTAGATACTAAATGTCCAGAAAAAAACCTTTGTTTTGTTTAAAAAAAGGAATTCCAACTGAAGTTAAGTTCATCTTTACATGAAATGGGTTTAATATTCAATGTATGAATTAACCAGGGTGATTGGTTAATTAGTTTGTTTTCATTAACTAACACTCCCCTCCATCTGTCTGCATTCAGTGGAGCAAGAAGAGTTTTCCTTGCATTCTTGTTTCAACACAATGATTTTTACAAAAATGCAAAGATGTTGTTGTCTCAACTAACTTTAGGTCAACACTTTCAAAATAACACCATTTTGGCTAGTATAATGTCTAAAACACTATTTATACACTTCTAGGACATGGCTCTATCAGTTCAATTTAATCGGAAGAGTTCCTTTTCACTTTCAGAAGACTGCATGCTTTCTACATTAATATGCTTGGTGAAGTCTCAGTCTAGTTCAAGGCAGAAACAGCCAGGAAGTAGGACTTCATCTTGATGAAGAGCTTATGTTCAAAATGTCGACTCTTCTGCCCCTCGGATGCTGCCTGACTGGCTGTGCTTTTCCAGCACCATACGTTTTGACTCTGATCTCCAGCATTTGTAGTCCTCACTTTCTCTCACAAAGAGGGACTGCCCATCAGTCAGCAAATACATGGGGTGGCTAGTGTGAGGAATAGCAAATACAAAGGAAACCAAGGCAAAGTCAAGGGTTTGCATTTTGAACAGAGTAGAGTTGGTCTACATTGCTGGGACAGAGTGGACAAACCATTAATCTACTCCAGCATTGTCATACATGACCTCCAATGATGACATTAGGTGCCCAAAACTGACAAATGTCCCACACCCTAATAATGGACATTTTCAACAAGAATTCAGTTAAAATGTCATAATTACTTCCCTTGGACTTCCTCTGGCTTGACAGCAAGAAGCTTACTCAAGCTAAAAAGATGATTTATCCATTTTGTATTCAGCAACATTATGAAGGAAGCCTCTCAAGAGGGACGACACATGCCAAACTGATTACAAAGCTTCCCTAAGCTGCTCTGACAAGCATCTAGCTGGTGTGACATTTCTATTTCTCATATTGTATCCATGCCAAAGACTGCCACATAACAAGGCAGTATTTTTAATCAGTGATAAACTGAAGGTTCACTTTATACTAATGACTGTTTTAGTATGTTGAAATACTAGATAAATATAAGTTGCTGTCTTAGGATTTACACTGAGTGACAAAAAGGGACGCTATTTAATAACGTTATTGGGGACGCGATGGTTTAATGCTGAACTGTTAACCCAGACACCCACTCTTTCCTGAAACATCGATTCTCCTTCTCCTCAGGTGCTGCCTGACCTCCAGCACCCCACACTCGACTGTTAATCTGGACACCCACTTTAGGGACTCGAATCCTGCCATGGCTGATAGTGGAATTTGAATTCAATAAAAATCTGGAATTAAAAGTCTAATGGTGACCATGAATCCACTGATGATTATCGGAAAAGCTCACACGGTTCACTAACATACTTCAGGGAAGGAAACTGTTGTCCTTACTTTGCTATGGTTCTGGAGACACATATAGGCCATGTGGTCAAATCTTAACTACCCTCTGGGCAATTAGGGATCAGCAATAATGCTGGCCTAGCCAGCGATGCTCTCATCCCGTGAATGAACAAATAATAAAAAAAAATGCATTTTGAATACCATTAGCGGACTCTACTTTCCATAAGGCGTACTGATAGCATAAAGGGAAATGTAATTCGAAGAGTAATCCAGAGGCTAACACTAATGCTTTTGAGCCAGTGGCTCAAATCCCACCAAAGCAAGTGGCGCAATTTGAATTTGATTTAACAAATCTACAATTATAAACTAGTCTAATGATTTCTGTAGTCTGATGACCTCACCTGGTCTAGCTTACATGCAACTCCAGAATCCTGAAATGGCCTTTCAAGCCACTCTGTTCTAAATAATTGCTACATAATCTAAGAGAGGGAATGATAGCGGGTAGTCAACCCAGTATCAACCCAAGCACTGGAAATTAAAAACTGACCCTGCAAAGTCATTCAAACTAACATCGAGGGGCATGTGGAAAAACTGGGAAGCTATCTCACTGACCAGTTATAGTCTCAGAATCATATTTCACAAGACAAAGTGCCAGGTACCAATGTCATCATCCATCAGCAGGTGGCAGCACAGTGGCATTCAGTTAAGGAGGAGTTGTCCTGGGAGACCATAACATTGGCTCTGGACATCATTCATTCTCAAACATGGGCAAAAAAAACTCTCATGCTTCAATACTTGGAGGAAGCACTGAGGGTGTCAAGAGTGCAGAATGTACTCTGAGTGCATCTCTTCACTGTGTATTATTAAGTATGATTTGGCACATCACTAATTAAACATGGTTGTTCGACTGGGTCAATAGCAGGTGACGAGAAACCAAGAAGAGGGAAAATTGCGCTTGACTTCATCTTCACCAATCTACCTGTTGCAGATACATATGGCCATGACAGTACTGATAGGAGTCCCTATGGTGGCTAAACCCTGTCTTCACATTTTATTTTCTCATTCATGAGATTGTGGACACCAGTAGCTAGACCAACATTTATTGCCTATCCTGAATTGCCTAGAGGGCTGTTAAGAGTCTGTGGGTCTGGAGTCACAAGGGCTAGACCAGGCAAGGGTGCACATTTCCTTTCTAAAGAATGTTAGCGGACCAATTGGACTTTTACAACAATTGACACTAACTACAATTATTCCAGATTACAAATTTCACTACCTGCTATGGTAGGATTCAAACCCATATCACAAGAACATTAGGTTCTAGATTATTACTCCAGTGACATTACCACAACTTCACTGTCTCCCCCTTGTTGAGGTTACCCTCCATCATTTTATATAATGCTACCACTGAAATACTGGGGAGAGATTTCAAACAGACATAGAAATGCAAAATTGTGCATCCATGAGGTGTTGTGGATCATCAGCAACTGAATTCCATTCAAATATAACCTGTAACCTGGTGGCCTGGCATATCCCTCACACTACCATTATCAATAAGCAGGTGCAGCCTTGGTTCACTGAAGCTTGCAAGGGAATGTCAGGAGCAATATCAGGTATGTCTAAAAAGGTGAAGCAACAACACAGCACTAGTTGCATGCCAAACAGCAAAGGCAGCATGTGACAGATGGGGCAAAACAATCCCACAGCCAACAGAATCAGATCTCAGCTCTGCAGTTCAGTCACATCCAGCTGTGAATGGAGGACAAATAAACAACTAAGGGGAGAAATATGTCACACCCTCAATAATTGGGAAGCCCAGAAAATTACTGCAAAAGACAAGGCTGAAGTATATGCATCCATTTTCTGCCAGAACTGATGAGTGGATGATTGAGATTGGTCTCACCCGAGATCCTCAGCATTACAGATAACAGTAGTCAACCAATATGATTAGGTCTCAGTGATATCAAGCAACAGCTGTCCTATGTCATTCTACCAAATCTTCTAAGGTCTTTTCTCCAGAGCTAGTGAGCTGAGGGTAGGAATAGGTCCAGTCAAGGATAGTAGTGGGAAGTTGCGTGTGGAGGCTGAAGAGATTGGGGAGACACTGAATGAATACTTTTCGTCAGTATTCACTCAGGAACATTGTTGCCGATGTGAATACTGAGTCACAAATAAGTAGAATGAATGGTTTTGAAGTATGTAGGGAAGAGGTGTTGGAAATTCTGGAAAGAGTGAAAATAGATAAGTCCCCTGGGCCTGATGGCATTTATCCTAGGATTCTCTGGGAAGCAAGGGAGGAGATTGCAGAACCATTGGCCTTGATTTTTATGTCCTCGTTGTCTACAGGAGTAGTGCCAGAAGACTGGAGGCTAGCAAATGTGGTTCCCTTGTTCAAGAAGGGGAGTAGGGATAACCCTAGTAACTATAGGTCGGTGAGTCTCACTTCTGTTGTGGGCAAAGTCTTAGAGAGAATTGTCAGGGATAGGATTTATGAAAATCTGGCTAGGAATAATGTGATTAAGGATAGTCAGCATGGTTTTGTGAAGGGCAGGTCGTGCCTCACAAACCTTATTGAATTCTTTGAGAAGGAGGTGGACGAGGGGAAAGCGGTAGATGTGGTGTATATGGATTTTAGTAAGGCGTTTGATAAGGTTCCCCATGATAGGCTACTTCAAAAAATACGGAGGTATGGCATTGAGGGTGAGTTGGAGGTTTGGATTAGGAATTGGCTGGCTGGAAGAAGACAGAGGGTAGTAGTTGATGGTAAAGGTTCATCTTGGAGTGCCGTTACTAGTGGTGTTCCGCAAGGATCTGTTTTGGGTGTTTGTCATTTTTATAAATGACCTGGAGGAGGGGCTAGAAGGTTGGGTGAGCAAGTTTGCGGATGATACGAAAGTCGGAGGAGTTGTTGACAGTGAGGAAGGATGTGGCAGGTTACAGCGGGATATAGATAAGCTACAGAACTGGGTAGAAAGGTGGCAAATGGAGTTCAATGTAGCTAAGTGTGAGGTGATTCACTTTGGTAAGAGTAACAAAAAGATGGGGTACTGGGCTAATGGTCGGATACTTGGTAGTGTGGATGAGCAGAGGGATCTTGGTGTCCATGTACACAGATCTTTGAAAGTTGCCACCCAGGTTAATAGTGCGGTGAAGAAGGCATATGGCGTACTGGCTTTTATTGGTAGAGGAATTGAGTTCCGGAGTCCTGAGATCATGTTGCAGTTGTATAAGACTCTGGTGCGGCCGCATCTGGAGTATTGTGTGCAGTTTTGGTCGCCATACTATAGGAAGGATGTGGAGGCACTGGAACGGGTGCAGAGGAGGTTTACCAGGATGTTGCCTGGTATGGTAGGAAGATCGTATGAGGAAAGGCTTAGGCACTTGGGGTTGTTTTCATTGGAGAAAAGGTTTAGGGGTGACTTGATAGAGGTGTACAAGATGATTAGGGGTTTAGATAGGGTTGACTGTGAGAACCTTTTTCCACGTATGGAGTCAGCTATTACGAGGGGGCATAGCTTTAAATTAAGGGGTGGTAGGTATAGAACAGATGTTAGGGGTAGGTTCTTTACTCAGCGAGTCGTGAGTTCATGGAATGCCCTGCCAGTAGCAGTGGTGGACTCTCCCTCTTTCTGGGCATTTAAGCGGGCATTGGATAGGCATATGGAGGATAGTGGGCTAGTGTAGGTTAGGTGGGCTTGGATCGGCGCAACATCGAGGGCCAAAGGGCCTGTACTGTATTCTTCTATGTTCTATGATGCCCCTAGCCAAGCTGTTTCAGTACAACATGACTTGGCAGTGTGAAAATTGCTCAAGGAAGTCCTGTCCATAAAACGCAGGACAAATCCAACCCAACTAGTTATTGCTGCTTTAGTCTACTCATGATCACTAGTAAAGGTGAGAGAAACAACATGGCTGTTAGACTGGGTCAATGGCAGGTGACGAGGAACCAAGAAGATGCACTCACTGCCAGCAGTCGTAGTAGAGTCAGATACATTCGGGACATTTAAGCGACTCTTGGATAGACACATGGATGATAGTAAAATGAAGGGTATGTAAGTTAGTTTGATCTTAGAGTAGGATAAAAGGTTGACACAACATTAGAGGGCCGAAGGGCCTGTACTGTGCTGTCGTGTTCTATATTCTATGAAAGGGTCAAAGACAGGGCCATGATGGGAAACTTGCTCAGAAATAACCTGCTCACTAATACTTAGTTTGGAGAAAAAAGTACTCAATTCCTAATGTCTCCTTATTAGATCTGTGCAATCCTCATCATAAGTTCCTGAATTTAGGTCACCTATTATTTAGCTTATTAGTGGTCCAGCTTGTTTATGAACTATTGGTCACACACTATACTGTGATTTTAATAACATTTACCACTGCATATTGAGACAGTTTACAAATTGCATTTTATTCAAATTTAAACACAAGAATAATGTTGGTATGGGCGGCGCAATATTACAAATTCTCGGAACATAATCAATCTTCTGATTGTGACTGTCCAAAAGTAAACTTTGAATTAAGTGAACTCATTTTTGGTGTTTCCAAAAGCAAATGTGTAAAGCCTCTTGTGTATTACTTGTATATGTACAGTCAGGTTCTTAAAGTTGTGAGTTGAATTCTGAGCAGGTTAAGTACACACATGTAAATGCTCCTCACACCTTTTCAATTAGTGGCTGAAGTTAGTGATAACCAATTCTATGCTACCCAAATTACTGTAACATTTTCTACATATCAAAAAATGGGGAACTGAAAGATTTGTAGATATGGTGAGAAGGGGTTCATTTGTGGCATAAATACTAGTATCAGACAGCAGCCTATTCATTCATTATAAATACTGGTATCAGACAGTGGCCTGTTCATTCATTGTAAATACTGCTATTGGACAACGGCCTGTTCATTCATTGTAAATACTATGTAATCACATCAAATCAAAGTATTGCAGAAAAGAAAATAAAACCATACTTTTAAAATAGTGACTGCAATACATCTGTGCCCTGATCCAATTGTTTACTAGCCTTCAACTATATCTCATTTGAAAACAACACATGGCCCTGACTCCTATTCATTGCAATGAAGATATAAGAGAATTAGGTGATTGTAGAAATTGACAGCAGAAGAAATAAGTGGTATCTTAAGATTGGGTCCACACTATACCATGATTTAATGCTCTGTAATGAATTATACAACTCAGCATCAACACCCAACAACATGCTGTTTGTGAAGATAATGCTACTCAGCCACATCATTGCTCTTTACTTTCTTTGTACTTCCCCAAATTGAGAAATCCATGTTGTTCTTGCAACTTGCATCTGTGTAACTGGGAAACATATCCAAAATTCTCTAAGGAAAGAAGGAGCTGTCACAAATACCTTCTCGGGGGCCTGAGAACTGAAAGAAGGGTTGCTGAAAAGTAGTATGTAATAATGAGACTTACAATTGTGCAAATGCAGGACCCCTGTTCAGCACTGAGTCCATGTAAATCTTTCTGCTTTGCTTTAAAACAAAACAGAACATTTCATCTGGTCCAGGTGTATAAAACTCACATTGTCGACCACTTTTATTTTGAAACTAAATAGAACAGGAACGAAAACGAGGTGGATTCTGTAATGGCGTGGCTAATTCACAACTCTAGTTTCACAGCCGGATGATACTTGAAAATCATTATCTCATCCCTCTCTCTTGAAAACAGACTCTTCACTGGAATTGTCTTCAGCAGTTGGGAACAACTGGTATCTGTTCATATTGTCACAGAAACCCAATGCATGTCAATACCTTCACCACCATGAACCACATAATGCACATCTGCCACCCACAAGTTTTAAAGCAATAGTCAATGAAAAGAAAACCACATTCATTTTGATCCGGTATCAATTGCTAACCACTACCTTCAACTCCCAGTCAACAGTGGTATCACCAATGCAGTGCCGCTTAAGTTCCAAGTCAAGACTCAAGGGTGTAACAATTCTCACTGGAACAACTTTTAAATTTTTCAAACTATTCATGCTAATCATTGATCAAATTTTTTTTCTCTGTAGAGTAGTAAAGCCCAAAAAAATTATTTGCAAATGAAAAGCACAGTTTCAAAGATTATATGATTTAAACACAGCCACTTCAGAAAATACACTGCTGTTCTGTACAAAGAAAAAAAAGTGTTTGTACAATTTATTTGCATGCAAATCTGTCTCTTTGATCATCGTGCAACTCCACCAGTCCCTGTCATTTGCTTGCAAATGGACAAAATCATTACTTATACAGCACTGGTAAAACTGAGGGGCTCCTTTGGGATTGTAGCCAGTTTTCTGGAATGGAGAGGCGCTGACTCAATTTCTCACACGAGGAAGATAAAAGAAAGCTTTATATATAGAGAAGTTCATTACAATAGTTAAATTGATCATCACAGAATGCACGGAAAGAGGAACTAGAGAAACAGATCACTCTTTGAGTCAAGTTGCTGCCAATACTCTATTCATGAAACATCTTGTAATCGAGAAACAAGCATTTGGCAGTCAAGCAATGATGACCACTTCTTTGCCCTAACCACACATGTAAGCCTCATGTGTTAACTACACTTTCAAGTTTCCTATCTTTTACTTTCAATTATGCCAAACAATCAGGACAAGTGAATGGAACTCCAATGCAGTGTCATTATCCATTTGTTTGTATAGGATGTGAAAAATAGCTGGAACAATTCGCCTGGAAGGTTGGCAATAGGCTCTTAAGAGGAAGCTCAAAGTTGCTCTGGAAAGACAGTAGAGAAAGTTTTCTGAAATAAGAGATCATATGGGTTGAAAGGCTTTATTCATTTGACTTTATTGTGTGATGTACTGAGTTAAGGAACGCAAAACAAAATTTATTATATTTAACTAAAACATGCATTTTTTTATTGAGGCAGCACTGAAAATGTAATAATTAAAACAGAAACTAATGGAGATCAAAATTCTTTGTGAGGTAGGACTGATCACTTGGTCTGATAACACAAAGATTGCTTGGCATGTCAGTAATCCACTTACAATCTGCTGACCAACAAACAGTTGAGCAAAAATAGATTTTATAATGACACTGACCTTGAGTACTGTGAACAACTTGCTTGCTTTCTTGGCTTAGCTTCGTTGTGAAGCTGTGCATTCAAACTCCATACATGACTTAAACACATTAACTTAGATTGACAATTCAGTGCTGTACTGAGGGAATGTCATTTTCAAATGAAGCCATGATTGAATATGTGAAAGGCGTTACATCACACCATTGTCAGAAATGAGAATGGCATTTGACTCATTTTAACTCATTCAGCCAGAAAATCCTAAACTCCCCTCATTTCAGAATGTATTTAAAAAAAGAATCCAGGTCTCTCTTTCCCTCTCTTCTATTCGTAGAAGTCTATTCTATTTGTAGAGTGATAAAAAATAATCCTGACATTAATATTAAATGTCACTTTTATCAGTGGCCCTTATCCTAACCTTCTGATTCACTTTAAAGCACTGGTTCAAATTTAGTTTTGATGCCAACCACTATACCATACATCTTTATAAGATCATCTCTTAAATGATTTCTTCCCAGGTTGAAAACTTCAAATTCTTCAGTTTTTCCTCATGATTCAGACCTGCAACACTAATGATCAGCCTCTGCACATAACATTGGAGTTTTCATACATTGCATATGTCCAAACAGATATAAATTTAGCAGCAAAGTACAGTTTGACCAGAGCACCTCAAATTCAGTCATTCCTTTTTCTGACTTGAATGCCACTATTTTGGTGATGTACAATTGAATAGTAGTTTTATTATTAGATTAGTAATCCGGAGACCTGAATAACTGATCTGGAGAAATGAGCTTAAATTAATAACAACTGGGGAATTTACAGCTAGCTTAACAACTAAACCAGGAATGAAAATCTAATCAATAATGGTGACCATGAAACTAACTAATTATTGTATAATAAAAACTTGATCTTCTAATATCCTTTAGAGTAGAATTATTAATCAGCTTGGTCTAAATGCAGCTTCAAACCCATTAACAATGTGGTTGGTTTTCAACTGAAATGTCCATGCTACTTAATGAGTTCTTTCAAAATAAAAATGGCACACAACCCAGAATGAACTTAGGTATTGGATGTAACAAAGGACCCCACCTCTCCAGTTGAACTGCAAAATCCTCCTCACTAACATGTCAGGACTTGTGCTAAAGTTGGGAGAGCTTTGTACAGATTAGTCAAGTAATAGCCCAGTCATGATCACAGAATCTTTCTTTTATCCAACATTTCATAACCCATTGGGTCCCTGCGTATGCATTGACACACAATTAACACAGACTCAGCAGAGCTGCTGGCAAGGTGTCAGGAGAACGCTAACAAAGGAGTTCTCAACATTGACTCCATATCCCATGAAGCATCATTGGATCAGATCAAACATGCACAAGTAGCTCATGCTGGTTTACACTTACTGTCCACTTGTAGCTGATCTGGATCAGTACTCTACTATGCTGAACAGCACTTTGAAGAATTATTAGGGATAACAAGGAGATGGAAGATATTTTGGATGGGAAACTTGAATGTCCATTGATTTGACCAAGTATGATATCAAGGACCTTGTGAAAAATCAAAACTATAGAAATTAGGCTGAAAATTTCCACTAACTCAATTTGTACTAAGCATAAGGACGCTAGCTACGTTTGTTAAAGGTCAAATATCTCAGCCTATGAATTCCTTAGTATAGTGTTCACAGCCTGATCATCTTCAGCTACTTCATTAAGACATTCACTCCTTATAAGGTCAGTACTAAACATATTTTCTTATGATTGCAGTGCTCAATAGCATTTGTGACTTCTACTACTGCAGTGGTCCAATCCCACAAGGAGCAACAGCTCGATAATATTTCGGTTTGGACTTATAAATGCCAAATAAAATTTATGCCATGTAAGGACTGAGCAATCTGCTGTGTGCATGTGCCTAGACAGAGACCAGCCAAATAATTGATGTGGCTCCGCGTACAGCTCAGAGGTTTGGAGTTCTGAAATAGACATCTTAGTTTGACTCCCTAAAGCCTATTATCCATATTCAATACACAAGTCAGCAATATAATGTAATACTTGTTGCTTTTTAAAGCTTCATCGCCTAAACAGCACTCAAGAAATTCAACACAAGCAGGACATAGCAGCCTGCTTGATTAGCACCTCCTCCACACTGGCACACAGTGGCAGCAATATGTATGATCTACAAAACGCAGAGCAACAACTCACCAAAGCTTCTTCAAAAGCAGCTTCCAAACCCACAATCTACTGCCTAAAAGCTCAAGAGCAAAACACATATCAGAACACTATAACTGGCAAGCAATACACCAACCTGACTCGCAAACTGTCCGTTCACTGTTTCGGACCATAATACTCTAACTCCCTCCTCCACAGCACTGTCTGTGTATCTACACCTCAGATTACAGCAGTTCAAAAAAATGGCTCAACATTTTTTCACAAGGTTAATTAGAAATGAGGAATATATGTTGACTTTGAGAGCAACACTCATATTGTATGAAAGAATAAGTAAATAAAAATTCTTGATTAGTTTCAGCAAGTTTAACCAGTACAGGGAAAACAAAAATCAGACCTTAAGACTCTGTAGGATATGAAACCAAAATTAAAAACCAATCTCAGCAATGTTAAACAACATGAAGAAAATATAGGTTCCTGCAGTGCAATGCTCTTCATCTGAATTTCTTTTCCTGCTGAACCAACATTTGTCGTAGTTAAAGCATACCAACATGAATAATGAGTATTGCAAGACAGGTACAGCATATCCAATTGTTACCTCAACAGTCACATGATAATTTGTTTTTTTAAGCTTTCAATCCTATGTGGAAATTAGTTCATCATTCTTGAATAATTGTCGGCATTTGTGGAAATCAACAAGCTCCACAAACTTCAGCGCTGGCCAAGTTCATCTGAAAATTAAAGACAAGCACAAGTGTTGGCTCCTTACATTATAGCTCCCTCTGCTACTGGATTGCTTAACATGCCAGCCACCTGCTGAGTAGGTTCCTGCCAGAGCCCGCACAGAAATGAAAGCGTTGTAATCATGAAAGGTATTTTAGCAGTATTGACCATGCAATGCAATGAGCTATATCAGATTAGAGAGTAACAGGATTATAATAATTTATCTGCAAATCTCCTATGGAATTCACCAACCAAGTTACGATAATACTCTTACTTGTGAAGAAGAGAGAGGCAGGCAGAAGCCATCTGGAATTAAATTTCCTATTATCTGTTTATCAATGTTCGCAACTCTCAAAGCCAAAATGAAACAAGAATACTCTACTGGAGAGAGCTTTGTGTTTAATATCGTACTATCATTACCAACCAGACTACTGTGGAAAGGATGAAGAACAAGGATAGAGTGCTAGTAGAAGCTCTTGCCCACATGGAAATAGAAGATTTATATGACCTACGTGCCCCACACAAGTAGCCAATTCTAACCTGACGATAACCATGAAATCACCTGCATCTCATCATTACTGGGACTGAACTTAAGACAGGTCCTCAGGTGATTGTTGCTAACAGCTCTGCCTTTATGGTTCTGATTTACACAGAGAGCATGGTCCAGTTAAATCAGTGTTCAGGTTCTCTGCATCCCCAGACTTGGAGACAGTTAAAGAAGGAAAAGAAAACACAGCAAAGGTTCCTGATTAACATCCAGTGACTCCTGCTAAGAGATGCACATGCATTAATGTTAGATGAGGACACTGGTGTGTTTCACCATTTGGACTCAAACATGAAGGATGATTATCTTGAAGTAAGAAAAAATAGCTTATGGAGTATTGACACTGTGGAACTGTAATAAAAACAAGTAGTTCTGGAAATACTCAGGTCTGATACCAGCTGTGCAGAAAGAAATGAGATATTGCTTCAACTTGAATTTGACTTATTCGTAACTGAATTGCCATTTTAATTTACTATCTTGCTCTCATATTAATATTTCTGTCCTTAAGACTGCTGCAGCACTCCAGTGAAGCTAAATGAAAACCCAGAGAACAGCACTTTGTATTTAGATTATGCAGTTTACAGCTTTCTGGACTCAACATCAAGTTCAATAATTTCAAGTCATGAACTCTAAACTCCTGTTTATTTTTGTTTCATCTGCCATATGCCGGCTTTGACATTTCTGCTTTTTGTCAAAGCCATTCAACTATTCTTTCAATCACACTCAATGCGAATAATAAGGTTAAAAATCACACAACACTAGGTTATAACCCAACAGGTTTATTTGGGAGTACAAGCATTCTGAGCACTGCTATTTCGTCAGGTAGCTGGTCCCTTCGTTACCAGTGGACATTGTGAATAATTAAGGTACAGTTGGTTCTGTTATTACGCGCATCACTTCAATGTGAATCGGCTATAACACGATTGGACCATTATTTGTAGAACGCGAACTTTCCTTTGCTGAATTGGCTTTAATGCGATTTTGGTCCCTTGGTTTAAATGGTGCTGCTATTAGACAATTTTCTTATAATGCAGGGTCGCATGAGAATGGAACTATCATGTTATATCAGAACAGACTGTAGTTAGGGTGGGTAACATCACAACCTTTAGAAGATTTTCAAGCGCAAGAACATTCAAGGCTATGGGCCAAGTGCTGAGAATTGGGACTAGTGTCGATTTAGTGTTTTTTTGGCAGGCTTGATGGGCCAAGGGGTTTCTTCTGTACTCTATGATACTATTAATTATTTTATTGCCTGTCACAATAACTATGAAATGAAGACCACCAAGTTTTGACTTCTATGATTTGATTTTAACATCTGGGACTTTCATGGACTGAAATGCTTTAAAAAGGAAAGACCTTGATTTAAAATTGGCTGCAGTGATTCCTTGACCATATGTTGAGCCATGTTTGAGAAACCAATGTGGAATGAACAAAATTTTCTGACTGACTTAACATTTTGTCAAAAGAGACCAAAACATAGCCAGGCATGAAGAAACTAGCATTTCATATTCTTAAAATAAACTTGCATGATAATTTTCACATTTTGGAGATAAAAGACATGCTTGCAATTATCCAGCTTGGAAACAATGATCCGAGTCATGAATCAGGTGTGTTTCAAGAAACCATTTTGGCAGAGTAGTGGAGATGAACGTGTAACAGTAGAATTGGAAGACGTTCTGTCTCTGCGTTCACTCAGGAAGGACAAACAACTTCTGACAACACAAATCAGGGAAACACCTGAACACAGAACTCAAAAACATCTGGAATATTTACAGCTGCTGCTGATCCAAGATACTGTCAATGTGGTCTCAGGTTAAACTTTATACTTGCAAGACATCTGACAGTCTTACAACTACATTGATCACTATAATCCTTTTTACCTCTAATGTTCATCTCTGTTTGATGTCATATTTTATCACTTTTCTTGGGATTAGTACCTAACTAAATTCCTCTTTCATTCATTTAAGCAAGACTTGTGGTTTGGTTCTTATTGTGTTTCCGGTGAGCTGGTTGACCATATTTAATTGGATTAAAGTGAGCTACATGTGAAAAAGACCATTAAATCTTTATTGAGGTCAGCTGAGGAGGTTGAAAATAGGGGAGCCAATTTACCCATTTCTCACCTAGTTGTTAGGTTCTTTCCAACTATTACCAGTCTCTTGACTTTTGTTCCATGACAGTTTTGTCATTTATTTTCTCTAAACCTCGACATGATCCCAGATCTTCACTTTCATCACTCTTCCCCTCCCCCTTTCAATGGCATAAAATCCATCACATTTCTACCTTCCTTCAGATATGGACTCAAAACGTTACCTGCCTTCTCTGTACATGTTGCAGACCTACTGAGTATTTCCAGCCTGTGTTTTTATTTCAGATTTCCAACATCCTTGGTATTTTGCTTTTGCTCTCTCAGAATTAGAATTCAGTAAGATTCTGCATCTTATGTAAAAAAACCAAAACTGAAAAATATTTTCAAGAAAAATATTATATAAACGTTGGGACATGGTTTTAAAAAATTGTCTTAGTTTATATCGACAAAAGACTTTAGGAACATTGTTTAAAATCTAGAAAGGAGAAAGGAATTATCTAAGGCCTTTCATGACCTCAGGTCTTCCTAAAGTGTTTCATAGTCGATAAAATACTTTTTGAAGTGTCCTCAGTTGAAATCTAAGAGATACGACGGCCAATTTAGCAACGACAAAGTCACACAAACCACAATGTGATTATGACCAGATAATCTGATTTTTCTTCAAGTGACGTTGGCTCAAGGATAAATATAGATCAGGACACTGAGAATAACATCACTGTTCTCCTTCAAAATAGCACCATGTGATCTGTCATTTTCACCTGAGAGGGATGACAGAAACTTGGTTTAATACCTCATTTGAAAGACAGCACAGAGTGTCAGCCCACATTCTGTACTCAAGGTGTCTGAAGTGGGTCTTGAAAGTAGGTACACTGGAATACACTATACAAACCCTCCAGTCTGGTCTGCCATTTAGATGCCAGCTGATCATCTATCAACATCATTTCCCATGATAGTCATGTCCTTTGATATCATAACCATCTAGAAGTTTATCTCTGTCTTGAATACACTCAATGGCACAGCCCTCTGGGAAATCTAAAGATTTTCAGAATGAAGAAATTCTTCATCCAAGACCTGAATGGCCAGTTCTGGCTGAGCCTGTCAAGAATTTTGCACATTTCAATAAGGTCACTTCTCATTCCTCTAAACTCTAGGGAACACAGTTTCCTAGACTGACCCTTTTGGACAAACCTGTCATCTGACAAATTAGCGTGGCTCAGGAATAAATATAGATTGAACTATTCAAGAGACCTAGCTGTTCAAATACTTGACTTATTATTGCCCCACACTGCACCCTCCACAGACCAAATTCACTCTACTGACCAAGGTTCCATACAATTAGAATCATAGAGTCATAGATGTACAGCACGGAAGCAAACCTTTCAGTCCAACTTATCCATGCCGGCCAGATATCCCAACCCAATCTCGTCCCACCTGTCAGCATCTGGCCCATATCTCTCCAAACCCTTCCTATTCATATACCCATCCAGATACCTTTTAAATGTTGCAATTGTACCAGCCTCCACCACTTCCTCTGGCAGCTCATTCCATACACGCACCACCCTCTGTGTGAAAAATGTTGTCCCTTACGTCTCTTTTATATCTTTCCCCTCTCACCCTCAACCTATGCCCTCTAGTTCTGGACTCCCCCACCCCAGGGAAAAGACTTTGCCTATTTACCCTATCCATGCCCCTCATGACTTTATAAACCTCTATAAGGTCACTCCTCAGCCTCCGAATCTCCAGAGAAAACGGCCCTAGCCTATTCAACCCCTCCCTATAGCTCAAATCCTCCAACTCCGGCAACATCTTTGTAAATCTTTTCTGAACTCTTTCAAGTTTCACAACATCCTTTCAATAGGAAGGAGACCAAAATTGCATGCAACATACCAACAGTGGCCTAACCAATGTCCTGTAGAGCCGCAACATGACCTCCCAACTCCTGTACTCAATACTCTGACCAATAAAGGAAAGCACACCAAACGCCACCTTCACTATCCTATCTACCTGCAACTCACTTTCAAGGAGCTATGAACCTGCACTCAAGGTCACTTTGTTCAGCAACAATCCCTAATTAAGTTAGTAAGTCCTGCTAAGATTTGCTCTCCCAAAATGCAGTATCTTGCATTTATCTAAATTAAACTCCATCTGCCACTCCTCAGCCCATTGGCCCATCAGATCAAGATCCCGCTGTAATCTGAGATAACCTTCTTCGCTGTATACCACACCTCCAATTTTGGTGTCTTCCGCAAACTTACTAACTGCACCTCTTATGCTCACATCCAAATCATTTACATAAACAATGAAAAGTAGTGGACCCAGCACCGCTCCTGGTGGCACTCCACTGGTCACAGGCCCCCAGTCTGAAAAACAACCCTCCACCACCACTCTCTGCCTTCTACCTTTGAGCCAGTTCTGTATCCAAATGGCTAGTTCTCCTTGTATTCCATGAGATCTAACCTTACTAACCAGTGTCCCATGGGGAACCCTGTCAAATGCCTTACTGAAGTCCACATAGATCATGTCTACTGCTCTGCCCTCATCAATCTTCTTTGTTATTTCTTCAAAAAACTCAATCAAGTTTGTAGACATGATTTCCCACGCACAAAGCATGTTGACTATCCCCAATCAGTCCTTGCCTTTCCAAATACATGTACATTGTGACCCTCAGGATTCCCTCCAACAATTTGCCCACCACTGACGTCAGGCTCAATGGCCTATATTCTTTCGCTTGTCCTTACTGCCCTTCTTAAACAGTGGCACCACGTTCGCCAACGTCCAGTCTTCCGGCACCTCACATGTGACTATCGATAATATAAGTATCTCAGCAAGAGGCCCAGCAATCACATCCCTAGCTTCCCACAGAGTTATGGGGTACACTTGATCAGGTCCTGGGGATTTATCAGCAAAGCATTTTCACACCTTTACTCAAAGACATTTGCTGTAAAGGCCAACATACCATTTACTGTCTTAACGGTTTGCTACACTTGCAAGCATTTCAGTGATTCATGATAAAGGCATGCAGGTCTATTTGGACAGGAACACTTCTCAATCTCTCATCATTTAAGAAATACCCAGCACCTCTGTCCCTCCTACCAATGTGGAGAACTGTCAATTATCCATGTTCCATTCATTTGCCATGCTCTTACTAACTTACTCAGCCTGTCCAGTTACCCTAAAACCTCTTTGCATAATCCTCAGAACATAAATTCCCACATCGTTCTGCATCATCCACAAACATGGAACTTATCAACTTCCATCCCCCATATTCAATTTTCAGTTATCGATTGGGAATAACTGGGACCCAAGCACTCAACATTGTAGCACCTCACTAGGTACAGCCTGCCAACCTCAGAATTTATTCCATTTATTCTGTTTAACAATCCTCAATCCATGCCAGTATATTACTCTCTCATTTTATATAATAACCTCCAATGTGGGGTCTTACTGAAAGCTTTCCAAACATTTAAATACACCACATCCATTAGTTCTCTCTTATCCAGAATGCTCAAAACACTTTAGCAGGTTTGTCAAACATTATTTTACTGTCATGAATATATGTTGACACTTCCAAACCTAATAATTACTGTTTAAGTGTCCAGTTATCAGATCCTTTATAACAGATTCAAGCATTTCCCTACTATTGATGTCAGGTTAACAACATCTGTAGTTTCCCATTTTCCCTCTCCCTTGTCTTTTTATGTCACAGGGTTACACTTGTAACCTTCTAATCCGCAGGCAACATTCCAGAACCTTCAGTGACTCTATTGAAATTCCGCGGTAGCACAGTAGTCACTAACTGTAAAAAGACTGCAGCAAAACATCACTGATGGAAATTTTTTTTCCACATGACCAAAAATAACTGGCAATTGCCTCAAGAGCAAACTGTTACTTCACATCATCTGAATTAGACAACTATTAGTCGAACAAGTGACTAGGCAAAAGAACCCGGGAAACGTTGGAAATATTCAGGTCGACACATTTTCATCAGTGCTGGCTGAGTTTATCCAGCATATGCTATACTTTTTAAGCAATTGAGATGTGTAAGCATTATCTATCTGCATAAAGTAGTTGCAGGTAGCTTGGACATTCAGGACACAAATAAAATAAACCTGAGGTGGCACAATGCAGTATTACAAGAAAACAGGTACATGAATAACTCTGATACGTTTGTAGTAAGGCAACATATTTCTTCTCTGCTACCGTATTGCAAGTTAAGGAGAACCTAATACTTCACAGTGCTGTGCAATGTGATATGCACATTTAAAGGCTCCAAACAGCTGCATCATATTGTACAGATATTTTATATTTAGCTAATCTGAACAGTGTTGGTTCTAATGGACAAACTAAAGATCCTTCCCAGTTTAAGCCTCCAATATAAACCATTTTAATCCTGAAAATGTATTACAAGGAAAAGGAATAGGAATGAGAAGGAACCTAAATTCTGTCAAAAGCACTCCATCACTTTACTTTGCCCACTAGCACTATATTTAATTGAGAATCCAAGTATAGATAAAAGCACATTTGATTTGTACATGCCTAAACAGGTACCAACATTTGGTGTTTGATTTCAATACAAGAATGTATTTTAGTTTGGTGGTAAAAATGTTAAGGGTGCAAATGTTTCCTGATATTTGCAGTCACTTAGTACCACGGCCACTTAATAGTGGTAGGCATTTGTTCAGTAAAGGTGGACATGTGAAGAACACATAGCAGTATTGGGTATCAGGTGCTTTCTATTGAAATTACTGCACACCACTTAACACTGTTAATACCTCCGAGGAGCCAGTAATTTCTATTGTATAACATTGCTTTCAGCAAAGTAAAATATCACAGTGCTTGACTGATTGAGAGAGCGCATTTCTAAAAGAGAACCATGAGCTCATATCTTTAGTCTGATCTAGAAGGACATGAGCAGTCTGTGTGAGTCCTGAACTAATGCCACAGATTCCAAACAAGTTGATCAAAGAATGAAACTATTACTGCACTGAGTTTCAGAATCCTAAAGAATTTTCTAAAATTACTTCTTCGTGTGACAGAAATTGCATAAGACTTTGCATAAAGGGTACTCTCCTAGTTTTCCTCTTTTTTTTTTTAGAAAGGATAAACATAGACGGGCAATCTAGTTTTCAGCTAGTTTGCTGCAGGCTCTGTTGGTTACACAGAAAGGAAAGTTGTTTCCATTTTATTTATATTTTGGTGAATATATTAGATCTGAAACACAGGAAAACAACTGATACTCAGTTGCTAGTAAGCTCTTGGTAACAGGAATGTAAAATATTCACAGCTTTCAATTCCCCTTACCATGAGATTTTGTCAAAAGGTGACAATACTTTATAAACAAGCCTCCAAAAACCACCTTATGGTAGCACAATGAAAACTTACAATACTGAAGAAAAAGTCACAAGACATAATGTGAATGATGCTGTATTAGTAAGATCTCAATGAGGTTTAGAAGACAACTGTTTGTATCAAAAGTGACCTCATTATGTCGAATTACAAAAGGGTGCTTACCTTTTCTATGCTGTGAAGCGAAGAAACAGATGCTGTTTGAGAAGAGATTGGGTGAAATGAGTCCTCTCTACTGTTATGTTGGTGCTGTACAGACATTATGGGATGAGGTTCTGATCTGTGAGGCAACTGTGAAATGCCATACGGTATACTTTGCCCTAGCATGTGGTTCTGTTGCACGCCAGGAAGCGTCCATGATCCCTCGGGCTGCAGGTATTTTGAAGAAGGTGGTGGTGTGTGTCCTGAACGTATTGGATATGCTGGATTATACACTGGCTGTTGAGGCAGTTGCTGAAAGCCAGAGTTGTTGATAGGTTCAAGGGAGGAATTACTGTCATTCAAATTGGTATATTGGCTGTTGTGATTTGCATTAGCTGTAGGAAGATGTACAGGGGGATTTCTGGTCTGAATTTGTCGGTATTGTAACAAACGGGACTGCAAAGGCATCTCATTCAGTTCTTTATTTTCAGTCTGATCTGAAGTTGGTGTCTCTCTTAATAAACCTGGGAATCTGAAAAAAAAACAAATGATCATCTTCGTATCAATTTCTTTTAATGTTAACATTGGTTAATTTTGTTGTAACATGATTTTAGTTGTAAGATACAACAACATTGCCAATTTTCAATTTAATTTCTTGTAATCTTCATCTGATACCAATACACAAGTACTTCTTGCAGAGTTTGCTGCATAGAAAATCGGGAGAGAGAACCTATAGTGCATTTCCTGTCCTGTAGGCGTGAAGGTTAATAGTAGTGTGTTTGTCATCACCATAGTTGAGAACATCTCAAAACAGAATTAGGACTGAATGTATTATGAACTTTGGGGTTCAGTGACTTGCTAGATAAATTTGCTGATGCACAGCCATGAGCAAGAGGCAAGGAGAGTGAATGTGGGGGAAGGGAGAAAGAACAAGTCAACTGTTGAGGAAAATAGGTAGTGGCAACCTGATTTACATTCAGTTTAGAACTCTCACAATTCTAAAATGTCAGTTTCTCACAATTACTGGTTTCCTTGCCTCAGTCAAGTAACAGATATGTGCTAAAGCTTTCCTGAGAATAACTCCTGACAGAGACAGTGCAGTTAGTTTGTGCTCCTTCGTCCAAACACAATGGGCTAAGTTTTCCAGTTTTGAGTTCAGATGTTTTTCTAAATGCAATTCATGGCCCCCAGACCACCATGGCTCAGAGTGACTTTTCGTACGCAAACATCTGCTCTTCATCTTACTAATCAAGCTCTTGGGTAATTGCATGATTGGAGAGGTGGGAGCGCTTGCCGCAGCCTCATCTTTCACACCTCTGCTTAAAGTCCAGTTACACACTGCTCAGATGCCAAAAACCAGGCACTGGTCTCAACCGTTCACGTGTAGCACTGAGGAAGGGAAAGGTCATTCCCCTCTTCAGACAAGGACTTGGAGGTACTGGTGGATGGAGTGATGGAGATAAAGGCAGCGATTTTTCTAGTTACAGGAGGCTATGCCTTCGGACTCAGTCAGTCTGGATACAGACTGCAGCCCAGGACAGTGATGGGTTTTGGGTAAAGCAGAACATTCAACAGTGCACTAATAATGTGAATGATTTTCTGCACCCTGCAAGGATAAGTGCATGTACCTTCTCTCTGCTTCCCCAACATCAAAACTGCCCACTCACTCGAACATTGCACATGAATCCCACTAAGGCTCATGGACTAAACATTTCACTATTACATATGCATCGTGCCTCTTCAATGGCTCTTAGTCATCTCATCCTCCCAAATTACTCAAGCATCCTGCCCTCTGCGCTTCCTGTTAACTCATTTCAGCACCTCTCTTGCAATGAATGTCCAATAATTGCTCTTGTAGCCATTTTCTTCATAGTCAAACACTCTCTGTCTCATTACAGGATTAACTGACCCAACCCTTGGCCTGATATCTCAACAACACAGGGATAAAGTGAGGACTGCAGATGCTGGAGATCAGAGCTTAAAAATGTGTTGCTGGAAAAGGGCTGAAGAAGGGCTTATGCCCGAAACGTTGATTCTCCTGTTCCTTTGATGCTGTCTGACCTCTGCACTTTTCCAGCAACACATTTTTAAGATCTCAACAACACAGAATGACCTAGCTGTAATACCCAGACTGACTGGGGCCCAAGTCCTGGACTACAAGGACACAGAACCATAGACTCGAGTAGGACCATGCATCTAATTGCCCACGATCCCTTAATTGATTAAGGCAGTACCCCCTGACTGAAGCTTCCACTTATCTCATTATATACTGAAGTGTAAACTGCAATACGTTGTATGTCTAACGTTGATATACTATGGTGTCACACAGCAACATGTGCACCCTCTATTTGATTGCTGAATTGACGTGTTCCCCTTTATCACAACCTGGCTGCTATTCCCTTTGCACAATAAGGCAATGCAAGTCACACAGGCTGTCAGCCTGTAACTGAGCATTAAAGACCTGGTGCACGAAGAAAGCAACACATGTCACATACTGCCTAGCAATCTGTAAGTCGTGCTGCAGTTGGTGAACATATGCTAAGAAAGCGCTATGAAGTATACAGATGCTAACAGCCTCCAATTAGGTGGCAAAGTGACTGAGCCCCAGAAAAGCAAGCTGAAAGCCAAAAGATCCATGTCCACAAGTGCAAAGGCCACCCTACATAAGTGCGTGAGATACATGTAAAGTGACCTGGTAGAAATATGCAAGTCTCAGGTGTCTCTGAGGTCCAAAATATTAAGGGTCGAAGTGGTGTCTCTGTGTTGATCAGAGGGACAATGAGGTTGCTTGTTGATGCTGACTTTCATGGACAAAGGGTGAAAGAGGTTGTCAGTCATACAGCATGTTGGGACATTATTCTGAAGAAGCAGTTGTATGAAGGCTGGAACAAACATTTGACGAGTTGCAGCTGTCAGATACCCACTTTGATTTATAAGTCAGGAATTTGGGCCAGGTAGTTTTTGAGTGAAACAGAGGAAAATTGCAAGTGATACATATAGAAGCTGAACTCATTAATAAGATGCAAATATGTGGAAATAAGGTAGTTTTCCTGTTCAATGGTTAGATTCTAAAGTCACCATTTAAGCTTTGAGGGGAAAACCATTGAATATTTCTTGACATTGAGAACATGATTTTTCATTCTGACTATTTTCTCACCTTTCTTACTATTACTCACCACAACAGGAGGTTAAAATTCTGTCAATCTTTGAACAACAATTTTACCACTGAAAAGGCAGGCCAGTGATATCAGTTTTGATGTGACACTTTTCAAAGGGTTTTTCGTGATGCTCTTAGAGCATAAAACAGCCACCATATAAAAGTTACAGAAATGCACTCTAAGCTAGCTTCTACTTTCAATAGGAAGGAAGGATAAAACCCAGCATCACCTAGAAGAGGAATCAACTAAAAAGTCAATCAAAAATAACACCTTAGTTTATTTTCAAATACAATATGTGGATTAGGTTCCTCTCCAGAGAATGCTCCAATGCGTAATATGATTGACTTCCGGACATGCACTTTCAAGGTGAGGAGCAGGAACTTGAAATATTTTAGTCCATCCATTGATCTCACATTTCCTGTTGTTCAGCTGCAATCAATGTACAGCTGGGAGGTTAGACTGGTGCCTAAATTTTGGAACTACAAAAAAAACCTTGAATCCCAAATCAGGTCAACAGCTATTGTTATGGACCAGACCAAACCCCCTCAAAATATACGAAGGAAGTAGCCTGGATGCTAACTTTTTCTTATTTGAAGGTTAAGTGTAAGGCATTGTGTTCCAGATGCAATTCAATTGGTCAAACTACTCGACTCTAGGCAAAACACACTTCATTTTTAGACTACGGTTAACATACAGACAAAATAAAAAAAAATTGGCTTAACTGTAAATTGATCAAATTGCTTAACAAAATAAGCTGTGTTAATTTCTACTAATTAACTGTTCCAATATAGTAGCAGCCCACAATACACCCTTGGCAAATTCAGTAAAATATATTGCCTTACGTGCAATTCTAGCTGCAGGAATAGAATTCCAGCTTTTAGTTGTTAACAGAGAGAGAAAAATAAGAGCTTCCACATCCAGCTTTAAGACCCCAGCAACTGCAACTGAAAACCAAAATTAAAAATCTGGTTCTGTGAGAGCCTGACCACACCCATTCAGGCTGCTTCTTTTGTTCCAACTTAAAAAAACCCTAGGCCTCACAAGCTGTTTATTTATTGGCTTTGAGCAGACCACTTTGTACATTTGTCTCAACCTTTTTTCACTTAAAAACAATACAGGAAAATATACCACAGTGTCACCACACTACGTTTAAATAAAAAACCTAATTTTTCAAACTCTTTCTTTCAATTTTAGAAATATATGTCTGTTCCTCAATCATTTTGTTATAATGGTATTTACACCTTGTCCTGGAAATTCCGGCAATAGGTAGCGTTTACGACCATTACCACTTAAGTAGAAGTTAAGGTTTAGATGGCTCAATAGTATAAAGCCTCTAATGACTTTGATATAGAGTCACAAAATTATCTGCAGCGCAGAGGAGGCATTCAGCCACTGGGTTTGTACTGGCTCTCCAAATGAGCTTTCTATTACAGTTAAGACATTACCTTTGATATGTTGGCCCTTTTTCCTCTTCAGGATTATTGCCTTGTTTCCACTGCCCTTTGAGAGCATGTTGTGAATACCTGACTTGTTGCTGGGATGGGTGAGTGAACTGCTGAACTTGGTGAGGATATGATGGACACCCTGTATTGACATAGTCCTGATGCTCATTCCATGGGTGAATTCTTGAATGCTGTCTTATGAGATCTTCAGCTGTGTTGGTGTGTAATGAATCTGTAAGTGATACCACAACAAAAATCAGATCAAAGTGGCATTTTTGCTGACAAGAAGTTACTGAAATCTTTTAAATGTCAATTATGACTGAAATAGTCATTTAGATTAGTGATGAACTAACTCCCAAATCAAGGAAATTTTGTTATAAAATGTTATAATAAGCATGCAAAAACAATTATCCCCTTGATCTTTCGTCAATTTCCATTGCCGAGTTCAAACGCCTTTTAATTAAATCACAAATAAACGAGAAAGTGATATATAAACTTTTTCAAATTCCCAAGATATCTAAGTGCTGTGTATTTAATCGACCAATTTTTGGTCTTCAGTCATTAAGTAGGTAAACAATCCCACAAACAGTAAATTAAAATATTGACCAGACATTTTTGATGAAGGTGGTTAAGATGCGGGGAAAACCCACTGCTTCTCTCTGAATGAGGATCTTCTGGGTCTGCTAAAGCAGTCAGGCAGGACCTACATTCAATATCTCATCTAAATAGTGTCATTTCCAGCAACGTAACTCTCTATCAGCACTAACCTGAAGTGCTAACCCAAATTATGCGCTCAAGTCATGGAGTGGCACTTGAATAGCTAAAATCATCTCACATGCCTCAGTGATTCAATTTGTAATTTTTACTACTCACTATCCAAAGAAATATTAACAGACAGAATGCATTTCTTAAGTAATGGCACTGATCAGCAAAAAAGTCATTAACAGAATTAAGTTAAACAGGTAAATACGGCAAGTGTCTTTTTTAAAAACCTCTTAATACCAGATTATGGGCACCCCAACAAAAGATTACTACAGGACTTACGAACACAGAGCAAACTCTCAGACCTTTGAAACTATCAGACTGTTTTTTCAATAGCGAAAGTTAAAAATGTCTCTGGTTGCCAATTTAACATTTATCTCCATTCCAATAGTGCAAATATGAAAACCTTCAATTTAAAACTCCCGATTCCAGATCTTTGCCAAACAGGTCAATCCTTCAAAAATAAAAGCAGAAAATGGTGTAAAATATCAGCAGGTCTGGCAGTATTGTGGAGAAACAAAGAGTCAGGGTCTCAATCCAAAGACCCTTCCCTTCTAGTTTAAGATTCAAATGCTAATGTCTCATCACAGATAACGTCAGACCTCTTGAGTTTCTCCAGTACTGCGTCGATTTTAGATTTCCAGTACCTGCAGTATTTTGCTATTATTCAATCCTTCAAAAATTTGGTTCCACCACAAACTATTCTGATAATTTGCACAAAGTAATGGTACATTTCCTGGTCAAGTATATGGACAAGATTGACTTGCTACTTAACTTTCTTCCTGTTAAGTTGACCTAAATACCTAGAACAGAATGTATACATCTTAAGAGCAAACGGAATATTTTGCCTCTCCAGAAAAACTTGCAAGTATAGCTTCTGTATCCAAGTCCAGGACCTTTAAAAGCAGTGCTTCAGGCATACAGAGCAGATATTAAGTCCCCCTTGTCCTCAATCCCAATTAATAATCAATCCATTTACAGAAAACCCTACAGTTCCCTTATTAATTTTATACAGTAGTTATAAATACAATTAATTGATGCAGAGAAGCTGCTGCTGATTTTTCCCAAAGCTGTAAGATATCTGCTTCTTTCAAATAGAAGACGCAAAGTTATATTTATTTTTGGCTATGCACATCAGGTGATATTTTAATGTTGTTGATTGTCCTTCAAGTGCCTCACTGGACGATAATTGGAAGCAAACTCCTCACAATCATTGGTGACAATGCTGCAACTCTTCAAGGAGAGTCTCAGTTTACTTGAGGTATTTTCTTTGTCTTCTCCTAAATGTTGACCAGGATCTGGGGTGAATTTGAATAAAAAGGGCAGGAGAGAGAAAAATAAAACTTCTGCTCCTAGGACAGAATGGTTCATTCTGAGAGAATAAACGTCAATAATAGTGGTAGTGTTGTTATTACATTTCCCAGCAGACTGGGCTGATAAGATGTTCTGAGTAGCGTAGGATTCAGTCAAGAGAAAAGCTCTGGAAGCAAAAGGCAGTTGAGGACTGAGAAAGGAAGAGGTTGAACAAAGCTGAAGAAATACATTCAAGGAACCTGTTAAGTAGTATTCAAGCAGAGTCAGCTTTCGGAAAAAGGGTTTCAGAAAAAGACATTAAAGAAAATAGCACTGATTGAATGCAGAAATTGGCCAAGATGAAACCAATTAAACCTTTTCCAACTGAACAAGGAGCGTTACTCTAAGATGGGGTGACATTTTTCATTGACGTTTGATTGAACGTCAGGTTATTGTGGGGTAAAAGGGTTGAATCTTTCTTTCTGATATTTGCAAAAAGAATTTCAAATAGCCCTTGTATATGTTAACAGTTTGTATTTTTCTGATGAGTACAATAAACTTTTTATGATCTTTGGTTAAAAGTATATTGACAGCCTCTTGTAAATATAAACAAAAAAAAAGTATTGTCTGTCAAGCCAGGTCTCACTCTGAGATCTAACTTGCCCAGTATTGCCAACAGCAGGGGTCATAAAAGGGGCCTTTAGATAGAGATGAGTGTCAAATGAAGTGCTCAGCACAATCCAGAATTTCTCCTCTAACAGGCAAAGGAAGTGGGATATTTAACTCATGAGGTTGGGATTGGTCGATGGGTTTTAATCTATGGCAACACTCAAAGACAGGCCAACATTTTCACACTTTGAAGAAATTGAGGGAGTAATGAAAACCTGATGCAGTGTAGACAACAGCTGTAGACTAAGCATGCCTATGGAAGACAGTTTCATGTCAGCATGGACACAATTGAGGTCGAAGAGGTTCACATCTCCATAGTATTTAACGCTGACACCAGAGGGCCATTTATCTTTGATGAGGCTCATAGTCATTGTCAGGTAGAGTGTAAATAGTAAGGGGGCTATCTTATAGCCTTGTTTGACCTTGGTATGGATTTTGAAGTGAACTGTTTTACATCTACGGCTCAATATAATTACAGTCATTCAGCCATATCCATAAGGGTTCCAACCCTGAGAATCTGTCAATGAAGAAATTTGCAAATGCAGAACTTGTCACAAATCGCAGCTATGCAAATTTTGCCCACGGATGTGGATTTTTATTGTTAGTTTTTTTTTGGGTGCGGATAAGTGATTTGCAACTTGTGATGTCCTGGACACAGACTATTTACTGACCAGTCATGTCACCATGAATCAGTTTCTTTTGCATCCAAATCTCTGGAGAATAATCCACAGAACCTCAAGATTTAATGAATCAAATGCTTTCGGTCAACTCAATGAATGCAAGGAAGAGTTCCTGCTATTGCCCTTGATATTTTGTTTGGACATGTCTGACAACAAAGACAATGTTCCTCTGGAAGGACTAAATCCACACTACATCTCTTAAAAAATATCAGTCACAGGAAGCAGGCAAAGCAGGAGAACGTCTCTGCAACAGTCAAGGAGGAAAGGCCTCATAGAGTACGATATTCATTTGTTCCTAACAGACCTAATTGATGCTTGTTGCAGCTTTTCTGGTGGTACATCCAAGAATTGGACAACAGGGAAATTGCCTCAAGGGTATCAGCATGAAGCTCCTGCGAGAGAAGCTTCACAAAATGTGTCCATTTTACCTTGGTCTATAGACGGCCTCGGTGGCTTCAAGAAACCTTTGCAATTCATAATGATGAGCATAAATGTCTCAGGTATTCTCTTCCCAGCCTATTGATCGAGTAGTTAGGATTCATCACACTCACAAACATAAGCAAACAAAATATTTGGAATTACACACAGATTGCACTACCTCAGGGCCTCCCAAAGCTTTTTAGAAAGTACTTTTTGAAAGTACTGCTGCAATGTAGGAGATAAATTTACACACAGCAATCTCTCACAATAGCAATGACCACGTTTTCTTTTGCAAAGTTGATGGATAAACATTGACCAAAACACCAGAGACAACCCTCTCCTGCCCTTCTTCAAAATATTGACTTGATCCACAGAAAAGGACAGATGGGACCTCAGTTTAATGGTCCACCAGAAAGACAGAACCTCCAACATTGCAGTGCTCCCTCAGTACTGCACTGAACGGTCAGAGTTTGTGTTCAAGTTCCATTGTTTTGATTGAATCCAGAAACTTCCTACTCAGTAGCAAGACTATTACCCATGGAGTCTCATTGAAGGAAATAAATTCACACAATTATTCGGTGCACAAAGCAAAGGTCAGCTGCAGCCATCCTTTAACGCTTTCTCAATGGCCAAAGCATGAGGTAGCCCAGTTTCAAAGGCCCCACGTCCTAAAATTATTAAAACCAAAGCAAAATCAATTCCTCAGGTAAATGTTACTAATCAGTTTACGCAATTATATAAAAGGCTTAACGACAAGTTGCGTGGCTCGAAAAGTTTTAATCTATTCGCTGCAATTCACCAAACATCCTTCACAAAATATTGCTTACCTAAAATTTCCCCCATCCCGTGTCCTGAGGTATTGTTTTCGACGAAATTAAATGGACGAGCATGGGGGTTGGTGAAGTGTGGAACTGACCTCAGCGGGTTTAGTCCTTCTAGTCCAGAGAGAGTCTGATCCGGACACACGTTATCATTGTTTGGGGAATGCGGAGATGGATGAGAATGGGAAGTAGGAAAATAGGTGTGGTTAGGAGCTTGTGGAAAAGCAGGAGAAAGCTGTGATGGCTGTTGCTGTGGCATTTGGTTGTGTTGCTGGGGCAGTTGATGTTGTTGCACTGGATATGATTGCTTCGGTACAGGGGGCTGATGAAGGAACTGTCGATTAGATGAGTGATGGTAAGGTGCAGGTGGTGGATGCGAAGAAGCTAGATGGAAATTCAGCTGCCTTTGACTGAGATTGTCCTTTCGGTGAAATCTAGAAATGGGATAGCCTAAGTTGGGGTGCACTTCAGGGCTTCTGTTCTGTGCCAGCAATTCAGGTTCTACCTAATTAAGAGCAAAGAACACCAGTTAAAAGGTGGATTAAATGCAGAAACGTTATCAACAACCCACAGAAAAAAAAATGTTAGGATTAAACTGCAATAGTTTCACAAAGGCAAATTTGGAACAATCTAAAATATTTGGTTGGAGTTTAATATCCAAACTAAATTTAAACGACTTAAAACAAAGTGAACCATGGTAAAAAGAAATGAACAAGAAAAGATTTGCAGGAAGAATTAACTATCAACTAGTTTAAAAATTGCAAACAATGACTCTTTCTTCAAAGGAATGAGTCAGCAAGTAACACAGACAATGGAAATAAAAATGAAATATTGCCTGGAATGGTTACTTCTCAAATCTATGAATTAATCAACTTCCCTACAAAATGAAATATGGCTGTAGGTTTGATCGCTGAGCTGGAGGGTTCGTTTTCAGACGTTTTGTCACCATATTGAGTAACATCTTCAGTGAGCCTCCAGATGAAGCCTAGACCTCCCTCCCCTGCTTGGACCTCTCCATCTCCATCATGACGACCAATTCAACACTGACATTTTTTACAAACACACTGCTGACACCTCCCTCCCCTGCTTGGACCTCTCCATCTCCATCATGACGACCAATTCAACACTGACATTTTTTACAAACCCATCGACTCCCACAGCTGGTGGTGTAGCCCATTTTCTATTTAAATGTTTGGATTTCCTTGGAATTCTATCACCCAAGGAAGGTGATAGGTCAGAGAGGAGGGTGGGAGAAGGTAGCAAAGAGTACAATGGGTGGATGGGGGGTGGGGATGAAGGTGATAGGTCAGAGAGGAGGGTGGAGCCTTTAGGTGGGAAGGAAAATTGGCAGGTAGGACAGTCATGAGGATGGTGCTGAGCTGGAAGGTTGGAACTGGGGTAAGGTGGGGGGAGGGGAAATGAGGAAACTGGTGAAGTCCACATTGATGCCCTGGGGTTGAAGTGTTCCGAGGCGAAAGATGAGGCGTTCTCCTTCCAGGCGTCGGGTGGTGAGGGAGTGGCAGTGGAGGCGGCCAGGACTTGCATGCCCTTGGCAGAGTGGGAGGGGGAGTTGAAGTGTTGGGCCACGAGGCGGTGGGGTTGGTTGATGCGGGTGTCCAGGAGGGAGGAAGTGCTGGATTTCTTGAAACAGGTAAAGGTGGATAAATGATGGAAATGTGTTGCTGGAGAAGCGCAGCAGGTCAGGCAGCATCTAGGGAACAGGAGAATCGACGTTTCGGGCATTAGCCCTTCTTCAGGAATGAGGAAAGTTTGTCCAGCAGGCTAAGATAAAAGATAGGGAGGAGGAACTTGGGGGAGGGGCGTCGGAAATGTGATAGGTGGAAAAAGGTCAAGGTGAGGGTGATAGGACAGATTGGGGTGGGAGCGGAGAGGTCGGGAAGAAGATTGCAGGTTAGGGAGGCGGTGCTGAATTTGATGGATTTGACTGAGACAGGCTGGGGGGAGGGGAAATGAGGAAACTGGTGAAATCAGAGTTCACCAGTTTCCTCATTTCCCCTCCCCCCCAGCCTGTCTCAGTCAAATCCATCAAATTCAGCACCGCCTCCCTAACCTGCAATCTTCTTCCCGACCTCTCCGCCCCCACCCCAATCTGTCCTATCACCCTCACCTTGACCTTTTTCCACCTATCACATTTCCGACGCCCCTCCCCCAAGTCCCTCCTCCCTATCTTTTATCTTAGCCTGCTGGACAAACTTTCCTCATTCCTGAAGAAGGGCTAATGCCCGAAACGTCGATTCTCCTGTTCCCTAGATGCTGCCTGACCTGCTGCGCTTCTCCAGCAACACATTTCCATCTCTGATCTCCAGCATCTGCAGACCTCATTTTCTCTTCAAAGGTGGATAAATCCCCAGTACCTGATCAGGTGTAGCCGAGAACTCTGTGGGAAGCGAGACAAGTGATTGTTGGGCCTCTTGCTGAGATATTTGTATCATCGATAGTCACAGGTGAGGTGCTGGAAGACTGTAGGTTGGCAAACGTGGTGCCACTGTTTAAGAAGGGCAGTAAGGACAAGCCAGGGAACTATAGAGCGGTGAGCCTGACGTTGGTGGTGGGCAAGTTGTTGGAGGGAATCCTGAGGGACAGGATGTACATGTATTTGGAAAGGCAAGGACTGATTAGGGATAGTCAACATGGCTTTGTGCATGGGAAATCATGTCTCACAAATTTGATTGGGTTTTTTGAAGAAGTAACAAAGAGGATTGATGAGGACAGAGCAGTAGATGTGATCTATGTGGACTTCAGTAAGGCGTTCGACAAGGTTCCCCATAGGAGACTGATTAGCAAGGTCAGATCTCATGAAATACAAGGAGAACTAGCCATTTGGATACAGAACTGGCTCAAAAGTAGAAGACAGCGGGTTGTTTTTCAAACTGAGGCCTGTGACCAGTGGAGTGCCACAAGGATCGGTGCTGGGTCCTCTACTTTTTGTCATTTACATAAATGATTTGGATGCGAGCATAAGAGGTAGAGTTAGTAAGTTTGCAGATGACACCAAAATTGGAGGTGTATTGGACAGCGAAAAAGGGTTACCTCAGATTACAACAGAATCTTGATCAGATGGGCCAATGGGCTGAGAAGTGGCAGATGGAGATAAATTCAGATAAATGCGAGGTGCTGCATTTTGGGAAAGCAAATCTTAGCAAGGCTTATACACTTAATGGTAAGGTCCTAGGAGTGTTGCTGAACAAAGAGACCTTGGAGTGCAGGTTCATTGCTCCTTGAAAGTGGAGTCGCAGGTAGATAGGATAGTGAAGGCGGCGTTTGGTATGCTTTCTTTTATTGGTCAGAGTATTGAGTACAGGAGTTGGGAGGTCATGTTGCGGCTGTACAGGATATTGGTTAGGCCACTGTTGGAACATTGTGTGTAATTCTGGTCTTCTTCCTATCGGAAAGATGTTGTGAAACCTGAAAGGGTTCAGAAAAGATTGGGTTGAGATATCTGGTCAGCATGGACAGGTTGGACCAAAGGGTCTGTTTCCATGCTGTACATCTCTATGACTCTATGTTCCCTAAAGCGCTCTGCGAGAAGGCGTCCAGTCTCCCCAATATAGAGGAGACCGCATCGGGAGCGACGGATACAATAAATGACATGTGTGAAAGTGTAGGTGAAACTTTAATGGATGTGGAAAGCTCCTTTGGGGCCTTGGATGGAGGTGTGGGCGCAGGTTTTGCAATTCCTGCGGTGGCAGGGGGAGGTGGGTTGTTGGGGGGGTGGGGGAGATGGGGAGCGGTGCTGTGTGTGGACCTGTCCAGGTAGTCGAGGAGGGAAAGAAGGGAAATATATCCTGGTGGTAGTGTC
Source organism: Chiloscyllium plagiosum (assembly GCF_037043375.1). NCBI lineage: Eukaryota > Metazoa > Chordata > Chondrichthyes > Orectolobiformes > Hemiscylliidae > Chiloscyllium > Chiloscyllium plagiosum. Next base: position 52,917,895 of record NW_028270163.1, on the reverse strand, counting down.
TGATTGGAGGTGGGGGAAATATCAGCAGATGATGTGGTTTATGCGAAGGTTGGTAGGGTGGATGGTGAGGACCGGGGGGGGTTCTGTCCTTGTTGGAGGGGTGAGGTTTGAGGGCGGAGGTGCGGGATGTGGATGAGATATGTTGAAGGGCATCTTCAACCACGTGGGAAGGGAAATTATGGTCTTTAAAGGAGGCCAGCTAGTGTGTTCTGTGGTGGAATTGGTCCCCCTGGGAGCAGATATGGCAGAGGCGGAGGAATTGGGAATATGGGAAATTTTTTTTGCAGGAGGTGGGGTGGGAAGAGGTGTAATCCAGGTAGCTGTGGGAGTTGGTGGGTTTGTAAAAAATGTCAGTGTTGAGTCGGTCGTCATTGATGGAGATGGAGAGGTCCAAGAAAGGGAGGGAGGTGTCAGAGGTGGTCCAGATGAATTTAAGGTCAGGGTGGAACGTGTTGGTGAAGTTGATGAATTGCTCAACCTCCTTGTGGGAGCACAAGGTGGCGCCGATACAGTCATCAATGTCGCGGACAAAGAGGTGGGAAGTGGTGCCGGTGTAACTCCGGAAGGTGGAGTGTTCTACGTAGCCAACAAAGGGACAGGCATAGCTGGGGCCCATACGGGTGCCCATGGCTACCCCTTTGGTCCGGATCCACCTATTGTACTCTTTGTTACCTTCTCCCCAGCCCCACCCCCCTCCCATTTATTTCCCCACCCTGGAGGCTCCCTGCCTTCATTCCTGATGAAGGGCTATTGCCCGAAACGTCGATTTTCCTGCTCCTCAGATGCTGCCTGACCTGCTGTGCTTTTCCAGCACCACTCTAATCTAGACTCTGATTTCCAGCATCTGCAGTCCTCACTTTTGCCTCACTGAAGATGTTACCTACTATGGTGACAAAATGTCTGAAAACAAATCCTGCAGCTCAGCGAGCAAATCTACATCCAGAACTTCAACCTGAGCTACACATCTTCTCAAAACTCGCTAATATGAAATATACCCAACTGCCTTTTGTAACTCTGAAATTAAATGCATACCTATCTTGACTGAATTATCTACACAACCACATGCAGTCACCTTGAATGCTGTTCTTCAACTAATCCAGCAGCACTTCTAAGATAGGTACAAAGACCCTGCCAACTCAATTGGTTTTCTTCTCTCCAAGATCTAAGTGAGAGTGGCAAAAAAATCTGCCAGTGAAATCAGAGTGACGAAGCGAGCTGCAAAGGGAATATAAATCCAAGCAGATTGGTTCAAGGATCAATAGTCTAGCATGGTGAACAGTGCACCAAAGTGCAAAGCACCCTCTCTGTGGATGATTTAGTTTATGATCTGTGTCCCTTTTGATCACCCATATGGTTTCCAAATGACTCCAGTGCAGATTATCAACAAAAAAATGCACATAAAGAAATGCACTGACTACTTTCCGGTTTCTTATCACTTCAATTGGCATAGAGTTCCAAACAACAAGAAAGATTTTCAATTTGTTGCTCTGGAATTTCAGACCACTTAAATCAGAAATATCAATTGCCTAACTAAATAACCAATGCTCAACATCAGTTGTCTCCTATCCAGGCAGCAAGGTGAAAACTGACATCAAACAATACTTCATATATCTAGATTTCTGCTTTAAGTCTCAAATGTTAGACAGGATGAAGGGTTTGTGTTAATCATATCTCCTTATTACAGTTATGAAACTAAAGAACTTTGGACTTCATTACAGAATGGAGTTGGGTGATGGAAGTCTGTAGAATTTCATCCTAGATCAAAGAAATAATCTTGGAATACTTCATTTAAATTGTGGAAATAGAACAAATGGGCACAGATTCAGGTTAGTGAAAGGTAATTTGTAGATAAATGAGGATGTCTTTTCCAGTGTGATTAATGCACGAAAACAATCCAAATGCCATGAAAGTGAAAATGCCTTGAATTATTTAAGAAATAATTGAGTACTTCAATGAGGCGATGTTAAGATGTTTCTGGATGGCCAAATGATCATCTTGTTATCTTGGCACATGCAGGAACTTCTACTTCCAAATAAAAATTCCATCTCTCAGAAAAATCAGGCAGGCAGGCAAAGGCAAAACTTAAGACAAATGCTCACAAAGATGTGTGCATTTTAAACGTTTGTCTATCGTTTTGGTTTTTGCTCTTGAATACTAAAAACTGCAGCTATAATTGTGAACTGCTGTTTCATCATGCAGCTCTCCACATTAGACGACCTTTGAGGGCCACCATTCCAAAGATTTTGCACATCATATTTCTAATCTGTTATAACATTTCTGACCAAAGTCAAAATTGACTGATTTCTGTTTCCCACTTCAGTCGGTCTCGCACCAAGCCTCTCATTTTTGTATCCTTCACAGAAATTCTCACTCGAGTGATGCTTCCTCAAACCTTGAATAAATAGCCTCCTAACATTTTATCTTTATGATGATGATAAAAGAAAGAAACTCTTCAGCATATATGTAGAAGTCCAACTGAAACTAGACAAATTTTACAGAACAAGAATATTAAAACAAAAATTATTTTTGAACTGAATTTCACTTAAAATCTACCTTTTTATGAACCCGCCTCAACATAATAAAAGAATACTTTTGTAATATTTGGCCTGTCTTTTTCCCTTAATCTCATTGTCTATCCTCTCGATAATAAATTTATCCAAATTTCGTGAGAGAGATAAGTGTGTGCTTTAGTCTATTAACCCCCAATATTTGTTCTTTAACTTAACAAATTTTAAACAGAAAAGAGCATTTAATTTCCAGCTATTGTATAAACTTTGACACATACCTGCTTCTCCTTTGAATCAGGCAGTTTCTTCTCAGGAGTTTGAAGCCTGTTTTGTTCAGTTCTTACACTACCCTCACCTTTTGCTAGAAATGTTGAAAAGAAAAGATTGTCCACATACAACAATCAAAATGTTTTTTTGGGGGGGGGGGTTGTTAACAAAGATATGACTTATGAACACATACTTATGAATGCAATTCTACACATGATTACAATTTTAAATACCCGACATGGAAACAGATCATGTACTTATGAACAGTTGCTTTACATTGTCCTGCATTGTGTTCTGATTTGCGCACAACTCAACTTGTGAACAAACTCCAGCATGGAACCCAGGGATTGCTTTACAGAGAAACCTCAATTATCTGAATTTCAGATTATCTAAACAAGATCGCAATGTCCTGATGCTTTGGTAAACTGTGCTATCCGGCATTCAATCATCCGAACAAAATACTCCCCACCTGTGTCATTCAGATAATCGAGCTTTCTCTGTATTAGGAGCTGCTGCTGTACCTAAATTTTCCCTGCTCAGATTTTACAATTCCTTGAATAATTGTGTAATTTTCATTATTAATCAAAAAGCTACTTACTACACATTCTTCTCAAAAGGTTCACCACAATCTCTTCTCAATTCCACCACTGATCTATTTATTTGATTGTGCATTATTAACCAATTCAGAGGTCCCTATCCTACAATTCCTCACACAATTCCCTTCAGTCCAGGTTCCATCTTGCTCAAAGCATTGAGACTACCCTAACCAAAGTGACCAAAACATCCTGCATAAATCCACTTTCTTTGTGGTACTTTTCCATGATCAAATACACTATTCCCTACTCATCTCCCTCCGACTCTCAGCTTCTTGTATTTCCATTCCCAGCTGTCTCCATGCAGTTGCCTTTTCCTCAGTACTCCAGTTTTCTGCAATTTATTTCCTGATTCTGTTTTACATCTTATTTCTGTTTTAATTACATGTTTCTACTGGAGAACATTGTCAATCTGAAAAATGTTTCCAGATATATGCTAATTCAATTAATAAATCTGAAATTAAAAGCTATTCTAGATGACGACAACCATGAAATCAATGTCAAATATTGTAAATTCCCATCTAATACAGTAGTGTTCTTTAGGGAAAGTAGTCTGCTGTTCTTACTTGATCTCATGTACATGCATCTTCAGACCAACAGCAATGTGACTAGCTCTTCAATGTCCTCTGAAACGGTCATTAAAACTGCTACAGTAAACTCAGAAAAGAATGAAACCCACCTGACATTGCCCTGGGCACTGCAAAGAACAATGGCAGAGCGAGCCCTGTTGACTCTGCAAAGTCCCCCTTACGAACATCTGGGATCTTGTGCCACAGATTAGTCAAGCAAAAGCCTCACATAGTCGTAAATACGGCTATGTGCTAGCCACCACTATTATCATCCCCTGGTATGTCCTAAAGCATCATCAGGACAGACCTGAGGTGACACCACATTGGGTATACAGCTGAAAGGGAACTGTCTTTGCCAGGTTTCAACATTTATTCAGGATCCCATGAAGTGTCGTGGTATCAAGTCAAACATGGACAAGGAAATCTCCTCCTGATTATTACCAATCACCCTTTAACAATCCCTCAGCTAATGACTCAATGATAAGTAAAACGTTGAAAAATACCAAGGGTGATAAAGGCCTAGAACGCATTCTGGACGGGAAATTTCACTGAGATTGGATTGGTAACACCACCACTGACCAATTTGCACTAGTGCGAAAGGATACAACTGCCAGATTGGGTCTGCAGCTGATGGTGCAGAAACCAGAGAGAGAGAGAGAGGAAAACAATACCTTTTTCTTATTCACACTGTGGGACATGGGTGTCGTCAGCTGGCCAGTATTTACTGCCCATCCCTAATTGCTCGAGATGGTGATAGTGAGCTGCCTTCTTGGCTCACTGCAGTCTATGTGCTTTAAGTACACCCATAGAGAGGGAATTCCAGGATAAAGACAGATGAGTGGGAACACCATCAGCTGCAAGCTCCCCTGCAAGTCATATATGGTCTTCTGTAGGAACATCGTTATTCCTTCACTGTCACTGGGTCAAAATCTTGGAACACCTTCCGAATAGCACTGTTCGTGTGCCTGTATTATAGAGGCTGCAAAGGTTGAAGGCTGTAGCTCACTTCCCCCTTAAAGGCAATTAGGAATGGGTAATAAATGCTGGCCTAACGAGCAATAACCATATCTTTTGAAAAAAATTTAGAACCAGCTAAACGAACTGTCCTTATGAATTGCAAGACTGCTTGCGAGACAAAGTAATTGATTAAACAGAATTTCCTTAAAGTGAACAATGAAAGTGCAGGCAGCCATTTTATTCAACACCCAGCAAAGTTCCATATCCTACTTAATAGTTGTCCCTGACAGCACAAAATCCTTGCTTTGGTCACCCAAACTAAGCTTCAGATTTAATATCCATTAGGACAACTGCTTACCACATTATGCTTACCTTTCATCTCATTAAAACTACAAACATCAGACTTGACTTTTCTTGTACAGCTCTTAAAGCTCAGTCCTGTGACACTGGTTTGCAGTATGTATTGCCACTCACAAATCCCCACCCCCACCAAGTCCACTGGTAGCAGAAATGTTCATCTATCTCAATACACCTTTCTACAAATCTTGCCAGAAACTTCTTTACACTCCTTTTCTCCATGACTCCATCAAAAGCTTCTTCCATTCATAAATTTTGAACAGGCTTTTGGTAACTACTTCTACAAAAGCTTTGTGTCAGTCTCATCACATTTTAGGGCATTTCCTACATTATAGGATAATAACATACAACAGTTTTCAATCACCAGGCGTTTCTAGAACTTGTGTTTTTCTGTTTACTCCAGAATTCACAACTTTGCCCAAATTTTGAATATATTAATTCAAATAAAGAAATTTTTTTTAAGACAAAGTGAAAAGCTGGACTAAAAATTGGACACAGCGCACTGATCTACACAACCGTTTTCAAAACAAAATTAGGTCCACAACAAACTTGCTGAAGGAAGTGCTTAGACGCATGCATAACAGCAATACAGGCTTTGTGCGTGGGAAATCATGTCTTACAAACTTGATTGAGTTTTTTGAAGTAACAAAGAGGATTGATGAGGGCAGAGCGGTAGATGTGATCTATACGGACTTCAGTAAGGCAATTGACAAGGTTCCCCATGGGAGACTGATTAGCAAGGTTAGATCTCATGGAATACAGGGAGAACTAGCCATTTGGATACAGAACTGGCTCAAAGGTAGAAGGCACAGGGTGGTGGTGGAGGGTTGTTTTTTAGACTGGAGGCCTGTGACCAGTGGAGTGCCACAAGGATCGGCGCTGGGCCCTCTACTTTTTGTCATTCACATAAATGATTTGGATGTGAGCATAAGAGGTAGAATTAGTACGTTTGCAGATGACACCAAAATTGGAGGTGTAGTGGGCAGCGAAGATGGTTACCTCAGATTACAACAGGATCTTGACCAGATGGGCCAATGGGCAGAGAAGTGGCAGATGGAGTTTATTTCAGATAATGCGAGGTGCTGCATTTTGGGAAAGCAAATCTTAGCAGGACTTATACACTTAATGGTAAGGTCCTGGGGAGTGTTGCTGAACAAAGAGACCTTGGAGTGCAGGTTCATAGCTCCTTGAAAGTGGAGTCACAGGTAGATAGGACAGTGAAGGCGGCGTTTGGTATGCTTTCCTTTATTGGTCAGAGTATTGAGTAGAGGAGTTGGGAGGTCATGTTGTGGCTGTACAGGACATTGGTTAGGCCACTGTTGGAACATTGTGTGCAATCCTGGTCTCCTTCCTCTCGGAGAGATGTTGTGAAACTTGAAAGGGTTCAGAAGAGACTTACAAGAATGTTGCCTGGGTTGGAGGATTTGAGCTATAGGGAGAGGCTGAATAGGCTGGGACTGTTTTCCCTGGAGCGTCGGAGGCGGAGGGGTGACCTTATACAGGTTTACAAAATTATGAGGGGTATGGATAGGGTAAACAGGCAAAGTCTCTTCCCTGGGATCGGGGAGTCCAGAACTAAAGGGCATAGGTTTAGGGTGAGAGGGGAAAGATATAAAAAAGACCTACAGGACAACTTTTTCACGCAGAAGGTGGTACGTGTGTGCAATGAGCTGCCAGAGGAAGTGGTGGAGGCTGGTACATTTGCAACATTTAAGAGGCATTTGGATGGCAGGTGGGACTAGATTGGGTTGGGATACCTGGTCAGCATGGACAGGTTGGACCGAAAGATCTGTTTCCATGCTGTACATCTCTGTGACTCTAGAGTACCAAATCCCTTATTCTTCTAAAGAATGTAACCTTATGTGCTAATCGTTTCACAGAAACTCTAACTAACACACCCATAATATTGATAATACATTGTTCTATTATGTGCACTTAGTTTAACAAAGGCTAAAGCTGGATGGCAGTCATCGTCCCAATGCTTTTGAAAATAAATCTGGTATTCAATGTAATTTAGCACCAAACTAACCAAGAAAAACTCACCAGCTCTGTTTTGTTCGTGATCCTTTTCCGAGTGTTGCTGCCCTGGTCCAATTGGGGAATGATGACCTAAATTGTAGGGGATGGGAGATCCACGTCCATGTGCTTGCAACAAGTTCATGTTATATGCCATTGCTGCTTGATGGCTCATAATGCGAGGATCAACTGCGAAACGGCCTTGGTAACCAGGCCACGAAACCTGTAAGGACAGGCAACCCTCATTAACTACAGCACACTGCAATAACAAATTCCAATGATGTATGGTGGTAATCAATTACCTGACTGTCAAAAGTCAGGGAAAAACCTGTTAAGTACGCAAAGGGAATTAAAATTGTATACAACAGTCTACCATGTTTGTTGCTTTTACATTACAACTTTTTTTTTACAATTACTATCACTTGAGCGACTGCCAAAACCCAGAAGGGAAAACCTGCGCTATTTAAAAGTTTAAGATAAACTGTGGTACGGCTGCACTTGGACTATTGCATACAGTTCTCGTCATCGCATTACAGGAAGCATGTGGAAACTTTGGAAAGGATTCAGAGGAGATTTACTCAGATACTGCCTGGTATGGAGGGAAGGTCTTATGTGGAAAGGTTGAGGGACTTGAGGCTGTTTTCGTTACAGAGAAGAAGGTTGAGAGGTGACTTAATTGAGACATAGAAGATAATCAGAGGTTTGGATAGGATGTACAGTGAGAGCCTTTTTCCTTAGATAGTGATGACAAGCATGAGGGGCCATAGTTTTCAAGTCAGGGGTGATAGATATAGGACACATGTCAGAGGAGTTTCTTTACTCAGAGTAGTAGGGGCACGGAACACACTGCCTCCAACAGTAGTAGACTTGCCAACTTTAAGGACATTGGTTTCACAGGTCAGCGCAACATCAAGGGCTGAAGGGCTTGTACTGCCCTATAATGTTCTACATTCTATAGCTGTGGAGTATGCAGGGACTTAGTGAAACAGCATTTGGTACTTTCAGCTTGAGTCTCAAATAGGAGGCATGCTGTCTGAAGCAGCAAGTGAATGATTTTACATTAAAATCAAAACTAAATACTTGTGGGTACTAGAGATATGAAAAAAAACAGTGCGCTGGAGGAACCTGTGGAGAGAGGAGTTTGGTTCTAAAGAAGAGTACATTGCACTCCAAACTTCAACTGTTTCTCTCTCCATAGATTGTCAAACCTGCAGAGTATCTCCAACACTTTGCTTTTATTTCATAGAATTTTACAGGCCTGGCAAATTCTGATTACTTCTCAACAAGGCGACAAGTCGGTCAGAATCCACTTCCTATTTGTGCAGTTTTTTTCTCCCGAGAGATGCCTTCATGTTGCCCAGATTTTGACTGGGCACCATTGCCTCGTGCTGTGTTCTTTGTTCTGATACAAACTCCATATTTTGTCAGTTACTTACAAGATCTATTTGCAATATCAGGTGGTAGGTCAAAATTCCCAACAGAAGTTCTTGCAAAGTATCTGGCAATACCTGGCATCAAGCATATGCTCATCAGAGTTCAGCTTTGTTGGGTAAGCAGTGTGGTTTACATGGAGGATTCCCAGATACCCAAACAGTGGCATGGAACTTGCTAAGCATGCTAATGTGCATCTTTGGACCTCCCAAACATGGATATAAAAACAAATTAATAGCCAACCTCAGAAGTTTCAGACTGAAGGCACAGTACAAGAGAAGGAAAACAATGTTGAACTTTGACATGACAGTTACACCTCAGTAGGAGTATTGTTCCACTTTATAGAAATGATGCCAATGTATTCGAGACTGTGTGGAAGTGATTTAACAGAATGGCTCTCAGAATAAGTAGCTTCAGTTATAAGGACAGATAAAAGAAGCTTGGTCTGTTCTCCTTGGAGAGAAAACAGCTGAGGTGGTTTTCAAAACCATGAGCATTCTGGCTCGAGAAAATACAGAGATGCTGTTCCCATTTGTAAAACAGAAAAAAAATTACACGGCATAGATTTAAAGTGACATGCAAACAAAGCAAGAGTTGTGTAAGAAAAAAAACCTTTGTACACAGCATGTAGAGTATGGGATGCACTGCCAGGAATGCAGTCAGAGTAGGTTTAATTAAGGCATTCAAGAGGGTATGAATGGTTATTTGGATAGAGATGGTATGCAGGGATATGGAGAAAAGGCAGAGATCAGTTCTAGGTGGGCTAAATGGCCTCCTTTGACACTGTAGCAATTCTATGATTCCGCTGAAAATCAACCTTGGGCAGACCCAATGAAGAAGTCTCAGTTGGCAGTTTTCACATTTGAGCAACAGAGTTATATATCATCAGAAGAAGCAAAATGGTACAAAGTCAGTGCCCTCATCCAACTAACACTGAATTCAAATACAGTATTTGCAATCAGACATTCCAGTTTGGACTTGAGCTAATGTCACATCAACCTCGGCTGCAAACCGGTCTTTTTTTTTGTTTTGAGAACACTAATCCATTGAAGCAATGTGAGAATCCATCATCATTCCTCTCTGTAGTGTTGACTGCACTTTGCCAGCTAACATATTTGCAATGCTCAATGAGGTAGAGGATATTGTAATCATCAACATCAGAATTACAAGTACTGTGACACTTTCTATGACAAACCTGAAGTTTGAAAGGAGCGGGAAAGAAATGGAGAACCACCAAGATTTCTGATGGATAACTGGATCAGAAATGTAGTTTAATCATAAGAATTTTAGGAAAGATAGTGCAAGACACTATAAAGGTTTTAATGATAGTTATTCTTGAAAAACTTAATTGTACTGAAGAGAAATGATCTTAGAACACTAGCTGCAGCTAAAACTATTTGAATTCAATTAGCATCATTCCTATGCTGAGTGAGCAAGATGGTAGTCAGTACAGCTGTCACTCTAAGACTTCACTCAAAGTAGTTTCTGGAGAATGTTTCAAACTCCAAGGTTAGAAACTTAATCCCCATATTCCTCAAGGACCTGCCTATGAACTACACAGACAATTAAAAATCTTTAAAAATAATCTGAAAACTGCTTTAAATTAAGGTAGCATGTTAGTCACAGTAAGCACGAATATGAACCCACAACAAAAGAATTCTGGATACAAATGATTAGTAACATTTGGAATAATCTGCCAGGCAGGATAGTGAGACAATATATCTGACAGAGGACTGGGAAAGTTGAAATACAAATGCAATGAGCTTTGGTGGGTTGAACATCCTTCGCATTTTATCTATGACGTTCTCACAAATTGCACAAACCTAACACTTACCTATTGGATCACCTGGTCTCGAAGGAAGTGCTTAGTTTCCTTAATCAGCAACTCCCCAAAAGACTGGCCATAAGATGCAAGCAAATGTCAATGTGGAATTACAGAATGGCACTGCATCAATTGAGAAGCATACTCTTGCATCAGTTCAGTTGCACATTCATCGCACAAATCCGTAATGTTTCTGCACAATATTTAGCTCTACTATTGAACTTATGACATAAAAGTAACAGTCAAATTTCCCCATTTGCATGAATTCAAAGTGGAGATACAGAAATTATTTACTTCAGCTCTGAAAATTGAATGTCAGGCTCAGTCCCATTACATTTGCAATACCAAAATTAGCTTCCGTCTTAATAAGACATTCTGATTGGATGAGAAAGAACAATTGACATTACACAAGAGTGAACATGTGGACTTGATATCTGTCTGATATTTTTGTTTCAGCACTTAATTAGCTAGTTATTGGAAGCATTTTCTACACAGAGAAGTAAAATGATGATGACAACTTTCAAAATGTATTACTATCACTTATTCTAGAAGCTCAGATGTGGGCATGGAAATATAAAATTCAACAAATGCTTTTTCCTTTGATAAATTCAATCTTTCATGCTTTCTGCACGAAGAAGAACCTGATGTTCATGTCACACCTTTCTGACCCTTCAAGCTATCAAAATAGAGACTTTTAAACTGGAATGTTACCATTTAAGTTTCAAGGCAGCAAGGGACAGGCAATAAATGATGGCAAGCCAGTGACACCCATGTCCCACGAGTGAATAATAAAATGTTTCAGTATTTGCAGTACACCTTTTAACTCCCACTCCTCTTTTTCTCATGTTATTTCCCAAGTTCAGTTCAAGTACAGTCTATTGCCACAATTTACCATCCACCTCCACTCTTGTCAAAGTAGCAGTCCTCCTATGCAAATTCAGACTCAAAGTGTTAGCAAGCGATTGCATCAGTGAACATTATTGGTAAACCCCTGTTCAGCAGTCTCATGAAAGATCTTTCCACAAACAAGGCTTACTGAAAAATTTGAAAGCTGGTTATGATTAACTTCATTACTGGAGAGATTTATTAAGTTGCATTTCCTAATAATTGCATATTTGCAACGGGAAAATACTCAACCAATTATTATTTTAGTAGCTGATGAAAACGGTTGAAACTGCATTGCAGTAATTTTCCAGCAAATGTGCTTTCTCCTCCTTACCATCTCTCAAAAGAATAGTTATAAGACAAACAGAAACTCAATTACAGTATTAAGCTCTTCAATTTTGTCAAGGTGACAGAGAGAAGCAGGAATGTGCAATTTGGATCCATTATCTAGTTTTTTTTCATGTTTCGACATGCTTTTGGTTGAGAACTGAGTATGCTGGTAAAGGGAAGCATATCAGTGCTGAGACCTCAACAATTCCTATTTTTTTTCCCCCACACCAAGCATTAGCATGGAAGTAATCCCAAACCAGCTTAAATGTAGTGACAACCCTTCATTCAATCTTGATAAATTAGTATATTCTCATTCCCAGAAGCGAAAGCCATTTCCTACTATCTACATTTTTATGGCAAGTGAAATTGGAAAAAAAAATCAAAAAGAAAAATCATGTTTCATTATAGTCATCTCATTACTTGAATTGCTTTCATTAGTAATAGGACTGAACTCTGTTAAATTGTACTTTTGGTATGAATCTCGCATGAAAGCACAGTCTGGACGGCACACAGAAGACATTATAATCTAGGCCTTGCATAGATAGTAACAACAAACAATTTGGAGTGATATTTCATAATAGTGTGTCAGAGACAATAGGACACAGAACAGAGAGCAAGAACATGATAACAAGAGAAATGGAGTGGGATATGGGGAGGAAAGCAGAGTAGAGAGCATGGACCAAACTCCAGGAAGGGTGAGATTGGAAAGCAGGGAGGAAAGAGAAAGGCTAAAGGGGAAACAGTGGATGAGTGAGCAAATCATTAGATTACCATTTGCAATTTTCACATTTCAGAGCATAACCTGTGGACCTCAGCTCCCTCATTCATAGTATTCTTGAATTTTGCCATCTCCTGCATTTTAGCAGGGAAGTTATGATTTCTAATTTTTGTCTACACTAGTTTTATTTATGCAACTTCGTTTCTGCTTCAGACTAGATAAAAATATGATTTACATTCGCACTGAAGTGATAAACTGCACGGCTTTATTTAATAAATTCACTATGATAACAAAACAAATGGCCTGAAACATTTCAAAAAGTCAACGTATTAACCTTGTCTACACATGAAGATAGTTCAGTCAACCGTGTAATTAATCTTTGTTATTTCCATATTTTAAACTTTTTGAGTTTCTTTGCACTGATATTGAATTGCTTTAAAAGTCATATTTCATATGCAAATAACTTAAAGGCATAATGTGCAGAATGTTCTACTGACCGATTACATCTCAATTTAACAATCTTCTCAACATGGTTTTAGGAATCTCTTTGCATTTTAACACACACACAACCAACAGGGAGGGAATACTGGGCTAACTGAAAACTGTGCTTTACTGACAATGTCCTTTTGCTTCCAACAAACAAAATCAGAAATCACAACTTTTCTTGCTTCAAAAAATAAATCACTTTTAATCTCAGTTACTTCGCAGTGTTAATCAGCAATTCATTAATTCAAAAAATGTTAGTCTGCCCCTTTTCAGTCATCTTACCCTGCAGTCTTTATTGTGAATTGGTTCCATAGGATCTCTGCTACCTTACCAACAAGACTGTCCTTTATTCCAAACATCAGCAGGAAGATGCTCTGTTCAACGGTGACAAGCCTGATAATGGAGTTCCATCCTCTCGCTATTCAATGAACTGCTAGTGAGATATGGGGGTTTATCAGACGATAGCAACTACAGTGTTTACATATCATGATCATTTCCCTCAACTTCCCATAAATGTAGCTCAATTGTAGCACTACTGGAGCCATTTGGCCAATAAAGACTGTACTATTTGTCTTGGAGAGTGAATCACTAAGTCCCACTTTCCTGCTCTTACCTCATCTCTGCAATTGTTTCCTCCTTCAGGAATCGTCTTTGAAGACTACTCTAGTGTATTCTAAATCCTAAATACATTTTGAAGAACAAAGTCACCTCTTAGTTTTTTGCTAATCACTCCAAAGGTGTGTTCTCTGATAAGTGACCCTTCAGCTGCTAGAACAATTTTTTAGTCTAGTCTATCTTAAACTTTCAAGATTTTAAACAACCTCAAAGCTCTTCTTAGATACACCTCTGTGGTGAAGGGATCAAACCCAGCTTTGCAAATCTGTTCATTTAATTGTAATCAAGACTCCTTTGACAGTACTTTCAAAACGTATGGTCTGTAGTACCCAGAAGAACAAGAGCACAGTTGCATGGAACACTGCCACTTATAACATCCATTTCTTGTCACGGCTTAGAACTATAAAACTGTTTCTTCACTGTAGCTTAATCAAATTGTAAAACCTACAGTGTTGTGGTTTATCGACATCAGACGTACTGCTGCTATTCAAGAGGGCAACTCACTAAGGCTCACAATTAGGTGGACAATAAATACTAGATGTGTTAACAACACTCTTGTTCCAGGAACGAATAAAAAGAAACCCTACTTTAGTAAATCTTTTCTGTCCTATCTCCAAAGCCTCACATTCTTCCTGAAATGTAGAATTAATCAATACTACACAGCTGAGGATGAACTTGTGTTTTGCAAAGCCATATACTCAGGGAAAGAATTGATTAAACGTTTTGACTATTTCTCTCAAAAGATCGCGAATCTATGGAATTTTACCTTAGAGTGTAGTACATGCTAGGCCATTCAGTAATTTGAGAGGAGAGACAAATTTTTACTTAGTAATGGGTTGAAGGGTAACAGGGAGCGGACAGGAAAGTGGAGTTACAGGCTCAAGGGGCTGAATTGCCTGTTGCAGTTCCAAGTTCTTATTTAGTGGGTAATACTGTATTCACAAACATCACTGCTTTCTAAACTCTCACACCAACTCAAGTGCACTGGAAAATGATCATGAGAAGTTCATAAATAATTTTAATCAAAATCTCATTCATGACAGATGTGATGAGAAGTTATCAGATTTAGCACTTTTCCCCAATAAAAAACACTTTACACACACTACAATTATACTCCAAACAATTTCTCCCTCTCACAGGATGCTGCTGTATTCAGTCATATTATTAACTTGAATGGGCATAACAAATTATAGTTTGTTCCAAAAGTTCATCCAATTCACTGTACCATTTATCATTCAATTTCTTTTGCGCAACCAGTTGAGGGGTTTAGCTCAGGTACTTTACACCCAGCACCTAGTTTCAAATGCTGATGAGATTAAGGTATGAACTATTTGCTGCAAAGATAATGCTTTGTGAAATAAGTTTAATACTGAACGTGCTCAAGTGCACAGCACAAACATGACAATCAAAGTCAATGAGGATACAGTGCAGAAGTGAAAATGTTACCCTAAACTGCACTCCTTAAGGGTTTCAGCATATTGCCTGGCCATAATGGAAGCTTAATTCAACATCCTACTGATGCTATTTCTGTGTGCTCAATGCTGAAGCAATGGATGCTCAAAATGGAAAATGTCTCAAAGTCTAATACTAAAATTCCTCACCTTGATGAGTGATGGCATTTCACACAGTTTATTGGGAGCTGGCAGATTCTACAAACTTCCAACGACGTGAACTGAAATAATTATTTATTCTTAATACCTGAATTAATTTCACATAACCTTTGCTTACACTGTGGGGAGCTGAAAAATGTGTTGCTGGAAAAGCGCAGCAGGTCAGGCAGCATCCAAGGAGCAGAGAATCGACGTTTCGGGCATAAGTCCTTCTTCTCTGTGGGGATGAGATATTAAACTAAAGCCTTGACTGTTTGGTTTGGTAGACGTAGCTGATTTCATGGTGACACTGACAGCTCTTGGATTATATTGGCCACTATTAACAAAGACATATCATCTACTGTTTTAGACCTTTGTAAATGAACTTCTGTGAAATCAAAGAATCAGAGAAAACCCAAAAGAACTTGATAACTGAACAAAATGGAAGTTTATGAATTTTGGTTGAAAGCAGATTAAAATTTTGTGGTGAAACCTCATATCTTTCTCTCGAAAATGTGCGTGGACCAATTCAGGTGCAACAATTTTAAAAAGAATGGATAAAATGAGAAAATCCACATTTAAGTTATTGGAGGTTCATGGTCTCTGGACATCCTCAAAATGTTACCCACGAGCCTGCAACTCAGGGAGAAGAAACTGAAGAGAAATACAATGACATTTCTCCTACAAAGTCTAAAATTTAAATGGCTGAAAATTATTTGCAGTAATTTCTTTGTTCAATATTTTCAATCCAGCATGAATATTCTGTTATTACACCATGTCACACTGTTTTCAGTTCCTCAGAAAAGGTCTGCCACATTGTATCAATGTGAACAGAAGAGCATTTTTAAGTTGGAAAGACTTTCCACAGGACTTCTAGCCAGTGTAGCGAAGTAGTCTTGTTCAAATGTTACACACAAATGTGATGCAGTTTAGTTAATATTGCTGCAGAATTGGGAAAAACAGATGGTGTTCAGGAGCAACTGATTATCGTATAGAGAGAGTGATGCTTTCGTTGTTGAAAGGTCCTGATCCACTGAGTCATACAACACAATATGTTGGCAGTTTAGGTTGCCTCTGCTGCTATTTTAAATTACTATGTAAATACTTCATTGGAACTTACATTTCAGAAAGCCAAGACAATGCCAATGAAGGCTTGGGAAAGGACTGTTGGCTCTTATGATCATAGATCTTAACTGAAATGTGTTCCACTGCTGCAATCCAGTTCACAGATATGAGTGGAATGCACTAAACCACCATTAAGTACTTCCATTATTTGGATATTTGACATTCAGGAATCAGAACGAACATAGAAAATTAAAGTTTAACACTTGCGGAGAAGGAAACCTGGGAATTCGGTTGGGCCCAAGCACAGCATTTTTAACTACAGCAAACCTTGCCATTCTTATTGAGAAGTGTCACTGGGTACAAAAAAAAATGACAATTCTATCCCCAGTGACAATACGCAACAGTGACAAGGTAATTATTGCCCAGTTTTAAATTAACTCATGTTGATGCAATTCAGCAAACAAACCACCATAAAACAAACTCAATTCCAAATCAATTTTTTTTCTAACATATGGATTAGGAATAGGAATTTGGCCATTTGGCCCCTCTAACCTGCTCTACAATTCAGTAAGATCATGGTTGATCCAACTGAGGCATCAAAACCATATTCCTGCTGAGCCCAGATAAATTATGACTTCTTAGTCAAGAATCTACCTATCTCTACCTTCAAAGTACTGAATGATCCCACCTTCACTGCTCTCCAGGAAAGATGATTTAAATAACTCATGACCCCCAGAGAAAAAAAAACTCATTTCCATTTTTAGTGGGTGACAAGCCGTTTCAAACTTTGTCCTCTTTTTCTAGTCTGCCTCACCAGAGTAAACAATCTTTTAGCAATCACACTGTCCAGCATCCTCATGATCTTAAATACTTCAATAAGATCACCTCTCATTATTGTAACCTCCAACAGATCCGACCTAGCCTATCCAATCTTTTCTCATAAGATGACAACATCCACCACATTTCCAGGATTCTGTTGAGCTAACATTTTCTGAACTGCTTCTAATTCATTTACATCCTTTTATAAGTAAGGAGACCAAAAGTGCATATGGTGCTAGAGATATGGTATCAGCAATGCTTTACATAACTGTAGCACACATCTTAGTACCCTACTGCGCTTGCAATAAATTCCATTCACCTTCATAATCACTTTCTGTATCTCAGAACTCTGCACTTTCTTCATTTAATTAATATGCTCCTTTTCTACTCTTCTGAAAGTGGACAAGTTCACATTCCCATATTATACTCAAGATGCCAGATTGTTATCCACTGACCTATTTACATTCTTACATCTTATACCCTCTTCACAACGTGTTTCTCTATTTGTCTTTGTTTCATCAGCAAACTCGTCAAATGTACAATCATTCCTTTAATCCACACATGTACATGGATTTTAAATAATGGAGAATCCAACATTGACCCCTGTGGTACACCATCCATTAGATCTAGCCAGCAAAGTGACACACTTGTGCCACTCTCTGCTTTCTATTAGCCTACCAATCCTCCATCCTTGTTATTGTTACCATTTACACCATGAACTCTTACTTAGCAACGGTGTACTGGTATAGTCATTGGATTAGTAATCCAGGACAATGTTCCCAATAATTTTTCTTTCTTCTACATTGACTTCTAAACCTAGTGATCTCTGGAACTGGAAGTGAATGCTGCAAATAATATTGGCACACTCATGGTCAAGTGTGGACCCTTGAAGCGGTTGTGCACACAGATGCACAAGCAGAGGAACACTGATCCAGACTCAGATCTGGGGACACTGATTTGAATATGACCTTGGCAGATGGTCAAAATTAAATGCAAAAACAACCAGTAAATAAAAGTTGAATGGCCACAATAAAATCATTGTTGATTGCTTTGAAACTCCATCTGATTCACTAATGTCTGTTAGGGAAAGAAACTGCTGTTCTTACCTGGTCCGGCCTACAAATGACTCCAGACCCACAGCAATATGTTTGATTCTGCAATGGATTAGCAAGCGATCCAATTGTCATCCAAGCCAATGAAAAGTCCCAAATTAGAAATGATATTGACCGGCATTAACCTCGCCACCAGAAATGACAATGGTAAATTCAGTTCTGTGGATCTTGCAAAGTTCTCCTTACCAGCACAGGGGAGCTAGTGGCTGACAGTCATACTCACGGAATTGTACTTCACATACAATATCCTAGACACCACCATTTATATCCCTGGTTATGTCTTGTCATGCAAGACAGACCCAGCTGAGGTGCTGGCACAGTGATATACATTCGGGGGAAAAATCAAGATCAATCCATGAGGTGCTATGTGCAACTGCAGATTGTGTCGAGTACAATTCTGCTAACTCTTGGCATGACATATCCCCCCCCCTCCATCATAACCAAGTATTCAGGCCGTGAGCCTAGTTCAATGGTTAAATCTGGCAACAAGACCAGTCAGAATACTGCAGTGAGAAACTCACTTCCTGACTTTCCAAAACCAGGTACAAATTAGGTGTGCGGTGGCGTGCTTCCTACTTGTCTGGATAAGTACAACTCCACCAACACTCTGGCAGCTTGACATCATCCAGTACAAAACAGCACCATATTTACAAATATTCACTCCCTCCAGCAGCAACGTACACCATCGAGGAGGTACATTACAGAAAGTCACTAAAGCACCTTAGATAGTACATTCTAAACCCACAAACTCTACCGTCTTAGGAACATCACCATATTTCCCCTCCAAACCACTGTCACCTTGACTTGGAAATATAATCTATGCTTTTTTTACTGTTGCTGCATCAAAACCTTGGAATTCCCTTCTTAATGGCATTGTGGGTACCTTCACCAAATGGTTCTAAAAGGTAGCTCACACCACCTTCTCAAAGGCAATAAGAGCCAGGCAATAAATTCTGGCCAACTGGCAATGTCTTCAGCTCAGGAATAAATAAAAGTAACTCTTGAATGGCACCTTATGAGAGAATCTATAAATACTGGTTAAAGTAGAGAGTTGACATTTGACACGCTGTCAATGAAAACATCTGGAACTTACTCCAATCTAAAATTGTTAAGCTTTGGGCCAATTGTAAATGTATTTTACAACTGAAGCTATGGGGCATGCCAGGGTAAATTGTCTCACTTAAATCCCTTCAGTAGATGGCAACATTTTAGAGGACAGGTGAGAGCCGATTTGAATAATCTACTTATGAGGTCCTTTTTTAAAAAAAATCAACAAAATTGAAAACATAGTATGACAGGCCAACTCAATAGGTAACTGTACAATTGATTTCCATCCAAATCATTTCACGTTTCAACTTGAAATGCACTTCTCAGAAATTCACTTGGGCATATTTCTCAATTCAATCCATCCTCATGTCTGTCATAAAGCATGCTTTCCACATTAATCCTCAGGCTTCACATCTCATCCCTTCTTAGTGAGGAATCAAACTTCAACGGTACTGGTTTCTACTGAGAGCACCATTGACAGCTCTACACAGCAATCTTCAACAATGTGCCACCTTTCGCATTTCTGGTAGTCTCAGCTCAAAGAAATGGTTAATCTTTGAGGCCAACATGTGTGGAATCCAAAATAAGGATTAACACTGCCTGGACTTTTAAACAGCATTTTATTATAAATATATCTTCAGTTCAGGCATCCAAACCCTATTTACCCAACCAAACAATTGCTGTACAAATATATTCAGCTATGAATGTTGCAGTAAACGTTTTGATAACTGATAGAGTTTGAAATTAATTCAGCATATAAAAAGGTAAAATTGTAGAAAGAGATAGAAGAATAATTCACATTTTTGATTACAAATCCATTTGATCCATTCAGGTTTTAAAACAAACTTACTGGCAAAGGCACAGACATCACCATGTTTCCACCATAGACAGCAGGCACATAAAGGATGCTAGTACCGGTATGAGGATCTATCCGTTGGACAGGGCTTGGAGATTTACCAAGGGAAGGATGAGGACCAAGAGGTGGAGTATATGCTCTGATGGGATTCCCAATTAATACTGTAGGATTAGGTTGAACTGAAAAACATTAAATTTGAATAAATTAATTCTAGATTGTCAGCAAAACACAAAATCCAACTTAGTCTTGTTTTCCCAGCCTTCACATACTGTAATTGCCTACAACTGTTCTTGATGTAGATTTGCTTGCTGAGCTGGAAGGTTCAGTTTCAGACGTTCGATCACCACACTAGGTAACATCTTCAGTGTACTTTAGGATGAAGCACTGCCAATGATTCCTGCTTTTTATTGATATGTATGGTGATGGTTGGTGATGTCATTTCCTGTGGTGATGTCATCTCATATGGAGATGTCATTTCCTGTTCTTTTTCTCAGGGGGTGGTAAATCAGGCCCAAGTCAATGTGTTTGTTGTTAGAGTTCCAGTTGGAATGCCATGTTTCTAGGAATTCTCGTGCATGTCTCTGTTTGGCTTGTTCAAGGATGGATGTGCTGTCCCAGTCGAAGTGGTGTCCTTCCTTATTTGTATGTAAGGATACTAGTGAGAGAGGGTCATGTTGTTTTGTGGCTAGTTAATGTGAAACATCTGAAAATAAACCTACCAGCTCAGCAAGCAAACCTACATCCAGAACCTCAACTTGAGCTACAAATCTTCTCAAAACTCGACTACAAATGTCTTGCAGAAAGAGGAGGAAATATTCACATGCTTAAAGTGTACCTATCTATTGCACTATCTGTATTTACAAAGTCTGAAAGTGCAAAGTATATCTGCTATGATATTTGAAACAGCAGGCCAGGTATACACAGGAAGTTAATATTAAAATAGGTGTTTGTGTCATTCAGCTCATCATGATCTGCAATAACTGACAGCACAATAGGAAACCTATATCTATCAGTTTAAGCAAAGTTCCTGCTGTACCCCTACGTTTTATACATGGAGGTCAAGATATTTTCAATATCAGACAACATTTTAACACTCAGATTTAAAACTATTACATTGTTGAAGCCTAGGAGATAGTGAGGACTGCAGATGCTGGAGTCAGAGTCGATAAAATGTGGTGCTAGAAAAGCACAGGTGGTCAGGCAGCATCTGATAAGCAAGATATCCTGATGAAGAGTTATTCCCAGAACATCGACCCTCTTGCTCCTCGGATGCTGTCTGACCTATACTTTTCAAAGTGTTGCACTTTATCGACTTTGTTGAAACCAAACCAATCCTCTGGTTTTGAGTATCAGTTATGGCACTTCAAGTCATAATTAGTTTTGTTTTGATTTTTAAAAATTCATCCAGTGGATGTAGGCCTCAGCTGACTGGGCGTGCAAGTCTTTCCCATCTCTATTTCTCCTTGAAAAAGTGTGAGTGAGCAATGCTTCTTGAACAACTGCAGTCCATTTGGTGTACGTACACTAACAATACTGTTGGGCAAGAAAGAGTTCCAGAATTTTAAGTCAGCAACACAAGAATAGCAATATATATTTCTAAATTAGGATGGCGAGTGATTTGGAGGAAACTTGCAGGGACTGGTATTCCCATATGTCTGCTGACCTTGTTGCTTTCGATGATCGAGGTTGTGGTTTATCTAAGAAGCCTTGGTGAATTTCTGCAGTGCATCTCGTGGCACAGGCCACTGCTAAGGTATATTGGTGTGGAGGGAATAGATGTTTGTGGATGTGGT
The DNA here is from genome assembly GCF_037043375.1 of Chiloscyllium plagiosum. Classification (NCBI taxonomy): domain Eukaryota; kingdom Metazoa; phylum Chordata; class Chondrichthyes; order Orectolobiformes; family Hemiscylliidae; genus Chiloscyllium; species Chiloscyllium plagiosum. The sequence goes on along the minus strand of NW_028270163.1, from coordinate 52,896,061 downwards.
GCTAATCAAACAGGTCGATTTGTCCTGGGTGGTGTCAAGCATTTGTTGCACTTATCGGCAAGTAGGGTGTAATCCATCATACGCCTACCTTGGACCATGTGCAGAGTGGATAGGGTTTGGGAGACTCAGTTTAGGAGTATTTGCTGCAGAATTCCTAATTTCAGATTTGCTCTTGTAGCCACAATATTTATACGACTGGTGCTGTTCAGTTTCTGGTGAATGGTAATTCCCCACACCCCCCCAAACCCCAGGATGATAATGGGAAGTGGGAGTCATTATACCTTATTTTTATGAAATGACAATAACCATTTAAAGCTAACTTACCAAATCCATCTGTTGGAAAGTGGTCGCCCTGATTGTGGTGGTGGCCTTTATTCTACAAATAATATGACAAGGTCATAATGATTATTGTGAGGTTAATAATAAAGTCCACTTCAGTGCCTGTTATAAATGGAGATTTTCATAAAACCATTTCAAAACAGTTCTGTCAGAGGATTTTGTCTCAAAAAATTCAGGAATTTTCACTACCTTTCCTTGTTCTGTTGTGGATATTTGTATGACAAAAGAGAATTAAGAATCACCTAGTTAGAGGATTTGGATTGAATACAATCTCATGCTATGTTATCAAACTCACTTTAGAAGAAAGGAAATTTTGCAAAGTATTTATTGACAACTATAAAATATATGAACCACTGCAAACATAAGACGTGAAAACAACTTACTGCACTCTTTCTGAGTTATGTATCCTTTACAACACAACTGCTGTGTACAAGTAGCAAGACTAAATTCTTTCCTTATTTCAGCACTTGGTTATAGTCTTCATTTCATTGAGGGAGTGTCTCCTTTCTTACCCAGCATACATATCTATAGTTAACTTCTTCAACTTTCATAAGTCCTGGGAAGGCAGATATTTCTTTTTTATGTCAAGTTCAAAAGCTTGTTTTCAGTTGTCAGATGAAACAGCACAACATTGAAGTGCATTGGATATTAACATGAACAATCCAAATTTGGAAAGCGGCACAAATCGACACCACCTTTAGAAGGTCCATTTATTTTCCCGTTGTTGGCTCTCGTTTTTCAGACATTCACCTCTCTGATCAAAAGAGTAGCTGCAGTTGCAGTTTTGCAACCATTAGGGAGTAAAAGCTAAATTAGTCTTTGATCTTTCAAATAACAGGTACAGTCTGAACTGTATTTAAATTAAGGAGAAAAATGCACTTACTTATGAAACTGCCTTCAACATGTTCCCATTACACTTTATTGGCAAGTCACATTTAATCTTCAGGTTCCAAAAAGCTATTTGGATGATGTAAAGATATCTTGCCATTAAAAGTACTTTTTGTATTCATAAAAGCACCTTTATTTGGCACTAGAATGAAAGCAAAATACTGTGGATTCTTGAAATTGGACAAAAGATACTGCTGGAAATACTCAAGTTGCATCATCTATACAAAAAGACAATTAACGCTCAAGGCTGATGACCTTTCCACATGTGCTATCTGCCTGCTTAAAGCAATGTTAACTCATTAAATATTTTCTTCATGTCATAATCCTAATACAGCCCAACATAGCACCGTGGAAATGTCGCAAGTTTGGAAATGTGGAATGTTCAGCTAGTAAAATGCTTAAGTAGGCTTGGTTGCAAAATAGAGATCAGGTACTACTTCAACTTCTCTCAAGATGCTGAGATAACTGAATTCCTTAAAGACATTTTCGCACTTTATCATTTAAGCTAATGGATTACATAAGAAACAGCAATGGATCCCAGACTGTACTGATATCGCATCTCAACTGGCTGAAAATTATATTCCAAGAGCCAAGCAGCAATGCTGACCAATGCCACAGGTCAAGGGCATATTGACTGCTGACTAGCCAGCGTGTCGCGCTTTTTAAAAAAGCATGTATTGGGAATTAATCTTCCAGACAGAACTGGCTGAATGGCCTCCGTGTGTTGAAACTACTGTATGATTCTACTATATGTAATCTCAGTTGTAAATAATTAGTAGTGACATCATTGCAAAATACCTTAACTCACAAATCTAGAGTGAACAATTGTAACTGTAATGCTAAATATTATTTCTAATTCAAATCAGCTCATAGTCATGCCTTTTTGCTAATTATCAATGTAAGCATTACTACGCAGTAAAGAATGAGAATTGAAGTTAGCTTTCATTGATGACTGGAATTTATTGTATATGGGAGAAATAACAATTCTGAAAACGTTGCATCTGCACAAAAGCACTTGAGAAGAGACCCATAACTTATATTGTACTCTAGTATTTTAGTTGGTGTCAACTTTAATTAAAAAACTTACCATGAAGAGGCAAGTTTATGCTAAAATGCACCTCATGGGATTATAAAAGCTATTGGAAATTTAAAATTATCAAAGAATGAGAGGGAATAGGGGAGATTTCTTTGTACAGAAGCTGTAGGAACATGAAAAGAAAGGAGTCACTTGCCAAAGAAGTGACTGATGCAGAGGCCATTGCATCTTTGAAAAGAAAATAGAATAAATATTTGATACAGAAGTTGACAGGATGATGAGCAGATTGTGGAGCACTGGGATCAATTTTGGACTTCAATAGCTAAGAACTGGCACACATGCCAAATCTCTCTTTCTGCTCCGCAAACATTTTTTTTTCCCATTTAAAGCCATAAAGTAATTCAAGGTGGCTGGATCTACCTAGCGGTGTGCTGTAAATCAAAGGCAATTCAAAAATGCCTTCTATTTAAGACAAAACCCAAATCTATTATAACTCCTTTCGTTCATCGCTAATGTTCGGGATTGAAGAAATTATAGCCTATTTTTAAATCAACCTTTCTAGCCAGCGCTAAAACTTACTCTATTTTAAACTGAACAAACTGCACAAGACAGGGATCGAAGGTTATGACAGAATTGCCTTCGGATATTGAAAGCACTCTTGCCTCTTATAAGATGACAGTGAGATCAAGTCTTATTCCAGAGACTGAATGAATCCTGCACTGGTGGAGCTACCATAGTCAAGTGTGGCATCTAAGTGGAGACCCCTGTCTTCAAGATGGACATTAAAGGAAGAAAATATGGTTATTTCCTCCCAGCATTCCTGGCCAATATTTATGGGTCAATCAACACCAATAAAACAGGTTGCCTGGTCATCTATCCCGCCGCTGCTTTTGGAAGCTTGTTGAGTACAAGTCAACTGCACATTCTCTACATTTACAGCATTGATTATACTTCAAATACTTAATTGGCTGTAAAGTACTTTAGAATGTCCCAGACAATGTGTAAGGCAATTTATTATTTTAACTGTTTTGATTAGGGAAGGTTCTATTAAATAAATTAAACATGGTAATGCTCAAAAGTTAATACTTACCAAATCACTACTCATAACAGATGTCTGTGAAATCCACGCAGTTAAAATTAACATTCTTAGGATCATTAACCAAGATGACTACCCATAATTTCCACCGAACGTAGGAATCTACAGTTTAAATCAAACTTCTCTCACTTTTTCGGCTTCCACAGCAGAAAACTGAAACCCTTTGGCCTTTTGCATTCATTCCAAGGGCAAAATATTTAAGAACAAAATTTTAAATCTGTCTCAAACAATTTCACTCTCAGTAACATATTAACAAGGTCAAATTGGGATAAACGAAGAGGGCATCTCAACAGTGTTTAAGTGTAGAAAGATAAATTGGTTTTGACATTGAAAAAAGGCTCAAATGTTTAGTACAAACAGTAGTAACAAAGTAAGTGTATTTTGAAAACCTTGCAATTGATGGTCTAATGTCCTGTGTAGGAGAAAGTGAGGACTGCAGATGCTGGAGATCAGAGCTGAAAATGTGTTGCTGGAAAAGCGCAGGTCAGGCAGCATCCAAGGAAGCATCCTTGGATGCTGCCTGACCTGCTGTGCTTTTCCAGCAACACATTTTCAGCTCTAATGTCCTGTGTACCACAAATCAGAGAACAACGGAATATCTAACTTGTAGAACATTCCTTTTTAAATGATGGTGTCTACATTTATCTGCCAGAATTTATACCTGCTCAAAACAGCTGATTATTTGTAGTTCCTGAGTCAGTTGATCAAGAAGTCCAATGCTCAGAGTCTGAGATCCTAATCTAGGTTAACAGTACTGACGGGTACTAATAAACTTGCTCTACTCTGGTGAACTTCTGTCAATCTGCTCGAATACTCTCCCAATGTCATAGCATACCTCTCCTAATTTGTGCCATTGGAAACAGCTGTCGAGTTATTCCTATTGTTGTTTATGGGATGGTCCCACAACTACTGTACTGACCACTGCACTTTAACTCAGTATGCATACTTATGCATAAACTAATCCTGCAGGGTGGAGGCAACATGAGGCTTCCCTTTTCCATAGCAAACTATAAACATCCCCCCATCCCCATTCAGATTGTATTTGAGGATGAAGGGACAGGACCAAAGAACTCACGGCTGTTCCTAGATCAGGAAGACAAAACTTCTCCACATAGGTGCCTGTTACTTTCACAACTTCCTCTTCCACTCTGATTACAACGTCCCACTGTCTTACACTACACTGTTATCACTTTGAAATTGCTTTTCCATCTCCATTTGGTAATCATACCTCAACAGAACTAATCTCTGTCACAGACAACTGACTACACCCTCCTCCTCACCATCCCAATCCACTTCAGATACTGAATTAGTCCTTCTGGTCCTTGTGGGAGCTGACACCGTTCCAGTGCTAAACCTTCAAAACTGTTCATCAATATTTCACATCCAAAAATCCACCCTTAAATTTCCTGTACTGTCTATCATCACATCATTTACTTTCCTTTCTTCTTTGAGCTCTTGAACTGCCATTTCATTCATCGATTTGGTAATCTCTGTTTCCACTAATTTCACAGCACCTGAAACAACTCTAGAGAAGTTTACTTAAGTCAATCCCTTTATAAGTAACAATTGTGTCCCATTTCTTCTTGTCTTTCTTCAACTCTGGGGCAGCACGGTGGCTCAGTGGTTAGCACTGTTGCCTCACAGCACAAGAGTCCCAGGTTCAATTCCAGCCTCGGGGCGACTGTGTGGAATTTGCACATTCTCCCCGTGTCTGCATGGGTTTCCTCCGGGTGCTCCGGTTTCTTCCCACAGTCCAAAGATGTGTAGGTCAGGTGAATTGGCCATGCTAAACTGCCCATAGTACTAGGTGCATTAGTCAGAGAGAAATGGGTCTGGGTGGGTTACTCTTTTCAGGGTCGGTGTGGATTTGTTGGGCCGAAGGGCCTGGTTCCACACTGTAGGGAATTTAATCTAATCAACTCCTTCAAGTCTCTGAGACACATGACATGCCAAATATTTTCTTGAGCTCTCATCCTTTATTCACCTCTACAGACTGTATTTGCATATGCGTTTAAAGCCAATTAAACATAGAGTCATACAGATAAACAGCATAGCATGGAAACAGGCCCTCTGGTCCAACTCGTCCATGTCAACCTGATATCCTATATAAATCTAGTCCCATTTTCCAGCATTTGGCCCAGATCCCTCTAAGCACTTTCTATTCTTATATCCATCCAGATGCCTTTTAAAATACTGTAATCATACCAGCTTCCACCACTTCCTCTGACAGTTCATAACACACACACACACACACACACACACACACACCACACACCACACACACCACACACACACACCACACACACACACCACACAATGTGTGAAAAAGCTGCCCTTTAGGACCCTTTCATATCCTTCCCTGCTCAGCTTAAACCTATGGCCTCTAGTTCTGGACTTCCCCACTCTGGGGAAAAGACCTTGTCTATTTACCCTATTCATGCCCCTCATGATTTTATAAACCTCTATAAGGTCACCCTCTCAGACTCAAGACGTTTCAGGGAAAACAGCCCCAGCCTATTCAGTCTCTCCTTATAGCTCAAACCCTCCCACACTGGCAAAAGCCTTGTAAGTCTTTTCTGAACACTTTCATGTTTCACAACATCCTTCCTATAGGCTATGAGTTTTCCTCCTACACCTAAATCATAACCTACGGCTATGGCTGCTCTCTGAGAGAGATGACTAGTGGATAAGGGGAGAGTGGAGAAGGAGAGTCCCTCATGGTAACTTCAGTTGGTGTGGGTACTGAACTTATGTTGTTGACATCACTCTGCATTGCAAACTGGCCGAGCTGCCAACCAAGCTAACTGACCCCCGTAACCTATCAAAGCTGTCAAGAATCCATTATCACAAGCTCCTCGTCCTTGTCCATTTCCTAACTCTTGGCATCAGTATGAACAGTTGAGGGATGAGCTGACAGTCTCCATCCAATCAACAGCTGTCAGCCAAGTTAGGCTCTTGTGATGCAGTTATAGCATCCCTACTTGACCAGGAGTCCTGGGTTCAAGTCCTACACGCTTCAAAAGTGCGTCACAACATCTCTGAACAGGCTGATTAGAAAAACAGCTAGAAACACCCAAGTATATATCATGTTGCAGCTTGAATTTCAAGTTTCAGTTCCAACTATTGAAATTAAACATTTAGATGAAGTTTGAGCTCTAAATGAATAGTTTGTATCAGTGTTCATTGGCAAGAGGGGTGACGTAGGTAAAGAAATCAGGAAGGAGGATTGTGATACACTTAAAGAAGTTAGCATAGACAGAGAGGAAGTTCTGAGTAGTAAACATCTTGGGCCAGATGAAATAGATCACAGACTGTTAAGTGAGGCAACAGAGGAAATAACAGGAATGCTGGCAATAATTCTGAATTCCTCTCTGGCCATATGAGAGGTGTCAGATGACTGGAGGGCAGTCAACGTGGTACCATTATTCAAGATGGGAGCAAGGAATAAACCAGCAAACTATAGTCCAGTCAGTCTAACCTCAGTGGTGTGGAAACTGTCGAAAGCAATTGCGAGGAATACAATTGATCTGCACATGGAAAGCTGGTGATCGATTAAGAACAGTCAGCATGGTTTTATTAAGGTGAGCTCATTCCGATCAAATTGATTGAATTTTCAAAGAGGTGACGAGGTACGTCGATGTAATCTACTTCAACTTCTGCAAGCCTTTTGATAAAGTGCTTGGGAGATTAACAGCAGGAAGGAGCAGTGAGATTATGTATAATATGATTTTAGCACCAATGAAGAGTAATAGACAGACAGACTGATGCAATAACAGCAACAAAGTGGAGCTGTAGGTATTGAAATTAATTTTATTATAGGAATTAATCGTTAAAGATGTGTGGGTTGTCCCATAATATTGCACCAGCAAGAATTTACAAACTGTTATTTGTCTGGCTATGCACTGGGCCTTGCAAAGCAATGGAGATACAAACATTCTTAGTAATAACCAAAATGAAGTCTGCTTTGCAAGCAATGGCAGATAGAAAAGATGAATTTGCTAAGGGTAAACTACCACAGAGTACAGTCACTGACTGAATGAATTGAAGTAGAAACACAATTCCTGCTAGTTGCAATGTATTATGATATAGCACATCTGGCTTTACTGATTTTGGAAAAAAGGAACTTCTCTCAGTTAATAAAGGTTTACCTCAAACAACAAAAGACCAACCTTAAATTTGAAGTATTTGTAGCATCAGTGGGCAAAACAGTGCCTCTGTCAGAACTAATATCCTTTGTCAATCCTAAATCCGTCAGTGTTTGCCAAGAAAGAAATCTATATGGAAGTGACTCAATGATTACTTCATTGGAAGAGACAAACAAAGCTCTGCAAAGAAGTGACACAAAGCATGACAGTGTATTCTGCAACATATCAAAAGCACTTTCTGTTCTCAAAATATTCATTTCTTTCCTGGAGTTAGCTATGTGGTAGACTGCCCGAGAACCCAGTGACCATCTGATTCAGGGCCAAGTTGGATAACATTTCATCTTTGCAGATAAAGATCAGCTAAAGACCAGTGTGACAGAAGCATTCACATGTTAATCATTTTTAACGTGAATAACTATGTAGTACACAGCAACTGAAACAGGAGCACAATTATGGATGTTTGGATTTGTAAAAGCTTTGAAATTTAGTAGACGTGGAAGTTAAGGGTAATCTCAGTGGCATTATCCAGAAAGGATGTTTCAGACAACTTTATTCTCTTAGCTACAAATTTAGAGAGTCTAAAATGTCCTTAAGTGCACTGAAGGAACTTTTTAAAATTCAGTTCACGTTTTTGGAACTCAGCAATCACTCAAAGGAAAAACACATCGATATCTTAAACAAATCACTAACTTAGTGAGTACAAACCCTCCAATATACAATATGACCACATGTTTATTATTTTAAAACAGCATGCTTCATTTAGCTGTATATGGTGCAACTCAATGTAGAAGACAACATAGATAAAATTACTATTTTTGAGCTCCTAAAAGACACATCTGTTCAATTACCAGAGTGTAAGAATTACTTTGTTCATTTGATATTTTCCTTCCTGAAGTCAGATTAATAATAAGTTTAATACAAGTGTAAAAAAAAGAAATCTTTCCATCAGAACCTGTCATGTAGGTTTCCATTCTTCAAAGCTGAATCAATTCAAGAGGATGATAACACTGGTAACAGAAAAGGCTGTAAAATCATTCCCTTTTTCATATGATACAAACCCCAAGGCAAATATCTAACAGACGTGTTTGAAAAAGAACACCAATGCAATAAAGGTTTGGCAGTGCTCAAGGTGAAATAAAATTGATAGGCAATCTTAAACTCAGATTTCTGAATGAAATTAATAATGGCTGAATTTTCAAAGTGCTGAAGACTACACAACTGAAATTTTGCAATTGAGACTCAAGAAATTGGAATATGCTTGCCATCATCACTTATGCCAAAAGTCCTAATCTATGCTTTCACCAGCTCCTGGTTCAATTCTCAATGTTCTCCTTATTGTCACCTGAAGCTTCATATTATGCAAACGTTCAGACAGAATTCTCTTGTCCACATTCTGCTTCGCCAATCAAAGTGGCTTTTGCTGACCTCCAATGGCTTCCCATCTGAATCTTTTCCTTGGATGTTTTGGTTTGGCGAGTCCAACATAAAGAGAACAAGCCCTGGACCCCGGAGTCAGCTGCTGTTACATCAGCAGCGGCAATGTTTGTGATGTAGCCCACTGGTGAAAGATGGCACCTGAGGATCGGTGACTTCACTGTTGGTTGGTTCTGGCAGTGGCAGAAGTGCATCTCGGAGACATTGACAAGGTGGATTGCGGTGAGAGATGCAACTCAGACTTTGGTGTGTTTAGTGCGGGCAGCAGCAGAGGTGAATTGGTCCAGTGGCAAAACATGGCATCTGAGGATTGGTGACTTTGACAATAGTTCGGTCCAGCGCAGATTAGGTTTGATTTCCTACAGTGTGGAAACAGGCCCTTCGGCCCAACAAGCCCACACCGACCCTCTGAAGAGTAACCCACCCAGACCCATTCCCCCACCCAATATTTACCCCTGACAAATGCACCTAACACTACTGGCAATTTCCTATGGCCAAATCACCCTAACCTGCACATCTTTGGACTGTGGGAGGAAACTGGAGCACCTGAAGGAAACCCACGCAGACACAGGGAGAATGTGCAAACGCCACACAGACAGTCGCCTGAGGCAGGAATCGAACCAGATTCCCTGGCGCTGTGAGGCAACAGTGATACCCAGCATAGACAGAGGCGAAGCGGTGGTGGCTCTGAGCCGGCTCAGAACTCAAACGTGGATGGACTTCTCTTTTCATTTTCCTCTTATTCTTAAATCCATCAAAATGGCACAAGGTCATGATGTCGAATGAAAGGTTTTCTCCACGTTTTGTATTTCACACTATAACATACATGTGACAATAAAAATCACCCATTCATTCATCCCACATGCCCTTCACATTTACCTCTGCAAATAACTTTTAAGAGGAGAATGTAGCCTCCTCATTTGCCACCAACTCTTATTTCTATTCCCAGATTTGGCTTCCCTCTTCCACTCTTATGGATTTTATAACTTACATTGTACATTCCAATCAATCCTTTGTTCTTGCAACTTTGACCTATTGTGTCTTTATTTTACTGCTTTAAATCAATCTCCAACTTCAAACACCCCTAACAATGTTAGGTCACCTTTCCTAATCGCCTCTAATTCCAACTCTTTCATGAAACATGTTGATTATGCAGATTATTGTTAGCAAGTCCTGGTTGTGCTATAAAGTTTTAAAAAAGCTTTTAATTTTTTAAATAGATGACCAAAGAAATAGAAGAAATAGTATTTTGCTTGTTGAATAAATAAAAATTATTCATTAAGACTGTTGAAAGCAACAAGTGTAACAGAGGAGACACATCTTAATTGAAGGAAAACTCAAGACAATCATACACGTGGACATTAAAGTTTACATTCTAAAAGTTAGAATATTTAGTCCTAATGTTTAGAACATTAGAATCCAGAGCTTAAGGGTTTAAAATTGTTGTTCCTTCTAGATGGCCATCAACTTCAACAACCATCATTTGATATACTGGCATAAATGATCTACAAACCTACCAATTATAGGAATGATATTTTTCAGTTTGTATATGTTGGATTTGCTCTCAGGAACTGAATATACTGCATTAATTGATCTCAGCAAAGACAACGTCTGTGTAAAACTGGCCCTCCCCACAATGTTTGGGGTTGGGGTATTGTGTTTTTCTGTCTTGAGTAATTACTCAGTCACCAATCTGGATTTCCACCTGACTCTGTTGTAAGCTCCAACTGTTATATAAAACCTCAGTATTGAAACAGACCATTGCTACAACTGGTCTGTGTTTTTTTTGATAACCCATATGAGACTCCCCCCATCCCACTTCATTCACCTGCTGACCTTACATACCTAGATCCCTCACGTACTTAGCCTCTCATTAATCTTATTCACGGCTAGTCCCTGTGGCAGCAAGTATCACATTCTCACCACTCACTAGGTAAAGAAATGACCTCTGAAGTTCTTACCGGATTTATAAGTGACTGTCTTATATTTATAGATCTAATAAAGGAATAAAACATTTTCTGATAGAATCATGAGTTGAACAGGTGACCAGCAGATGTTTAATAACCATTGAATGAGTCACCATCTATAGGAGAAAAAGGGTGCAAGTCTGGAAAAGATAAATTTCAAAACACTGGACCCTGAAGCACAGTAAGGCAGTGAACAGAACCATGATTAAGAACAAAGTTGGTCACAGAGGTTAACAAGAAACACAATTCACATCATAAATCCTGTGGCCACTAAACCACATCAAAAAACTGGAAGAAGCTGATCTTGAAGTGACATGGTGCAGCAAGCAAATAAGGAAGTGATGCTCACTGTTCAAAGGCTTCTGCTAAGGCGAATGTGAAGTGTGTATGGAACGGACAAAAAACTAAAAATATCCAAGGAAAGAATTCGGATAACTGAACTGATGTTTTAAATTAACTGTTGAATTTAAAAGGATTTTGGAGATTGAAGTGATATTGTTAACAGAGTTGAGGCCAAACCACTGCTTACACATAGTTCAGCTAATGAACTCAATAGCTTTGTGTAAACCTCCAGGCTTAAGAGATTAAAAATAGAACAAAGCAGTGAAGAATGAAAGTACAAATTTGCCAGGCAACCTAAGAGTTCAATAAAGCTCCAGAAGCATAGTTTCAACAGCCCTCGTTGGATTCTTATAACAGTTTCGATGTACATGCCACCATGCAAACAGTTGAATGAACCAATGTTAAGGTTTAAATGTTAGCAGATTAAATGTCTTCTCCAAAATAAGAAAAAGAATAAATAAAATGAAAAGACTTGTGGATGTATAGTGCTTTTCATTAACTTAGTATGTCCCAAAGTTCCTTAGTCATTTAAGTAATTTTGAAATATAGTTATTGCTGTAATGCATAGAATCAAATATACTGGTCCTTAGAAGCTATTGAGTCAGAAACCTGTCAACAGATGCTGCCAGAAGCCCAAGAGTTTTTTTGCTTTAATCTCACTTGAAATTTACATAATTCGGTTTTTCCTTTTTAAAAATTCATTCAGGGATGAGGGATCGCCAGCATTTATTGACCTAATTACAGAGATGGCAGTTAAGAATCAACCACATTGTTGTGGTTCTGCGGTCACATGTAGGCCGCATCAGGTAAAGGTGGCAGTTTCTTTCCCACTTATGAGCCAGAAGGATTTTTCTGACAATTGACAATGGTTTCATGGTCATCATAACATTTGAGTCCAGATTTTTATTGAATTCAATGTCCACCATATGCAATGGCAGGATTCAAACCTGGGTCACCAGAATTTAACTGGGTCGCAGCATTAATTGTCTAACAATAATACTACCAGGCTTGCGCTGTCCTGAATATTACTTTGATTAACTCTGTATTAGAGTAAATCAATTGAGTTTGCAGCCTCATACTTCAACAGTCACAACATGGATAAGGTGAACAATGTGTGAATTCTCAGTTGCCTACAGTGCCATGCTAACAAATCCAGATATCATAACTGCAAAACAATGCATCTTCTCAACAGTTAAAACTTAATCTAAAGGGCCCAAACTTACATCGCTGTAAAATCCTGTTTAGTCAATTAAATTTTAATAGCTCAAGACAGAAAGAGAAGAAAGCATCATGATGAGTTAAAAATAACTAGTGAGATTCATAAATATTTGGAGTGATTTCAAAGATGCATCTACAATCAGCTAAAAGATGCAAAGTAAACTGTATTGCATTATTCAATTTTAAGCATTTTATATGAAAGTCAGTAGTGTCATTTCTCTGGATTGTTAATACTCTCTTGGTATTATTGGTACTAGAAAATCTTTAAGTAAGCCTTTATGCTTAAACAATGACTTGCATTGTGATGAAAGTTATATATGGTATTTAGATTTTAAATAGAGACAGAAGAATTTGGGTCAATTCTGTGAAGTTCTCTTATGAAACAGATTTGAAAGTCATTTGGAATAGTAAGCTAACTGCATCAATTGAGAAAGCATCTGACTGTAGTCAAACGCTTGGAAGAACAAAGCCAATGTTAAATGGATGGAATGCTTGTACAGTGGAATTTACAATAGACCAGAAAGCCATTAGTTTAGCTTCAGTGTCATAACACAAGTTTGAGGTCTCAGTTCAGAAGGGAGAGGAGTTTTCGGGAGTAAGAGAATCAAGTTTTTAGTTCATGGCTATACAAATTCTAAGCCAGGAGAGTTTGGACAGAAAAAGTTATTAGAAATGAAAAGCTCAGGCTATCAGAATTGTGATAGGTTTGTGGCAGCAGACACAAAGAACTTGCAAAATTGTATTCTATGTCCATGGAAGTTCAGCCAAATCAAATTTAAATATTCTTTATTGATAAGATGTGCTCATTATAGCGAGTTAGTTCATTTCCAATCACGTTTACTTAAAAAAAAACAACTTTCTCCTTTAGAATTGATTATTACGTGATGGTTGAACTGACATGGCCTCCACTTTCTTCTGCCTCTAGGAAAATATCTCATTTGGAGGGTTGGGATAGGAAAATTGCTAAACCATGTATGTGGAAAGAAGCTGTATGCTGTCACATTGTGACATTACATATCAGTCTGTGTCACTAGGAATTCAAATACGTTTACAGATATCAGCGGTTTCAATTTAAGCAAGCATTTAAATAGAATGTGTACTCTTAGCTTGAACTCAGAAGTCAAGAAGAAACATTTTTAGAAAGGGTTACTGTACCTTAGGTGGAGATGGCTGCTGCTGTTGTTGTTTGTTAGGATTTGCTGGCTGCTGAAGTCGGAGAGCTCTTGGGATGAATTCTGGAGCTAGAGGATTAAGGACATATGTCTTCTTCAACTCAAGTGCCTCCAGCTGTGCCTTGATTTGCTCAAATGTGATGCCATGGAGACTGTTGTTCTCGTGACAGATATCAATGAAGCTTTCCCAGAATTTCCTTGAAGAGACAGCAAGAGGGAGATTAAAATGAAGTTCAGCCTCAACTTGCAACAGCTCAGATTATCAAGAAATGCATTTTTAAACCAGGTATAGAAAGTTAAATTCGTACAGGCACACAAACAAGAAGCCTTTCATAAAACAATACAGGTGTAAAATACATACAACTACTGAGGAAAACAATACCTCTTGAGATTGATTTTAGAATTTTATATGGTTTCACTTCATTGGAGGGAAATTTAAAATGTATATTGCATCAATTGACAGTGGTTCAGAAATATAAAATAAATTGAAATGCTAACAAACCACCTCCCACCAAACTGTATCATTTCAGGGCTTTCAGTTTGAAATACTGCCAGTAATATGTATACATATTAGCAATTAGAGTCATAGTGGTGTATAGCATGGAAACAGATCCTTTGGTCCAATTCATACATGCAGACCAGATATCCCAACCTAGTCTAGTCCCACTTGCCAGCACCTGGCCCATATCCCTCCAAACCCTTCCTATTCATATACCCATCCAGATGCCTTTTAAATGTTGCAATTGTACCGGCCTCCACCACTTCCTCTGGCAGCTCATTCCATACACGCACCATCCTATGCATGTAAACATTGCCCCTTAGGTCTCTTTTATATATTTCCCCTCGCACTCTAAACCTATGTGTTCTGGTTCTGGACTCCTCCGCCCCAGGGAAAAGACTTTGTCTATTTATCATATCCATGCCCCTCATGATTTATAAACCTCTATAAGGTCACTCCTCAGCCTCCGTCACCCCAGGGAAGACAGCCCTAGCCTATTCAACCTTTCCCTATAGTTGAAATTCTCCAAACCTAGCAACATCGTTGTAAATCTTTTATGAACCCTTTCAAGTTTCACAACATTCTTCTGATAGGAAGGAGATCAGAACTCCACACAATATTCAAAAGTGGCCTAACCAAAGTCCTGTACAGCCTCAACATGACCTCCCAACGCCTGTACTCAATACTCTGACCAATAAAGGAAAACATACCGAACGCCTTCTTCACTATCCTATCTACCTTCGATTCTACTTTCAAGGAGCTATGAACCTGCACTCCAAGGTCTCTTTGTTCAGCAACACTCCCTAGGACCTTAAAATTAAATGGGTAGGTCCTGTTAAGATTTGCTTTCCCAAAATGCAGCACCTCGCATTTATGTGATTTAAACTCCATCTGCCATTCCTCAGCTCATTGGCCCATCTGATCAAGATCCCGTTGTACTCTGAGGTAACCTTCTTCGCTGTCCACTACACCTCCAATTTTGGTGTCATCTGCAAACTTACTAAACATACCTATTATGCTCACATCCAAATCATTTATATAAGTGAAGAAAAGTAGGGGACCAAGCCCCGATCCTTGTGGCACTCCACTGGTCACAGGCCTCCAGTCTGAAAAACACTCCACCACCACCCTCTACCTTCTATCTTTGAGCCAGTTCTGTATCCAAATGGTTAGTTCTCTCCATATTCCATGAGATCTAACCTTGCTAACCAGTCTCCCTCGGGGAACCTTGTCAAAAAACTTGTCATTTAAAGTAAATTCTGTAAAAATACAGAAATCACACTCAATGTTGTATAGCAACTGGAAAGGAGGCAAAATACACGTCACAAGTCTATTCTGAAATAGATAAAGAAAGAATGGGATGAAGTTTGCTAATAAAGGTAAAGCACCATAATACAGGAATAATATTTTCAAACAAAATAGTGTTAAAATGCTGTTCTGTATTTGTTGAAAGTTGTGTCAATTGTACAGAAAAAAAACTTTTGAGTGAGTGGTGGAAGATGACGTGCAATAGATTTATTAATAACTAAGGCCTTGGGAGATTTCATAATTACTGATGAATGCATTTCAATAATAATTTTAAGCCTTTGCACCAATGAAAGAGTTTGGCATGAGGGCAAGGTAATCATGTATAAATTGTTTTATAACAAGCATTGAATTAATACTGGTATGTACTATTGCTCTATCAATCAGTAACATGGCAAAGATTTGTGCTTGGAGGTTCACCTGTATCAAATTCCCAACCTCAGCCACCATATGGCAACTGGAAGAGTTACAGGAAACAAAACAAGTTGCTCTAGGACATGTAAAACAATTTTGTAGGAATAATGCTGAAAGCTTAAAAACAGATTATCGGTCTGACTTCAAATAGTTTGTGGAGTATGAGCAGATCAAAGTAAATTACAAAGGAAAGAGGAAAAGAATCACCAAGCTTAAACAAAAGAATCGTAATAGGCCTCAAATTGGAGAACAGCACAAATAATTATTTCCACATAACTTCAAGGCAAAATCATTCCGTGAATATACTATTCCCAAAGAAAATACCAACTGCTGCTGAAAAGTTTTATTCCAAGAATTTCTAATATCTATACATATTACTGGCAGCATTTCAAACTGAAAGCCCTGAACTGATACAGCTTGGTGGGACGTCTTTTGTCAGCATTTCAATTCATTTTGTACTTATGAACCAATGTCAATTCATGGAATATACATTTTAAATTTCCCTCCAATGAAGTGAACCCATGTAAAATGATAAAATAATCAATCTCAAGAGGTGCTTTTTTCCTCAGTAGTTCAATGAATATCTGTAGTTTGGGGCTGCTGATCTCATGCAGATTGGCAATAGGAGATCTGCAACTGGTTGAAGTGTTACATATTAAAAAAACAAATTTGAAGTGCCATGTTGAAGGAACAGGGGAATGAGACTAATTGGATGACAGAAGACTGGGGCTAATTGGATAACAGGGGGAAATGGTGTAATTGGATAGCTCTTCAATGATAGAATAAATTCCTTCCACCTGGTTCGATGATGGTGATAATAGAAACTAATGAATATGAATATGTGGTCTTCAAACACAATTAGGATGAGGCTCAATGGCAATGACTCCAAAGTTGGTTGCCAACAAACATACACTGGATAGGCTATTAAAGTTTAATTCTAGATAAGTCAGCTGGTGAAAGGTAGAATGGAAGTCTAGTCTTTGTACACTTGCCAATTTTTACTTAAGAACATAAGAACTTAAGAAATAGGAGCAAGAATAGGCCATCTGGCCCCTCAAACACCAAGTGCTTTTCCAGCACCACTCTAATCTAGACTGATCTTTTTCGTGGACTCAGTTCTACTTACCTGCCCACTCGCTGTCATCCTTAAATACTTTACTGTTCAAAAATCTATATTTGCATTTAAAACATTCAACGGGGTAGCCTCAACTGCTTCAGCAGGCACAGAATTGCACAGAATCACAATGCTTTAAGAGAAGGTCCTCCTCAGCTCAATCCTAAATCTGCTATCCCTTATTTTGAGGCTATATCCCCTAGTTCCATCAGCGGGAACAACCTTCCTACTTCCATCTTATCTATTCCCTTCATAATTTTGTGTTTCTGTAAGATCCTCCCATATTCTTCTAAATTCCAATATGACTAGTCCCAGTCTACTCAATCTCTCCGCATAAGCCAATCCTCAACTCCGGAATCCCACTGGTCCTCACCTACCACCCCACCAATCTCCATGTACAGCGCATCATCCGCCGTCACTTCCGCCACCTCCAAACAGACCCCAGCACCAAGGATATATTTCCCTCCCCTCCCCTATCAGCTTTCCGTAGAGACCACTCCCTCCGCGACTCCCTTGTCAGATCCACACCCCCCACCGACCCAACCACCACTCCCGGCACCTTCCCTTGCAACCGCAGGAGGTGCAACACTTGCGCCCACACCTCCCCCCTCACTTCTCTCCAAGGCCCCAAGGGAAACTTCCATATCCGCCACAGATTCACCTGCACCTCCACCCACATCATCTACTGCATCCGCTGCAGCCGGTGTGGCCTCCTCTATATTGGGGAGACAGGCCGCCTACTTGCGGAGCGATTCAGGGAGCACCTCTGGGCCACCCGGACGAACCAACCCAACCAACCTGTGGCACAGCATTTCAACTCCCCCTCCCACTCCACCGAGGATATGCAGGTCATTGGACTCATCCACCGCCAAACCACAACAACCCGACGGTCGGAGGAGGAGCGTCTTATCTTCCGACTGGGAACCCTCCAACCGCAGGGGATGAACTTGGACTTCACCAGTTTCTTCATCCCTCCTCCCCCCACCTTGTCTCAGCCGGATCCTTCCAGCCCGGCACCGCCTTCCTGACCTGCAGTCTTCTTCTTGACCTCTCCGCCTCCACCCTACTCCGACCTATCACCCTCACCTTGACCTCTTTCCACCTATCACATTTCCAACTCCCCTCCTCCAAGTCCCTCCTCCCTACCTTTTATCTTCTCCTGCTGAACACTCTCTGCTCATTCCTGAAGAAGGGCCTGTGCCCGAAACGTCGAATCTCCTATTCCCTGGATGCTGCCTGACCTGCTGTGCTGTTCCAGCAATAAAGTTTCAACCTTGATCTCCAGCATCTGCAGACCTCACTTTCTCCTCCGGAATCAACCTAGTGAACCTCCTCTGCACACCCTCCAGTGCTAGTATGTCCTTTCTAACGTGAGGAGACCAAAACCGTACACAGTAATCCAGGCATGGCCTCACCAGTACCCTACACAGCTGCAGCAAAACCTCCCTGTTTTTATACACAATAAAAATCTACCTCCTAATCCAATACATAATTTCGATCAGCCGGAATCTATTTTAATGCCTACTATTTGAACATGAGTAAATACTCAATTATGATAAAATTAACAACACCATTCAAACATAAGCAGACGAGGACTGAAAATGGAAGTAGTAAAAAGAATACATACATTTTCTACCATTCCCTAACACTTCCCGTGGTTTGGATATGTGCTGGAAGCTGTTTATAAATAATGTCTCATTCAATCAACATGATTGAAAGTCTCTTACCATTTAAAAATATCTACAACATTTCTGACTGGAGGCAAAAGCTTTGATTACTACAGAGGCAGAACACTTCTAATACATTTTAAATTTCATGAATATTGAACTTTGTTGCTTCCATGAGGTAATAAAGTGATAGATAAAGGTTTTGGGTTGAATTTTTTCTGAACATACAAAAAAAATTGCTTTTTAAAAATTAATAAAGCAAAAACTGGAAACTTTAACTGAGATATAGGTGCGGCAATACACTGGAACACTTAACACCCGAACAAATATATTCTTAGAGGCTCTATAATCAGCTGCCTTGACAATGTGTTTTAAGTAGTCTTCATAGCGAACTTTGTTATGAATATAAGATAAAGGGGTAGGAAGGAAAAATGAAGCCAGACGAGTCATCCAAAGGTTGGCCTCACTAGTGAATAGGTCGAGTGTGTGGTCAGGCAGCATCTGAGGAGAAGGAGAATCGACATTTCGGGAATAAGCCCTTCATCAGGCCTGACCTGCTGTCCTTTTCCAGCACCACACTAGCGACTATGATCTCCAGCATCTGCAGTCCTCACTTTCTACTCACCAGTGAATAGCACTGGAAGGGGTCTAACCAGGTTACCAGAGCTTTCAATCTACATGGCTCTTAAAGCTTAGGATGGGAAAAAAAATCCTTCAAATGCAAAAGAAAAACAAACGGCATTAAAACATTGCATGATTCCAATCAGGAATCAAATGGAATACTCTCTTCTGAATAGGTGAAATATTAAATAAAGAATTGAAAAGTCTAAGCAAAAACAATTCAGTTAATCAATATCTTTCATGCTGGATTCCATCCTCACTTCCTCACTGGGATACCACAGCTGCAGTATAACTTCAAGATACCAAAGTACAAAATGCCATGAGAGAGTCTGAGGCAGCGTGCAGTAAAATTACCAATGCATCCTTCAAAAGCAGATCTTTCATAAATTTACCGGGTTAGATTGATAATAGCTTCAAGACCAATGAGCTTCACTAGTGTGAAGGACAAGTAGCATAAATTCATGAGAATCCCATAACCTCCAAATTCTTCTCACAAACTGTCCTGATGGACAAACTTCGATGTTGTCACATTATTAAGAATTTTTGTGGAAACAATCAGCAGCACAAGGACTGCTGTGGTTCAAGGGACAAAACTCATTACCACCTTCACACTGTGGCTATAGATAAATATTGCTGTCTGATGAGCATCACCTAAATTAATCAAAATGGAAAAAAAACTCCCACTAACGGCATTTTTGGTCTTTTATAGTTCACTCTTGACAGAAGCAAATTGGATGAAGTACTCATAAAATGCACTTGAAAAAGGAAGGTACATTAATAGACTTGTATGTGATAAAGTAAAATATTTCTGCTTCCAAACTCCAAAGTGAAGAAAAATTGGATTATCTTATGCTGATCAGAATCACTGTCAGTAGCCTTGAAAATGTTAGTTTCGTCTCTTAGGGAACAGACACAAACAGCACAGCATTGGAATCTTATCCTGAACTACATCTGGAAGCAATGGCTTCAGTTCAATGTCTCAGCCTGCAGACGATGAGTTCAAGCTTCACTGAAACTTTAGCACATAATGTAAAACGATAAGTGCAAAACTGAAAATGCACGCCGTTAGTGATACTGTTGTTCAGATGATACATTAATTGAAGAATGCATCTAAACTCTCAGATGGACATTTTTTAAAAATCCATCGCAGTTTTTGAAGAGGAAAGGAGTGCTCTATGAGTCCTGATTAATATTTACTGTTTAAATAACATGATCAAAAACAAATTATCTGGTGTTGTATCTCATAGTCCACAATATTTTACAGTGTGTACTGGCTGACGGATTTTTCCAAATTACAACATCAATTACACTAAAAGCACTTTATTGGCAGTGAATAGCTTTGAGATATTCTGAGATTAAGAAATACAACTTTTGCAGATGACTTTTAAAAAAAATGTAAAACTTTATCCTTACAGTAGACAGAGTACAAAATGCCACAAGAGAGTCTGAGGCAATGTGCAGTAAAATTACAATGCATCCTTCCAAAGCAGATCTTTCATAAATTTACTGGGTTAGGTTTTCTGCCCATTGACCATGAATGGATATAAATCTAGCCGACTGAACCAAGCCCTACTAAAGCAGCTGTTCATTCATTTTAGTGCTTCTCAGAGGTTGCGTTTTGCAGTACTAATGCCTATTATCTTGCTTAGAGATTCAGGTTCAATTCGCAGAGTTATACAAGGTATTAGTCATGCTTATATTTTTGGACAGCTGAGCTTTAAGCTTTACTCGCTGCTGCTGATTGAAGTGAAATTTGCTTACATGAACCACTGGAATGGTTATGGAAAGCAGCTTGTCTAGAACTATATTCAATTTGCCACGTTAATGGTTTTAAGACAACAAAATAAAAATTGAATGAGTGCGGATTTAGGGAAGGGGTGATGGTAAAGGGACACAGACCACAAAAAAATTCAAGAAAATGAAGTATGGGTTTGAAAAAAATTTAAAATAGCATTGTAGGAATGTAGGTAAAATACAAAAAAATGAAAGTTACTTCAATTTCCACATCAAAACACACATGAATGCTTTCCTTTGGTCACGAATGAGCATTCACATAGAGGTCATAGATAAAGAGATGTAGGCAGTTTTATGTTCAAATCAAGCATAACCACCTCAGCTATGTTAACTAAGGAAGAAAAGAATAAAAAAATAGATGAGAAACCTTACTGGGAAATGCAGATGTGAAGTAGCATTGATGCATTTCCCAGTAAAAGCTGCAAGATGGTGACAACAATAGCAGCAACTATGAACTCTTCAACAAACCTTTTGAGTTAGCATGAGAAAAGGCCATTCTTAACGTTCTGCACGAATATTAAAATACCTAAAGATATTACTATGTAAAGCCAGTCAAAAACCACTTTACTCAAACACCTTAAGCTCAGTTAACTACTGGATTGGGACACACATTTCTAACAGTACAGATGAACTACTAAAACTTCTTAATCTCATCAAAACTCATGGAATCTAAATGTGTCTGATTTATAGGGTTAAGTAGGAGCCACAGGTTTTGATGCTGCAAGAACCAAATTGCTAGCAAAAACACAGGTATAGTAAGAACAGAATTTTTCTCCCCCAATTTGGAATAAATATACATAACATATCATTTTTGACCTTGGGTTTTAAAACAGCGGGAGACGTATTTTGGAAAAGGCCAAAAAGTCATCTGGAGAGTCAACCAAATAAATCTTTTCAAAGCATGCAGTTAACTGCACTAGAGGACGTACACAAGAGTGACTATTCTTCAAAATTACTTCAGAGGCTTATTTACACACGTAAATTCTTGGACAAATCCTTTGTTCTTGGACTTATATTGACATCAGCATTACATTTTACCGGTGCATAAATCTTGACTTCCAAATCAGCAAGAACATTTAGCAGCTTTCAGATTAGAAATGTAAATATTATTTAAAAAGGTATCTCCACCCAAACGAAAGAATCCTGTCCCTTTGTAAGATCATAGATCTTTAGCACTATAGTCATGCCCATACTTTTAATCTTGTACAATCTGAAGTGACTAAACTCCATCCATAGACTCTTGGGAGGTAAGCTGCTGAAAATATGCTCAGGATGCCTACTCGTTGTCAGGATAGAGGGGATTGGAACACCCAAGCCTCAGCTATGAAAGAGAAGCTTGGCAGTATCTTGGTTTGGAATGCAAGCTGTAACTGAAATCTCAATAAACCCCATCCTCCACCTAATTTTGCATTGCATATATTCAGACAGATTAAACAGAAAAAAAACATTTGTTTACAATCATGACCTTTCGGAACTTGGTACGCAAAATTTTCAGGTTTGTTCAGGTACCCATAAGTTCAGAGCCTGGCAGAAATGAGTCCTGGCCTCATTTCCTTAAAAATAAAATTATATTCCAAATGCAATTCATTAGCTGCAAATATATTAAAGGCACTTCTATAGTGGAAGATCATTCATTCAGTGAGACAATGCTCAAGAGCTATCAGCTCTCAACTACTTAGATAATATGTGTGCAACATACACACACGCTCTTGTTCTGTTTAACAATTTTTACAGCTTTAACTAACTTGCAGTTGGGAAAAGAGAGAAAACTTTCACAATGCGATCAATGGTTCCTGGCAAACAGCCAGACAGGCCATCAACAGCATGTAAGGAGACTCTTAATTGCTGTTGAAAGGGAAAAACTAGCACAGCAACATATGCAACCAAATTATATTGCTGCAAGTCTCACAATCAGCTTATAATGAATCTTTTAACAAGTTAAGACAGGAATGGTATCTACCATGGTTATGACTGTAGCAGGGACCTAACTGAATAGGTTCAAGGTCAAAAATCACACAACACCAGGTTATAGTCCAACAGGTTTATTTGAAAACAAGCTTTCAGAGCTGCTTCTTTTGGTGCTAACACGTGGATGAAGAATGAGGCTCTGGAAGCTGTTTCCAAATAAACCTGTTGAACTAATATCTGTGTTGTGTGATTTTTGATCTTGTCCAACCCAGTCCATCCACATCATGAGTAGGTTTTCTCAGTACATCAGGCGTATAACCTGGGCTCTCCTGGTTTGGTAGATTCAATGGTACACAGCAGACAGGCACCTACAGAGCAACTGGGAACTTCAATGCAAATTCACTACTTAATTTGAGAACGCCAAAAAAAAACAAGATACCCCAAAACTGACATGAGGTCATGCCATGAGTCACGTGCCTGGAATCCAAAACAAGCCAAATTGACAAAGAAAGAGTTAGGCTGTCAAGGGGAAGAAGTGCAAGATGAAACAGGAGCTGAGGTGACAGAAATACAGAGATGATGACCATAATTATTAACCTTGATTCTGCTATCTGTTCATAATTTCTGGTTGTGCAAAATAAGGAGCTTGTCCAAAATGAATACCAAACATAAATATAAATGAAAGCTTGCACGGAGCCTGCTGACATTTGAAAAGATCCTGACAGATCGGACTATAGCCTCAACTTCACTTTTGTGTCTATCTCCAAATGTACAAATTAGGAACAGAAGCAGGCAATTCAGTTAAAAATTCTACTTGCATTTTGACTTCTGATAGAAAGGTCTAACTTGTCAAAATTGAATGCCTCAACTGATATGCATACAGATATAATCGCATAGTTTCAGTAACAGATACGTGCAAATGGCACAGAGAGTAAAGCAAAGAATAAATTAGACCAATAGCGAGATTTCAACACACATTAAGAATTACTTACTTTGTTGGTCATCTAAATTTACTGTGACACTGTTGCTAACACGAAAAAATTAATGCCATTGCACAAACAATTTTGCTTCAAATATTTGCTGTCACAGTGAATAGAGTTGTGAAGCTGCTTCAATGCAGTATGGCAGCATGTAACCAATAATTTGTTCCACTTATAATCTTCTACATTAATTCAGGTAAGGTAAAGTCTTGCAATGCAATTCAAGAGCAATTAATGATGGAGCTGACAGTATTTTTATTCGAGAGATGCTACATCAAGAATAGACATTGTCAAAACTTCACAGTCTAAACTGTACATCAAACACTCAATGGACCACAAACATAATTTATTTGCAGACTAACAAATCAGAGTTCAAATTTAATACTTAAATGATATCCTGTTCAGAAATATCAGGTAGACTGTCCCAAATGTATGAACATTATGGAAACAAATATGAAGTAATGTGTGCCTTGGTCAAAACATTTCCCCTTTTTTTTGCTCTGAAAGTCCCCTTCATATTTTATTAAGTGTGTAGGATTACACCAAAACGAATGAAATACACATAATGGTAATTAAAATTTAATTCCTTCTTCCACCCCTAAAGTATAACTGAAACCAATCTTTAAAGGATACCAACTTTTATCATGGAGGGTCATCAGATGCTGCATTTCAAATAAACTACAGCTTTGGGAGAGGTTAATTCTGGAGAGATTAGGCACGCCCATGGGGAGGAGAAGGAACGAACTAACGAACAAGAAAAAAAAGTGATTTTGGGCTGCTTGTATTAACTTCACAAACTCATTTAAAGGGCATTAGCAGAGTTCAGAGACAAGATTTCTGCCTAATCTTTTCTTCAATGAGATAAGGTGTGAAACATCAAAGGAAGTTCAAATGGGGAAAGGAAATTGTGAGGCAGACATCTTCAGAACAAAAAGGAGGATCAAAGAAACAGAACTATTATTTCTGATTTTAAAAAGGACACAGGCACAAACAACCCTATCTCTAGTTTGCTTTGACAGAATTTTCATCAAAGAGAGGCTGTTAGGCCCAAATGGTCTATATTGGTATATCTAATCCATGAAAACCACTTCTCACTGCAGTTCATTTCAGTCTCATTATCACACCTATTTTTTTTCCTCTCTCGTACTTATCAAGCTATCCTTTTAAAGGATACATCTACTACTTGCATCAATCCTTATAGTAGAAAGGCAACTTAGTTTTGGATTCCCACATAAATGAAAACATTTCCAGTGACCTTATTGGACTTGATATTTCAGAAGGCCTCTATAAGGTTTTCTACTTGCCTTCATTTTTGTAATGAAAGACATTGTATTGTTCTTGATCATTGTAACATCTCAGAACTGTTAGTCTAAACCTTCTTGTGTTGTTTCTGGATAAAGCATTTTTCAGAGTGAAAACCTGGCTTGATAGTCCCTTACTTTGTATTTTTTTTAATAAATGGAGGTCAGTGACTGAACACTCTCACAAAAGAATAAAATACTTATTGAACAAGAAAAAACTTGATCTTTATAACACTCATTATAGGAGTTGGGAGGGCATGTTGCGGTTGTACAGGACATTGGTTAGGCCACTTTTGGAATATTGTCTGCATTCTGGTCGCCTTCCTGTAGGAAGGATATTGTGAAACTTGAAAGGGTTCAGAAAAGATTTACAAGGATGTTGCCAGGATTCGAGGATTTGAGCTATAAGGAGAGGTTGAACAGTCTGAGGCTGTTTTCCTTGGAGTGTCGGAGGCTGAGGGGTGACCTAACAGAGGTTTATAAAATCATGAGGGGCATGGATAGGATAAATAGACAAAAGTCTTTTCCCTGGGGTGGGGGACTCCAGAACAAGAGAGCATAGGTTTAGTGTGAGAAGAGAAAAATTTAAAAGGGACCTAAGGGGTAATGTTTTCATGCAGAGGGTGGTGCCTGTATGGAGTGAACTGCCAGAGGAAGTGGTGGAGGCTGGTACATTTGGTACAACATTTAAAAGGCATTTGGATGGGTATATGAATAGAAAGGGTTTGGAGGGATATGGACCGGGTGCTGACAAATGGGACTAGACTAGGTTAAGATATCTGGTCGGCATGAACGAGTTGGACTGAAGTGTCTGCTTCCGTGCTGTACATCTATGACTCTGTGGCTAGGGAAAAAAAATGTTGTAGCAATTACTCATATCAGAAAATGATTCAAATTCACACTATTCCTTTTACCAAGCAATACCCTTACAAGCACCAAAACTCCAGTGAAGATAATACTGTCGATTAGATTAGAAATCAGAATGGATAAACTATGGGTCTTGGACATTTCTTCAACACATTAACCATTTACACAAATCAAAGCCCCAGTCCATTGCAAGCCACTGAGGAAATATTAGGTTAGAATTAGTAAAGATTTCCTTGTCAAAAATAAATCTGCAAATCAAAATACATTTTTTAATAAACTGAGGAAAGGTAGGCGACAGTGCCTGGAAAGCATCCAGGTAGCCGATGTGTGAAAGAGAAGAAATTAAGAATGACCAAGTGATGACACAAAAGAGTCCAAATGAAATCTCTTGGAAATAGGGAATTTCCTGGTTGCAAAATTCTGTGCTTTCATTCTGAGGCTGACACAAATTAAATGTGAGTTTATTCACTTTAAAACTGAAAAGAACTGTAAAAATATCAAAGTTTCTCTGGAGTACTGCTGGAAAACAAATTCTTCTTGATTAAGCAATGTGGCAGCCAAGTCAGTAGCAACGTTCACCATACCTGTGCCTAGGGAACAGCACACATTTATTGAGTGCCCCAAGCTCTTCAAAAGGCACTTTCAGTGAAGTGTAAAAAGCCAAGGCAGAAATACATCTCCACCTAAATTAAGTGTCAATTGTGGAGGAAGTTTTGCCAATCAGCCTTTCAAAATTAATGGATCACTCTGCACAACATTCCATGTGCTCACTACATGATGTCATCGGTACAATACTGATGAACATCATGCAATTCTACTTTCTTTTGAAATTCTCATCTCTCCAGGGATTCTTATGTGTGGGGTTGAGTAGAAAAGAGTCATGTTCTAGCACACAAAAAGGACTAAGTAGGTCAACCAGTTGTATTTTCTCCACCTCCCGCAGCTTTTAAAAAAATGACTAAGTACACCAACACATTGTTTCCATTATTATAAATTCAATATGTACCTCACTTCACCCTACCCACACTATTGGAAGATAGTTTACAAGTACCCCATAACCTATTACATGTTTACACAAAGTGGTGTTGAACAAGGAGCTGAAGACATTTCTAGCAGTTGCTTTCTAAATATTAAAAGGAATTTTCTAAGAATAGGTCCTACAATTACTTCTGAACATTCAGAGAACCGGCCCACTATTAAAGGCGATTTTTTAAAAAATCACAAATTTTGGATGCATTGGAAGGCCAGTAATTACTGCACAGCTCCAGTGCCCCTCAATTGTACTACTGAGGCTTTTGTTATAAATCATTCATTCAGGGATGTGCACTTTCCTCGCCAGCACAGCATTTATAGCCACTCCTAGTTGTCCTTGAGAGACCCACTTGATTCATTGCAGTCCATGTAGTAACTGCTTTTCAGAAGAGTTCTGAGGATTTTGACACATTGACAAAGGAAAAGCAGAAATACGAGAGGTATATTTCCAAACTAGGATGAGGTGCAAACTTGGAAGGAAATTTGCGGGTGCGCTTGTGCCTGCTTTCTTTGCTCTTCTAGATGGTAAAGTTGGAGGTGTGATGAAGCCCTCAGTTTGAATCTATTTTTTGTAATGAGCAAACTGGCAATCGAAGACTGGTGACATTTACCGAATAGACTGCTGCAGGAGTTGGTAGATTCAATTCAATATTCAGTTTATCCCAGCAAATGGGGAGGAGCTGTTTGGGAGGTTTTCAATAGGTCACTCAAGACAGATCAGAGGGTCACTGAAAAGTTCCGAGAGGACAGGCAAGGAGACACTTGCAGAAGTAGGCAGAAACTCGGTTAGGGGAGTTCCACATTTGTTAGTCTAGTTCAGGATTGCAACATGGATTTAGAAAATGCTGTTGAGGGAGCACTGTCAAGTTGTGGCAGTGCATCTTGTAGTTGTTACCCATTACAGCTATGGCATATCTGTAGCAGAGACAATATATATGTGTCAGGTAGAGGGGTGCTGGTTATGCAGCTCCTTTGTCCCCTCTTGTGCTGCCAGAGTTGCACTTACTCAGAAAAGTGGAGAGTATTTCATCACAGTACTTATACCTTGGTGGAAAGGGGAGTCAACAGGTAAGTTACTTGCTGCAGAATACTCGACTTTCTCACTTGCTCTTTTCGCCACAGTGCTTTTTTCCCTTATGCTTTCATGGGATGTGGCAAGGATCGCCTTTGTTCCCTATCCCAAATTGTCCTCGATGGGCTTACAAGGCCATTTCAGAGGACAGTTAACAATCAACCAAACTGCTGTCACCCTATCTATTCTTTATGCTCGTCCAGGTTAAGGGCAGATGTTCTTTTCTAAAAGGACATTAATGAGCCAAATGGGGTGATACGACAATTTATGTAAGTTAACATAGTCACCTTTGCAGAGTATAGTCTTACATTACACAGATTTAGTAACTGAATGTAAATTCCATTAGCTACCATGGTGGGATTTGAAGTGGAACAGTCGCCTGGGTATCTGAATTACTAACCTAGTAGCATTAGCACTAAATCTCCATCTTTCCCAATAAATTTTTGTCAATGGTAGCCTCTGACGATAGTGACAATGGTGGTTTCAACAATGATAATGTTATCGCACATCAAACAACGATGGCTAGACAGTCTCTTATTGTAGATGGCCACAGTCCAGCACTTGTGCTGTGCAAATGTCATGCCGCTTATCATCCCAAACTGAGGGTGGCATCCAGGTCTTGCAGCATGTTGGCACAGACAGCTTCAGAGTCTTGAATGAAACTGAATACTCTGCAATCATTACCCAGCAGTACCTCTTTTGATTTTACAACAGAGGATAGGTCATTGATGAAGCAGTTCAAGGTGACTGGGCCCAGAAGAAACTCCTAGACCCATGTCTTGACACTAAAATGACAAGTATCTGTACGACAACAGCAGCAGTGTAATTTGCTGGCTCATCACTTTCTCAAGACCAACTCGGGATGGGCAATAAATGTTGACCTAGCCAGTGAAGTCCAAATCCCATGAAGAGTTTTCTGTTAAAATAACCTTTTGTAAGTTTGCCCATTCCTGTGAAACTTGTTGTGCTCTGTCCTCAGAGCGCATTTAGAATCAACAAATACATTGTTATTTCAGGATTGAATACTGGAAGGAAGACTATCTACATGCTTTCTGGCTCATTAAAAAAGTAAATTAGTATTTACTGAGCACACTGTGAACTTGAAACTCTGAGGAATATATTTCTAAACTAGTTGCTTTTACAATCAGTGTGGAATGGTAATTATTAAAATCATTCCAGCTGTTTCTGTATGTTCCAGCTGGGTCTGAGGGCTACCTAATGCTCCAACAAATCTGCCTCTTGCAGAAGAAAGCTCTGTAACAAGGTAATTTGAAACATCAAATCATCTCTTTAATTTGAGATACGAAATGTTGATAAGGCCACATTCTTTAGTGACATGCCCAAAAAGATGAGCAGATACTCAATCATGCTTGCACAACTGAAGTAGATTCAAGCTTCAATTCTGTTTTGTTAAAGTACAGAATGACCAATGACACAGCTGTGATTTATCCCTTTTATATATCACAACAGGCAGTTAAATCAATCAAACTAAATTAACATCAAACACAAACCAAACTCTCAAAATAAATCTCAGTCGATCGACACATAGATCTCTCCCTCTTCATCAGAAAAGAAACAGAAATAATTGTACACGCAAGTTGTACAAACCAGACCCTCAGGTGGGTGAAATACAATAATATGGTTGTTCACTAACGTATGAACAAGCTAACTGATCTACATAGCATTAGTTAAATCTTTCATCATACTTCAGGCTGAGCAAAAAAAAAACTCTAAACAATTTCACCAGGGCAAAATAAATCAAATTTCAGATTTCTTCACTGACTTGGAGGACAGTTTCCTGTGATATTGGCATGTGGAGGTATAATGGCCAAACAAATAATTCCTACTATAAGCTTCGTTAACAATATAATGTTGTGAATGTTTAGTTCATCATTATTAATAATTTAGAGGTACTGTTTAGCTCTAGGAAGATTACTGTTGCGAAAGTAATTAGAATGCTGGGATTTGATGATTTTACCAAAACACCAAACTAAAATGGCTGATGCAGTTTCCCACGTTTGTTTAATAGAAGATACAGAGCAATAATATAATTGGTGGCTTTACCTAGTTGGAGTAATCGGACAGAAGGGACAATTTACTTAAAATTCAAACCGAGGTTTGCTGACTACTTTCATGGATATGGATGCGCTGTGGGAAAACTCTTTTGTTTCAATTTATCTGGGTGTTTCCTAGAAGAGGTTTTTAACTACAGTTTAGAACTTGTTCAGTTTGCAGCTGAGAGAAGTTAGCCAAAATAAACTTCAATTAGATATACCTACACAGTAAGCAGAGCAAAACACTAACTTCATTTCCACATGAAAGTTGCATAAAGATTAATCTCAGTTTGAACGGTGCGAGGAACAGAAGACTAGATTGTCCAGTTTGAAGTTGGTGACTGAGCCTCTAGGCAGGCCTCAGTGTCTTAGTGCAAATCTAACTAAGCAGCTGAATTTATTTGGTCGTACTGAAGCATCTATAGGGATAGCAAATGAAAGATTTTTCTCAGAATAACTAGAATTGAGGAAACTTGTACATGACAGGTACTCAGCCAACATTGTCTATCTTATTCGTTGCAGGCAAGGATGCCCAGAGGCATGGTACATTGGGGAAACTGAGCAAAGGCTACGACAACGGATGAATGGGCACCGCACAACAATCAACAGACAGGAGGGTTCCCTCCCAGTTGGGGAACACTTCAGTGGTCCAGGACATTCAGCCTCGGACCTTCGGGTGACCATCCTCCAAGGTGGACTTCGGGACAGGCAGCAGAGGAAAGTGGCCAAGCAGAGGCTGATAGCTAAGTTTGGTACCCATAGGGAGGGCCTCAACCGGGACCTTGGGTTCATATCACATTACAGGTGATCACCATTGCACTACACCTACACACACACACACACACAGGTACACACAGACACCCACACACACCCCCACACAGACTTAAGACACTCTGCACTCACTATACACACACACACACACACACTTTCTCACACTCACAACCCCCACCCCAGACAGACACACACACACACACACAGACAAAGACCCACATGCACACATATATTTTGTGTGGTGAATTTTTTTGTACTTGCAGAGTTACATTGCACTTTGCTCAAAAACTGCATGAATTTATGGAAAACTCTGTTATTTCACTTTTTAGATTAGAATCAATCTAAACATCAGGTCATAGACAGAGAACACAGGGGGCTAACACCTTCAACATATTGTCTAGCTATCACCATTGTTAACAGCTAACCCGAGAATGCAACTTAAAAAAAAAGGGGTTTTGTGATTTACACATGAATGAAGTGAAACTATCACTGTCTTCTAACAGATGAAAGGCTTAACAGACAATCAATTCTTCAATGTACAATTTCAGTTACATCACATTGCAAATTTTTGCTATAAATTCTGTGTTACGATCGAGCCCTCCACAATCACCTGATGAAGGAGCGTCGCTCCGAAAGCTAGTGTGCTTCCAATTAAATCTGTTGGACTATAACCTGGTGTTGTGTGATTTTTAACTTTGTACACCCCAGTCCAACACCGGCATCTCCGAATTAGAATTGAGGAAAATACTCCGTGACTTTTATGGTCTGTGCACAAGAAAATAACCTTAAGATTGATGTCTTATAACAGAATACAAGGAGGAAACTAGAGTACATAATGTACATAGTCAGAAGCCATATTGTTACATTAATCATGCTTACTTTGTTCAAATCCTTTTATACAATGAAGTATGTGCATATTTAAAAAAAACCAATCTTGAAACGCAGATTGACTGCTAAGATGATATATTTGGATTTCTCTTTAAATATTAATGTCTCCTAGGATTGTAACAATCCCAAAATTTCTCATTGATGAATTACTCGATTTGTTTAAATTCAATTTCCAAATGGTCAAGCTGTTTTTTTACTTGAAAGAAATGTTTTAGCCAATACAATTTTCAAATAATATATAATAGGAAAAGGCTTACCATTACAGGATTGTTATAATCCCAGCTGATGTTACTACTAGATAAATCAGACCTTAAAGAAATCTGGCTTGATAGTGTTATGAAGATGTGGGCGTTCTGTACCTTTAAGAGAGTTAAAAGCAACAGAACTACCTGACAGAACCGAGTGTTCTGAAAAGAAATATAATGTAACATTTGGCCAAACAACTCGATTAGCTGGCTGCCTGGAAATGACAAAACAGATTCAAATTAGGCCAATCAGTTTAAAATTATACCCCCAAAAATACCAAACTCCAATCCAGTTTGAATTTAGAATAATGACAATCTTAAAAGCCAATGACAGAATCAGATGCTTTTGGGGTATAAGACCAGGGAAAACTGAACAGTTGGGAGAAGAACTGCCAAGCCCCAGCATGTAAAAAGACTGCCCAAAAAATAGCTCTCTTAAAAGGTACCTTTACTGATCAGTAACCGGTGAAGCAGAAATCCCGAATAAGAAAAGAAGACCAGAATTCAGAGAAAACGAAAGCTGCCTGGTTTTGAGATAAGTTTTGTTTTGTAAATTGTAATCTGGAGTTTTATCGGACTAGTATTACTTAAGGGAAGGTAACAGATCGGTTAGAGTAAGGAATTGTAAATGGCTGTTTGCTAATTATTCTCTGTTATACTTTAAGAATTAAAGTTGTTAATTTTTACGTTAACTAATTCTTGGCCTATTGAATTTTCACAGATTACTGCATGGGATAAATCTTTTCTGTGTTGCTGGTATTAAATAAAGGAGAGTGTATCTCATGTTGCATCAACAGTTTTTAAAAAAATTTAACATGGTGGTCATTCACTGAAATGTAGGTGTCCAAAGCTGCAGATTTTCTTTAACAATAAAGTTTATTACACAAAAGGAAAAGCTAAAACAAGTCAAGCTAAATATAAAACACAGTTTGGACAATCTTAGAACCAACAGCAACACAAAATCTCATCTGTTTCCCAACTCTATCATTTCATTACATTTCAAATCCAGAGAAATTACTCTTTGTCATCATAGTGAAAAGCTCTCAGACCTCCAAAAATCTGCAAATTTCTAACCATACCTGTGAGCCTGGAAGTTTCACAAGCTAAACCAAGGTACCTGGCTTTCTTTGAACTGTCCAATACTCCTTTCTATGAGAGAAACTCTTTTTGCTTACAACCCCAGTCAGGCCTCCTCCAAAAACTGCCCTCAGAACGAAGATTGAAATCTCTAGGTTTTCCAAGCTAAAATAAATTTTTGATCATTCTAAACCAAAAGCAAATTTATCTTACAATGTTTACTCCCTGTGTCATAAACTCCACACCATCTTCAATTAACACTCCAAGGGGTTTACAGTCACCTACTCTCTGACAGATTAAGTTACTGTTCCATAAAAGACACTTGGCCCTTTTTTATAAAAACCTTCACAAAAGTAACCAACACCAAATGTCACTGGTTGAAATCCAAATTCTAAAAATGATGATCGCTCAGTTTAGAATTAGACTTAGGTTTTATTGCCATGTGCACTCAACTACAGGAATACATGAGTACAGTGAAAAGTTTACAATGTCGCCATTCCCAGCACCATCTTAGGTACCAAATCTTAGTACAATGTAGAAAAATAAAGAAATACATGAACATTTCACTGTCACAATTTTTCTTAGGATAAAGTAGAAAAATAAACAAAGAAAGATTAAAGTTCAGCATTACAGTTCTTCTTTAGCCATGGGCCTGCAGATGCTCCACGCTGGGCTTTCCCCATGAGGGCTCAGCTCGTTCTTTTGCCTGTGCTGCTCTCTTGGCGCTGATTGCCAGAGTGCTGCCTGGCTGGGCTCACCAGCCACCTCATTGCCAACCACTCCAAACCTCAATGATGCCGCAATGCTGCTGACCACTAGAGTTCTGCCAAGCTCATTAGATGCCTAGTCACTGAGTGCCAAAGTTGGCCCGATAGCTGGTTTGCAATTCACAGCGATAACAACACGTGTTCAATTCACATACCAGCTGAAATTACCATAAACATGAACGCCTCCTTAACCTCGACTCTAGCTTGAGATGTCGTGACGCTCAGATTAAAACACCACCAGTCGTCACTCTCTAATGCAAGAGTCGTCCGATGGTTTGGTGGGATGGTAAATATGTATTACACACCTTTCATTGAAGGGTTTCTTGGTCATGAGTAAAGTACCATATTCAACTTCAGTGGGCTATAATCATAAAACTCAGTGAAAAGGTTAACGTATGGTTCACTTTCTTTCACATAATTTTCAAATCAGCCAGCACCCAAAACACAAATTTCTCCATTGCCAATCGATATTATAATAAATGCTGCTATCTATCATCTTACATTTCCTTAGTAAAACAAGAGAGCTGCTGAAGTCAGATCTACTTTGAGATTTGAAATTAGATGGACTTTTGAAGTACAATTTTGGAAATAATAATGATAAATGCTAGAAGGTGCTTATGTATGAGCAGTACTGAAAGATTAAAGTTGATTTATGGGTTATCTTCTATGTAAAATCAAACAAATCCAAAGACTTATCACAGATATATATGTGTGTGTATATTATATATAAAATACAAATACATATATATATATATCTCACACACATCATACTGAGCATTGTTGACTTATAAACTGAGACATGTCAATCTTCAGTTAACAAGCAAATCAACAGTTCTCTCTCACCAAACAAAGCTCAATCACTGTGTGTAACATGACTGAACTCTCCTGCAGGAAATGAATACTCCCAGACGAAACTTCCAGATGCTGGAAGAGATCGTGCATGGATGCATACTTGGCTATGTTCGAGAAAGAGGAGGAGATCGTGCTGGTCAAGCAGTTGCCAAGAAGCCGTTTTGGTGGACATCCCCTCAATGATGTTGTCACTTTGAATCAAGGCTGAAAAAGTAGCTTAATGCAAATTACCTGGACCGCAATTAATAACAGTCATTAATTGTCACCGGTCTACTGAATTTCCCACAATGCAAATTGGTGCATCCCATTTGAAAGGTCTGCATCAAAGAAATCTCTCAGATAAACAAAAAAAATGTATTTAGAGGCTGTAATGAGTGAAGTTTTACCAGTGAGTACTCATTAATTTTCTGATTAACAACTTGAAGAAAATGGTTTTACTTTACCTGCATCTCCCAACTGAGCATAGAGCTATAGGGTCTCCAACCACAGCAACCAGGGACTGTGCCCGAGTGATGGCAGTATTAAGTAGCTTGTAATTAGAAAGAAACCCATAATCCAGGTCCTCGGTGGAGTCCTCTACCAACTGTTCCTTTCGCTTGATGGGGGTTTGCTTATGTTTGCATGTATGTCTTGTCCTTACTGTACTGAGAAATAAGACTCTAAACTGCTTGCCTGAAAAATTAAAAAGAAACAAGGATTCATGTGATTTTTTGAAGTCAAGCTAACTTAAAAGCAACGATTATCTGGAAAAAAACGATCACAGCTACTACAAAGATATTGCACATGATTCACGATGGCCGCTATTAACTCAATGAAGCCATGTTGTCCTTTTATGCCCACACTACTTGAGCCATTTTGATTTAATGGCACCTTTATTACAGGTAAATTTATGACTGATATGTATAGCTTCAAAGTTGCAATTTAAGTCTTCAATTTTAAGGATGTGATTTGATTTTACAAAAAACAATCAGCACTCTCTTCAAAGGCAGAACATTTTGGTTTACATCCTTCTCTTCTGGCTTACTCTTTGGTTTAGAGTGGGCAGCTTGCAGTGTTAAGGGACTGCTGAATTGTTGATGGCGCTGTCTTTTCATTGATACATTGAAGTGAGGTCGCACTTGGTTTCTGCGGTAGATAAAAAAATTCCATACCATTCTTTAAATTATTCTTCAGTGCCTTAACTTATGGCTATTAGTCATAGAGATGTACAGCATGGAAACAGACCCTTCGGTACAACCCGTCCATGTCGACCAGATATCCTAAACCAATCTAGTCCAACCAGCCTGCACCTGGCCCATATCCCTCCAAACCTTTCTAATTCATATACCCATCCAAATGCCTATTAAATGTTGCAATTGTACCAGCCTCCACCACATCCTCTGTCAGCTCATTCCATACACGTACCACCCTCTGCGTGAAAAGGTTGCCCTTTAGGTCTCTTTTATATCTTTCCCCTCTCACCCTAAACCTATGCCCTCTAGTTCTGGACTCCCCAATCCCAGGGAAAAGACTTTGTCGATGTATCCTATCCATGCCCCTTATAATTTTGTAAACCTCTATCAGGTCACCCCTCAGCCTCTGACACTCCAGGGAAAACAGCCCAAGACTGTTCAGCCTCTCCCTGAAGCTCAGATCCTCCAACCCTGGCAACATCCTTGTAAATCTTTTCTGAACCCTTTCAAGTTTCACAACATCTCTCCGAGAGGAAGGAGACCAGAATTACACGTAATATTCCAACAGTGGCCTAACCAATGTCCTGTACAGCCGCAACATGACCTCCCAATTCCTGTACTCAATACTCTGAGCAATAAAGTAAAGCATACCAAGCGCCTTCTTCACTATCCTATCCACCTGCGACTCCACTTTAAAGGAGCTATGAACCTGCACTCCAAGGTCTCTTTGTTCAGCAACACTCCCCAGGACCTTACCATTAAGTGTATAAGTCCTGCAAAGATTTGCTTTCCCAAAATGCAGCACCTCGCATTTATCTGAATTAAACTCCATCTGCCACTTCTCAGCCCATTGGCCCATCTGGTCAAGATCCTGTTGTAATCTAAGGTAACCCTCTTCGCTGTCCACTACACCTCCAATTTTGGTGTCATTTGCAAACTTGATAACTCTACCTCTTTTGCTTGCATCCAAATCATTTATATAAATGACAAAAAGTAGAGGGCCCAACACCGGTCCTTATGGCATTCCACTGGTCACAGGCCTCCAGTCTGAAAAACAACCCTCCGCCACCACCCTCTGTCTTCTACCTTTGAGCCAGTTCACCCTTTATTCCATGAAATCTAACCTTGCTAATCAGTCTCCCATGGGAAACCTTGTCGAACGCTTTACTGAAGTCCATATAGATCACATCTACTGCTCTGCCCTCATCAATCTTCTTTGTTACTTCGTCAAAAAACTCAATCAATCATGGCACAAAGCCATGTTGACTATCTCGAATCAGTCCTTGCCTTTCTCAATACACATACCTCCTGTCCCTCAGGATTCCCTCCAACACCTTGCCCACCACCAAGGTCAGGCTCACTGGTCTATAGTTCCCTGGCTTGTCCTTACTGCCCTTCTTAAACAGTGGCACCACGTTTGCCAACCTCCAGTCTTCCGACACCTCGCCTGTGACTACCGATGATACAAATATCTCCGCAAGAGGCCCAGCAATCACTTCTCTAGCTTCCCACAGAGTTCTCGGGTACACCTGATCAGGTCCTGGGGATTTATCCACTTTTAACCGTTTCAAGACATCCAGCACTTCCTCCTCTGCAATCTGGACATTTTGCAAGATGTCACCATCTATTTCCCGACAGTCTATATCTTCCATATCCTTTTCCACCGTAAATACTGATGCAATCCTCAATAGCATCACTGAAACAAATTATCAGATCATCTCATTGCTGCGCATGGGACCATCCAAATGCAAACTGGCTGCTGCATTTCTTTCCGTTACAGTAATGCTACAAAGGATGTACCAAAGCATTGAAAACCAAAGGTCATGAAGATGGCTTTTTAAATTGCAAGCCTTTTACTCTTTCAAATCACAGCTATAAAGAATATAACAATGCAAAGATAATTAATATCCATTGCGGAGTAGGATGATTTTCAGACTTAGGCCAAAAGAGTAAATGCAAACTCCCTACAGATGTAGTTGTACCTGTATGGATCCAATACTCACTGATGTTAATGATTGAGCTGAAATATTTATTTTTTCCACAATACCCATTGACTCACAGACATGTTGGGTTTCATTGTGTTGATTTTCATTTTAGAAAAAAGGCGACTAAAATCTATTTAGATTTTAAAAGATTATAGAGTCATAGAGATGGACAGCATAGAAACAGACCCTTCGGTGCAACTCGCCCATTCTGACCAGATATCCCAACCCAATCTCGTCCCACCTGCCAGCACCCGGCCCAAATCCCTCCAAACCCTTCCTATTCATATATCCATCCAGATGCATTTCAAATGTTGCAAATGTACTAGCCTCTACCACTTCCTCTGGTAGCTCATTCCATACATGTACCACCCTTTGCATGAAAAGGTTGCCTCTTAGGTCTCTTTTATATCTTTCCCTTCTCACCCTAAACCTACGCCCTTTAGTTCTGGACTCCCCCAGCCCAG
Organism: Chiloscyllium plagiosum; assembly: GCF_037043375.1. Lineage (NCBI taxonomy): Eukaryota > Metazoa > Chordata > Chondrichthyes > Orectolobiformes > Hemiscylliidae > Chiloscyllium > Chiloscyllium plagiosum. Next base: position 52,857,575 of record NW_028270163.1, on the reverse strand, counting down.
GGAAAAGACTTTGTCTATTTATCCTATCCATGCCCCTCATGATTTTATAAAATAAAACTTGATAAGATTTTATAAAATTATTTGTTTTGTATAGAAAAATCAACAGATTTATCCTGTCACTGCCGTTTTGCTGGGAGGAAGATTGATGAAATTATTTAGACAACAACAGATTAAGACAGCTAACAGAATTTCACTTAGCAAAAGCTCTCACTCCAACCAGTTGTCAGGAGGGGATGGAGATAAGCAGTGATCTTCCTCAAAACCTGCAGGTACACTGACTGCATCAACAAGGTTCAGTCATTAGGTAAAATTCCCAAGTTCCATCCTTGCCCTTCTGATTAACTTCAACCCTCAAAGTCACATGCCGCTTGTGACAATGAAACTCAAGAAGAAACTAATTTATGCACTCCCCCTGCAAGAACCATGAAAGCAAGTTGTATAATTTCACAGAAATACATCAAACCACATGGGCCTAGCTTCAATAATGAAGCTTTCAAAATATTTTGTACTTTCTGACCTTTGTTAAAGTAGGATAAAACATTGCTCTCTTTATTCTTTGTACACTACTACAATATAAAAAGACAGTTTACTTCTGTTGGATAAGGGGGTAATCCAAGATGGAGGACGGGAAAAATTTCTGGCTGTAACAGCTGCTCCTTTTTTTGATGTATTTTAGGTGTTGGAGATGATTTCCTCAAATTCCAGGAGCAGCAATTACTGTTCTATATGCTGTTGCATTGTTTTGGAACTTTGGGGAAAAAAGTCAAAACAACAGCAGTTTTAAAAGGGAGAAGAGCAGACAAAGGAAGCACATGGTGAGGTCATTGCAGGAGAGAGAGAGAGAGAGAGAGAGAGAACCTGCACAGTTACTGCCTTTGCTATTTTAAATTCATGTATCGCTGGACATCGGAGTGCGTCTGGGAAAATTAACAAACAGTGAAATTCACAACTAATCTTGGAGGGACCTGTTTGGGCAAAGTTCACAACACAGAATCAGATAAGTTAATCATTGTTTTAAGCCTGTCCAATAGAAAGGCTGCAGTAGTGAGTAGAGTGGTTTCTTTCTTGATTATGTGTTTTTGTAGAAAAATCTCTTGATTAATCTTAAAATATAAGCCATAACTATTAATTTAACCTGGGGCAGTGTTTTGTAGAGAAATAAGATGGTGTTATTTTCTGGGTCTGTCGATTGTGAAGGAGCAAAAATGGTCTTTAGTACAGTGATATGTACTTCTTGTCAGATGTGGGAGTTTAAAGAGAGTTTAAGGATTACTGCGGACTATATCTGCCATAAATGCTGCTAGATGTGAATCTTATCAGATCAAATGGATCGGTTGGAGAAACAGTTAGAAGCGATGAGGAATTTGCAACAGTAACAGTATGTGATGGATGGCAGTTATAGGAAGGGGGGAAAGTCTCAGATACCTTTCCTGGAGTTAACCCATCTATATGACTGTAAGAGAGATAGGTACCTCGGGCAGGAGTCTTTTGTGGATGTACCCATTTGAAACAGGAATGCTGTTTTGGAAAATGTAGGGAGTGATGGATTCTCAGGGGAACGTAGCACAAACAGCCAAGTTTCTAGTATTGAGACTGGCTCTAATGCAACGAGGGGTACGTCGGCTTCCAAGAGATCAATTGTGTTAGGGGATTCTGTAGTCAGAGGTACAGACAGATGTTCCTGTGGCCAGCAGAGAAAAAGCAGAATGGGGTGTTGTTTACCTGGTGCCAGGATCAAGGATGTCTCAGAGAGGGTACAGAATGTTCTCATGGGGACGAGGGGCCAGCAGGAGGTCATTGTCCACATTGGAACCAACGACATTGAAAGGGAAAAGGTTGAGATTCTGAAGGGAGATTACAGAGAGTTAGGCAGAAATTTAAAAAAGAGGTCCTCAAGGGTAGTAATATCTGGATTACTCCCAGTGCTACGAGCTCGTGAAGGTAGGAATAGGAGGATAGAGCAGATGAATGCATGGCTGAGGAGCTGGTGTATGGGAGAAGGATTCACATTTTTGGATCATTGGAATCGCTTTTGGGGTAGAAGTAACCTGTACAAGAAGGACAGATTGCACCTAAACTGGAAGGGGACTAATATACTGGCAGGGAAATTTGCTCAAGCTGCTTGGGAGGATTTAAACAAGTCGGGGAGGGGGGGGTTGGGATCCCAGGGAGATAGTGAAGAAAGAGATCAATCTGAGACTGGTACAGTTGAGAACAGAAGCGAGTCAAACAGTCAGGGCAGGCAGGGACAAGGTAGGACTAATAAATGAAAGTGCATTTATTTCAATGCAAGGGGCCTAAACAGGGAAGGCAGATGAACTCAGGGCATGGTTAGAAACAGGGGACTGGGATATCATAGCAATTACAGAAACATGGCTCAGGGATGGGCAGGACTGGCAGCTTAATGTTCCAAGATACAAATGCTGCAGAAAGGATAGGAAGGGAGGCAAGAGAGATGGGGGAGTGGCATTTTTGATAAGGGATAGCATTACAGCTGTGCTGAGGGAGGATATTCCCAGAAATACATCCAGGGAAGTTATTTGGGTGGAATTGAGAAATAAGAAAGGGATGATCACCTTGTTGGGATTGTATTATAGACCTCCTAATAGTCAGAGGGAAATTGAGAAACAAACTTGTAAGGAGATCTCAGCTATCTGTAAGAATAATAGGGCGGTTATGGTAGGGTATTTTAACTTTCCAAACATCAACTGGGACTGCCATAGTGTTAAAGGTTTAGATGGATAGGAATTTCTTAAGTGTGTACACGACAATTCTGATTCAGTATGTGGATGTACCTACAAGAGAAGGTGCAAAACTTGACCTACTCTTGGGAAATAAGGCAGGGCAGGTGACTGAGGTGTCAGTGGGGGAGCACTTTGGGGCCAGTGACCATAATTCTATTAGTTTTAAAATAGTGATGGAAAAGGATAGACCAGATCTAAAAGTTGAAGTTCTAAATTGGAGAAAGGCCAGATTTGACAGTATTAGGCAATACCTTTCGAAAGCTGATTGGATGCAGATGCTCGCAGGTAAAGGGACGGCTGGAAAAATGGGAAGCCTTCAGAAATGAGATCACGAGAATCCACAAAAAGTATATTCCTGTTAGGGTGAAAGGGAAGGCTGGTAGGTATAAGGAATGCTGGATGACTAAAGAAATTGAGGGTTTGGTTAAGAAAAAGAAGGAATCATATGTCAGGTATAGACAGGATAGATCGAGGGAATTCTTAGAAGAGTATAAAGGAAGTAAGAGTATACTTAAAAGAGAAATCAGGAGGGCAAAAAGGGGACATGAGATAGCTTTGGCAAATAGAATTAAGGAGAATCCAAAGGGTTTTTACAAATACATTAAGGACAAAAGGGTAACTAGGAAGAGAATATGGCCCCTCAAAGATCAGAAAGGCGGCCTTTGTGTGGAGCCGCAGAAAATGGGGGAGATACTAAATGAGCGTTTTGCATCAGTATTTACTGTGGAAGAGGATATGGAAGATATAGACTATAGGGAAAGAGATGGTGACATCTTGCAAAATGTCCAGATTACAGAGGAGGAAGTGCTGGATGTCTTGAGACGGTTAAAAGTGGATAAATCCCCAGGACTTGAACAGGTTCTCTTCCCCGAGAACTCTATGGGAAGCTAGAGAAGTGATTGCTGGGCATCTTGCGGAGATATTTGTATCATTGATAGTCATAGGCGAGGTGCCGGAAGACTGGAGGTTGGCTAACGTGGTGCCAGTGTTTAATAAGGGCGGTAAGGACAAGGCAGGGAACTATAGACTGGTGAGCCTGACCTCGGTGGTGGGCAAGTTGCTGGAGGAAAGCCTGAGGGACAGAATGTACATGTATTTGGAAAGGAAAGGACTGATTAAGGACAGTCAGCATGGCTTTGTGAGTGGGAAATCATGTCTCACAAACTTGATTGAGTTTTTTGACGAAGTAACAAAGAGGAATGATGAGGGCAGAGCAGTAGATGTGATCTATATGGACTTCAGTAAGGCGCTCGACAAGGTTCCCCATGGGAGACTGATTAGTAAGGTTAGATCTCATGGAAAAAAGGGAGAACTAGCCATTTGGATGCAGAACTAGCTCAAAGGTAGAAGAGGGTGGTGGTGGATGGTTGTTTTTCAGACTGGAGGCCTGTGACCAGTGGAGTGCCACAAGGATCAGTGCTGGGTCCTCTACTTTTTGTCATTTACATAAATGATTTGGATGCGAGCATAAGAGGTAGAGTTAGTACGTTTGCAGATGACACCAAAATTGGAGGTGTAGTGGACAGGGAAGAGGGTTACCTCAGATTACAACAGGATCTTGACCAGATGGGCCAAAGGGCTGAGAAGTTGGAAGATGGAGTTTAATTTAGATAAATGCGAGGTTCTGCATTTTGGCAAAGCAAATCTTAGCAGGACTTATACACTTAATGGTAAAAACAAGGACTGCAGATGCTGGAAATCAGAGTCCAGATTAGAGTGATGCCGGAAAAGCACAGCAGGTCAGGCAGCATCCGAGGAGCAGGAAAATCGACGTTTTGGGCAAAAGCCCTTCATCAGGAATAGAGCTCTATTCCTGATGAAGGGCTCTTGCCCGAAACGTCGATTTTCCTGCTACTCAGATGATGCCTGACCTGCTGTGCTTTTCCAGCACCACTCTAATCTGGAATCTTATACACTTAATGGTAAGGTCCTCGGGAGTGTTGCTGAACAAAGAGACCTTGGAGTGCAGGTCCATAGCGCGTTGAACGTGGAGTCAATAGACAATAGGTGCAGGAGTAGGCCATTCTGCCCTTCGAGCCAGCACCACCATTCATTTTGATCATGGCTGATCATCCTCAATCAGTATTCTATTCCTGCCTTATCCCCATAACCCTTGATTCCACTATCCTTAAGAGCTCTATCCAACTCTTTCCTGAAAGTATCCAGAGACTTGGCCTCCACTATCTTCTGGGGCAGAGCATTCCATACACCCATCACTCTCTGGGTGAAGACGTTTCCCCTCAACTCTGTTCTAAGTGGCCTACCCCATATTTTTAATCCGTGGCCCCTGGTTTGGGACTCACCCATCAGCGGAAACATGGTTCTTGCCTCCAGAGTGTCCAATCATTTAATAATCTTATACATCTCAATCAGATCCCCTCTCAGCCTTCTAAACTCAAGCGTATACAAGCCCAGTTGCTCCAATCTTTCAGCATAAGATAGTCCCGCCATTCCAGGAATTGACCTCGTGAACCTACGCTGCACTCCCTCAATAGCCAGAATGTTTTTCCTCAAACTTGGAGACCAAAACTGTGCACAATCTTCCAGGTGCGGTCTCACCAGGGCCCTGTACAGCTGCAGAAGAACCTCTTTGCTTCTATACTCAATTCCTCTTGTTATGAAGGCCAGCATGCTATTAGCTTTCTTCACTGCCTGCTGTACCTGCATGCTTGCTTTCATTGACTAATGTACAAGAACACCCAGATCTCGTTGTACTGCCCCTTTACCTAACTTGACTCCATTTAGGTAGTAACCTGCCTTCCTGTTCTTGCCACCAAAGTGGATAACCATACATTTATCCACATTAAACTGCATCTGCCGTGCATCCGTCCACTCACCTAGCCTGTCCAGGTCACCCTGTAATCTCCTAACATCTTCCTCACATTTCACCCTACCACCCAGCTTTGCGTCATCAGCAAATTTGCTAATATTACTTTTAATACCTTCATCGATATCATTAATGTACATTGCAAAAAGCTGCGGTCCCAGCACTGATCCCTGTGGCACACCACTGGTCACCGCGTACCATTCCAAAAGGGAGCCGTTTATCACTACTCTGTTTCCTGTCAGCCAACCAATTTTCAATCCATGTCAGTATTTTGCCCCTAATACCATGTGCCCTAATTTTGCTCACTAACTTCCTATATGGGACTTTATCAAAGGCTTTCGGAAAGTCCAGGTATGCTACATCCACTGGATCTCCCTTGTCCATCTTCAGAGTTACATCCTCAAAAAATTCCAGAAGATTAGTCAAGCATGATTTCCCCTTCATAAATCCATGCTGATTCTGATCTATCCTGTTACTGCTGTCCAGATGTGTGGTAATTTCGTCCTTTATAATAGACTCCAGCATTTTTCCCACCACTGAGGTCAGACTAACTGGTCTATAATTCTCTGTTTTCTCTCTCCCTCCTTTCTTAAAACATGGGACAACATTAGCCACCCTCCAATCCGCAGGAACTGATCCTGAATCGATAGAACATTGGAAAATGATCACCAATGCATCCATGATTTCTAGAGCCACCTCCTTCAGTACCCTGGGATGCAGACCATCAGGTCCCAGGGGCTTATCAGCCTTCAGCCCTAACAGTCTCTCCAACACCATTTCCTGCCTAATATAAATTCCCTTCAGTTCAGGTCCTTCAGCCACTATTACATCTGGGAGATTGCTCATGTCTTCCCCAGTGAAGACAGATCTAAAGTACCAATTCAACTCTTCTACCATTTCTTTATTCCCTGTAATAAATTCACCTGTTTCTGTCATAGGTAGATAGGATAGTGAAGGCGGCGTTTGGTATGCTTTACTTTATTGTTCAGAGTATTGAGTCCAGGAGTTGGGAGGTCATGTCGCGGCTGTACAGGACATTGGTTAGGCCACTGTTGGAATATTGCATGCAATTCTGGTCTCCTTCCTTTCAGAAAGATGTTGTGAAACTTGAAAGGGTTCAGAAAAGATTTATTAGGATGTTGCCAAGGTTGGAGGATTGGAGCTATAGGGAGAGACTTAACAGGCTGGGGCTGTTTTCCCTGGAGTGTCGGAGGCTGAGGGGTGACCTTATAGAGGTTTACAAAATTATGAGGGGTATGGATAGGGTAAATAGACAAAGTCTTTTCCCTGGGGCCGGGGAGTCCAGAACTAGAGGGCATAGGTTTAGGGTGAGAGGGGAAAGATGTAAAAGAGACCTAAGGGGCAACTTTTTCACGCAGAGGGTGGTACATGTATGGAATGAGCTGCTAGAGGTGGTGGTGGAGGCTCGTACAATTGCAACATTTAAGAGGCAGTTGGATGGGTATATGAATAGGAAGGGATTGGAGGGATATGGGCTGGGTGCTGGCAGGTGAGACTAGATTGGGTTGGATCAAAGGGTCTGTTTCCATGCTGTACATCTCTATGATTCTATAACTCAACCAGATGTCTCTTGTTTAATTTTCATCAACTCTCAAATACCACAACATACTTGTCCAAATACACTACCCAACATTTCTCAAACATAAAATGCTGTGGGTGGCTTGCGGGCAGCCTTTATTGCTTCAATCGTGTCTGTCACCTCCAGGAACCATCGAACAATTTCCCCTCCTTCAGGGCAACTCTTGCAAGCAACAGCCAAGACGGAAAATTTATTATGCACGCTTGGACTCTCACATAAGTAGAGCGCTGAAAGTTCAGTGCATCAAGTATACATTTCTGTCACCCAGTTCCTCAATAAGACCTTGGACTATCAGATATGGAACCAGAATGAGGTCATTCGACCAAATGACTTTGCTCCACCATTTGATAATGGCTGATATATTTCGCAATGCTATTCTCCTGCCTTCTCTCCACATCCTTCAATTCCCTCACTAATCAAGAAATTATGTCTTAAAGACACTCAATGACTTGGACTCCATAGTCTTCTGTGGAATGAATTCCAGAGACTCACCGACCTATGGCTGAAGAAACATCTCATCTCAGTTCTAAAGGGTCACCCATTCACTCTGAGGCTGTGCCCTTGGGGCCTAGTCTCTCTCACTAGTGGAAACATCTTTTCCATGCCCACTCCATCTAGGCCTCTCAGTATTCTGTTAGTTTTATTGTGATCGCCTTCATCCGAGTAAGACAATTTCCCATGGTTTACAACAAGAGAAACAGAAGAAAACAACTTTATTTTGACAAACAAGTGGGAACTCACCTTGAACATTCAAAACTCTCTCTACGTTCACTTCTGACAATCTCTTCTTACGAAGTTCTGATCGAATCCTAAACACTTGATCAGCATATGGTGTTACTACTCCAATGCTCCCTTCATCCAATTTCCCCCAGGCAACTGGCCATTTCCTTCTGAGTTCTTCAACACGTTCCACAATTTCAAAAACCTTTTTGAGGGACAAAGTATGATTTTAGTCACTGCATCTTTACATTAAAAGAACAGAACCTCTGCATTTGAAGATATTCAAAGTTTTGTTCATCACCCCAACAATAGTGAATAATGTGTAAAGTACATTCCATAACATAATATCTACTTAGCGACAGCAGCTAATTGCAAAACCTGCGCCCACACCTCCCCGCTTACCCCCATCCAAGGCCCCAAAGGAGCCTTCCACATCCATCAGAGATTTACCTCCACTTCCACTCACGTCATCTACTATATCCATTGGTCCTGATGTGGTCTCCTCTACACTGGGGAGACAGGACACCTTCTAGCGGAATGCTTTAGAGAACATCCCTGGGACACATGCACGAAACAACCCCACCACTCCATGGCCGAACACTTCAACTCCCCTTCCCACTCCACCAAGGACATGCAGGTCCTGGGCTTCCTCTTACCTCCCAATGCCTGGAGGAAGAACAACTCATATTCCGCTTCAGGATCCTCCAACCACACGGGATCAATGTGGATTTCACCAGTTTCCTTATTTCCCCAACCCAAACTTATCCCAGATCCAACCTTCCAACTTAACACCGCCCTCTTGACATGCCCATCTTCCTTCCAACCTATATGCTCCACCCTCCTCTCCGACCTATCACCTTCACCCCCAATTTCATCTACCTATCGCATTCTCAGCTACCTTCCCTTCAGCCCACCCTCCCCTCCCATTTAACTTTCAGCCCGTTGGGCCACCACCCCGTTCCTGAAGAGCTCATGTCCAAAACGTCGATTCTCCTGCTCCTCGAATGCTGCCTGACTGGTTGTGCTTTTCCAGCACCACACTCTTCGACTCTGATCTCCAGCATCTGCAGTTCTCACTTTCTCACAGCAGCTAACTGACAATTCTGTGCCAAACCAGTTTGGGATTCAATATAAATATAATGTTCAACTACAGTGTTGCACAATTGTTACAATTAACTGTTATAAAATACAACTGAATAGTGAAACACAAGGATCTTCCCTGATGCATAAAGCTACAGTGCCCCAAAAGAATTACTTTATAATCAACCATTCTCATCAAGTGTCATTTTATTTCGATAAAGGCTCAATAAAAACATATATTTGGAAACAAAATGCTCCAAATTCAATTTCACAAACTTAGACCTGACTTGATTTTTCAGTCACTGTCACCCCAAGATAAATCACTCCACATTGAGCAGAACAGATGTGGAACCAAAACCAAAACTGGTGAATTTAAATCGCAGCCATGAAATAGTTCCATTAAATACCCTAAGTCTACAAAGATATAAAACATGCACTATAAACAACAAAAACCAGAATCAAAATAATTTCAAGATCTCACTCAAGTGAACTATTTATATGGGAAGCAACATTTAATAAAAGCGCATAATGTCTAGAGATGCAAACATGTTGGAACATAAGTGGGAGCCTCAGGTAATTCCTATGAGGAGCGAAATCAATTATACAGTCTGAACTCAGATTTATTAAATCACAATGGCTCAGTGGTTAGCACTGCTGCCTCAGTGCCAGGGACCCAGATTCGATTCCAGTCTTGGGTAACTGTTCTAACTCCACATAGACATTCTCTCAGTGTCAGTGTGGGTTTCCTCCAGGTGCTCCAGTTTCTTCCCATAGTCCAAAGATGTGCGGTATAGGTGGCTAGCCCATGCTAAATTGCCCATAGCTTTCAGGGATGTGTAGGCTAGACGGGTTAGCCATGGGAAATGCAGGACTACAGGGATGGGTTGGGACTGGGTGGGGCCTGCTTCCACACTGGAGGGATTCTATTTCATTTCATTCTATACCAATGCCAGGGATATCACCTGGGATTTTCTGATTTCCAGGTCTATCAAACCGAGCTAACATGGATTCTGCCATGCTTATTTGATTTTCAGACTTTTTAAAAAGAAATTGCACAGGTATTCACCGAAAGTTTAGTAAAAGATAAAATATTTTCCTGCCATGATTCATAATGAGACTGGGGGGTGTGTTTAATGGCTGAAATAAATCAGAAATGCAAAATGAAACAGCAACGTTCCCATGTAATTGTTCCTGCTTGACAGTCAATATGTCAGTTTGGTTTTGAGCAGGTCTGTGTCCTTACCAGGAAGCTGGCGTGATTGACAGCTGACTTGTGACAAGCACATCTCCACAGATGGATATTTTTCTATTAACTTATTGATCAAATTGTTCAGACAATTTCATCAATTCTCTTTCCAGCAAAGTGAAACTTGGATGGATTGTCAAAGGAACTTTAGCACATGATCTAGGTGGAAATTGTAACGCAGCTCAGAGAGATTAAGGTAATTTAAAAAGAATGCCAAAAGTAAGTGTGATTCAGTGTGCTCACTCCTGCTGACTGTAAAAATCCAAGAGGATTCTTGCAATAGGAGCAAGTTTTGTGCACTGGCCAGCATTTCTCTTTGCCTAACACCTAATCAAACATAGCAACCATTCATGCTATTAAGGGTCATTGCTGAAACAATAGTCACTATAATTGTATAAAATATTCAGACTTCAAAGATGTAAGACATAAAATAACTGCAAGTGTTTTATTTATTTTCTCAATGCAATGCCAGAGGACATCACTGCACCCACATCAAAAGAAATCCAGAATTTTATTTTATTTGTAAGTATATGCATTATTAAACTTTAAAGTGTGCCTGTAGTGCATTTTCAATAAGTGATGACTATTTTTATAGTATTAAGTATTTCACATTGTTCCTCAGCACAGCCTAAAGGTTGAAGCACCATAATTTATTAAATTGTAGGATCAACATATTGCAAAAGAGAAGGTCCAACATTTTCACAAAGAGAAATCCAACATCTGATACTATTCAGTTAAACATGGTGTAATCATCAATTTTAAAAGGGCTGTATTACTGCCCTTCTCTGCTATCAAGCTACTAATTTCAGCCTTAGAACTAACAACGATTGCAATACAGGCAGAACACCACATAACGTTTTCTCTCAACTTGATAAAATAGTGACGACACAAGTATCACAATGAGGCCAAACAATCACTTCTAGTTTCAGCTATTCCATGTTGGATTGCTAAACTCATCAAATATTATTTTAGTGCAGCAAACAAATACCGAAGTTGACATGAAGTGATTATATTTAGACAATATGAGTTAGTGTATCATTTGACCATAGGTATTGACATTCCTAGCAGAAGTTCAGCTTTATGGTTTGATATAACGATAAGTAAATCAAAATAACAATGTTCACATTGTTGTTACTGACATTTGTTTTTGCTGCTATGTTTAGAAGACACTTTGAATTTACCATAAAACCTTTCTAAACATAAGAAATGGGAGGCTATTGATGTTTATAAAATCATGAGGTGCATAGGTCAGGTGAACGGCAAGGGTCTTTTTGCAAGGGTGGGGGAATTTAAAATTGGGGGCATAGTTTTAAGGTGAGAGGAGAAAGGTTTAAAAAGGACATGAGGTGCAACTTTTTTTTTTACACAGAGCCATTTGCTTATGGAATGAACTGCCAGAGAAAGTGATGGATGCAGGTACAGTTCTAACATTTAGGGGATATTTGGATAAGTACACCAATAGGAAAGGTTTGGAGGGATATGGGCCAAGTGCAGGTAGGTGGGGTTAATTTAGATTTGTGCAGACTGGTTGGGCTAAAGGGTCTGTAAATGTGCCATGTGACCCCTTCATAAAAACGCTCTTTCATTTTTATTTCAACTCTTGCAAAATCTGGTTCTTACCTCCAAACTACAGGTAATGATATCTCAACCACCAGACTCAGTGAAGCCAAATTCATGTACGTCTGTGACTTAGAGTCACAGAGTTGTATAGGAGAGACCCAGAAAGCCTGAATTAATTTTGAACCTGCTGCACTATTTAATAGAATCATGACTAATCTGATTGTGGCCTAAATTCCACTCCCATCTGCCCCTCAAAAGTCTGGATTCCCTCTTCAATCAAAAATTCCATCCAAATCAGTCTTGAGTACAGACAATGGCCCAGCCTCCATTGCTCACCGGGGAGAGTGAATTCCAAACATTCTTTTACAAGCAGCTGAAAATGTGTTGCTGGAAAAGCGCAGCAGGTCAGGCAGCAAACAAGGAACAGGAGAATCGACGTTTCAGGCATAAGCCCTTCTTTTACAAGCAGCCAGTTTGTGCACAGCAAAACCCTACCAATAATAGTCAGATAATCTCCATAAACTCATGCCTCATAAAATCAAGGTGACTCCCTGAACCTGGGGAATCATAATAGCAATGAGTTCATTATTTCACAGAATCAGGGGAGAAAATAAGAGATTAAAAAATTATTGGACAGTGATTGAACTTCAAGCAGAAACATTACTGAATACGAAGAAACTCAATACGTTTAATTTCAATACCAAGGAAAGCTTCCAGAATTTTATACCAAAGGCCAAAACATCACTGAAGAAATATATGATTTGTTCCACACAAGTCTTCCTAAACTGATTCAGGGTGGAGATTCATTCAATGGATAACTCTGTTAATTCAAAACACTCTTACTGACATGTATATTGTGGTTACAGATAACACAATATTTAAGTGCAGCATTACAACAAAGCCTAAAATCATCACAGTCTGTGGTAAAAATAGACAATGGACAGATATGACCAGTAGGGATATTTTGTTACTTTACCTCTGAATTGTTATAGAAAGCAGTGCTGTTTTTCTCTTGCACATCCTCTCCTCGGGCTGTGAAGAATGTCAGTGGATAGAAATCTTTATGTGCTGGTTGCTTCCCACTAGCCATCAACTTACCCTCATAGAATAGTTCAGAAGTGTAGCTGAAATAAAATTAAATATGGTTGAATTTCACGAAGCAGAACTTCTAAAATACTAATGGGTCTTCATGATGTGTTGATTTAGCATGTAAATTTCAAATAGCAAAATCCAAACAAAAATTATCCATGCTGAATAAGTTTATTTTGAATCAAATTTAGCTTTCCATTTTACACCTTAATGATTCTGTATCAAAGATATAGAAAATATCTTCTTGCACTTCTGATTATTTACAACCTCTTCTCAGGAAAAGTAAATCAATTTACAACACACCCAATCTCATATTACAACTGTGACGCTAAATCAATACGCATCCTTTCCAACTCAAAGGCCTTATCCAAAGTGCAATTCTTAACACATTAACTTACAAGTGCTAAGAAAATTTTAGCCACATTTTGCTTTTATGAAGTAATAAATTTGAAAATGATTGGATTAGATTACTTACAATGTGGAAACAGGCCCTTCGGCCCAACAAGTCCATACCCAACCGCCGAAGCGCAACCCACCCAGACCTATTCCCCTACATTTACCCCTTCACCTAACACTACAGGCAACTTCCCATGGCAAAATCACCTAAACTGCAAACCTTTGGACTGTGGGAGTAAACCGGAGCACCCGGAGGAACCCCACGCAGACAAGGGGAGAATGTGCAAACTCCACACAGTCAGTTGCCTGAGGCAAGAATTGAACCTGGATCTCTGGCGCTGTGAGGCAGCAGTGCTAACCACTGTGCCACCGTGCCACATAACCTAAAAGTCCAAACATTTAAATTGGTCACTTCCCAGAGCAAACATATTGTCGTGCAAATCACATTCCTGGGGTCTAGCCGAAATGCAATTACCATTGTTTCCGCAAACATGGTTTAACTTTTGCATTATGCATAAGCATAGTTGGAGACACAGTGATAGCTCTCAATTGTCAGGTGCCCAGATGCTCAGCACAAAATACACCCAATGATTAATTCAAGTGAACAGTCTGTAATTATTTGCTATATGGTAAATGACACAAGGTAATTGATAGTGTTGGAATGGAGGCAGAGCAACAGTAAAATTAGATGTGGTGACTGCAAGGGTGGTTGAAGAGATAAATTTTGCAGAGGTTTAGGTGGTTATTGAGATGATAAATTGTGAGCAGATAGAACAGTGTCAACAATTTAGCTCAATCCTCACATTTATGTAATATAGGCATGAGGATTCAAAGAAGTTATTTTTAAATTACAGGTATGTCAGTTTTTTCAAGAATTTATATTTAGAAAAATATCAGAACAAAATTTTATCACTAATTATTGTTGCAAAAACTGCAACTATATTAGAATTACATGCTTAGGTTGGACTGTGATGAAAGATTTATTGCAAAATAAATATTTTGGTAATAACCAAATATTAATGTTGTGAAGTAATTTTTGTACTGTTTTTGTATTGCACTGTACTCCTTTGGTAAAAACAGACAATTGGACAGTCTCAACAAATATCGGGCATTTTAGAACAGTCACCATTCCCGTTTTAGAACCAGCAAAATATCTGTCCAGGTTGAGGAGTATTTGCCAGTCAGTAAGCAATCTTATTAAAAATCAAATGGCATCAATCACTGTGAGGAAGCCATATTAACAATGAAGATGCAAACATAAAGACAATTGTGCAAATTAATTCAGTTCCCTCACTTGGGTATGGTAGCTCCAAGTCTCTTAGAGGAAACCCTCCCAACATCACCAGAACTAACTCAATTGAGTCATACACCAAGGAAATGCCATAAACTCGATAACCTACTTGATAATAGCTTCATGGGAACGATAGTTCTCACATAGTAGAATTCTGCATGGAAACTCTGCAGGATAGTGTTCATACAGACGATCTAGCAACGATACATGAAGATTTCTTTCCCGGGCAAATTCACTGTATACAAAGGGACTAAGCTGGAAAATGTAAAGCAGAATGTTAGCTATTTTTAAATATGTGCTTTGCTGAACATAAAGCTAGAAGGCAAGAATACTTTATTTCTGATTTTGTGCTTTTATGACCTTTCTCCTATATATCATTGGTATACTGGTTAAAACAGGAAGAGGTTATTGTGCCTGGAAATGTAAGCAAAAGAACAAAGCAAGGCAATGGTCAGTGTATCTCATGCAACATGATCAGAAAGAAATGGAATTCTCTGGCCCTTGGTCATTGTGATAATTGATTGGAGAACAATTAACTACTTTTGAAGAAAAAGGAGTTATGAACTAACTTGCAAAAAGTGCCATAATAACATTTAGAACAATAAACATTCAGGACAGATGTGTAAAACTTATTTCAATGTCTGCTTCTACTTTTGAAGTGTTATTTTTAACAAAAAAACTTCAAACAAGAATACAGAAGGATATACATTATGCTGATGCAAACAAATTAACAATGAACAGCAAAAGAAACACTTTCGAAACTGGTGCTACACATTTAACTCCTGTGAATTAAAAATATTTTTCACTGAAAATTCCAGACTACTCTGCATTTTATTAAGCCATTGATCAAAAGGAGGCTTCAGGAGTCATTTTCCTATCTATATTTACTTCAAAAACTGGTGACTAGATACTACTACCTTGAATTATCAAGCAGGAAATAATTCATAAACATTAAATGCCATGCAAACTGACAAGTGATTCTAATTATAGCTGGGGAAAACTAGAAGCAATGCAGTAAATACTACCAGCTTTTGGTGCAATTTTCTTTCAAAAGCTGTCTGAGTCATGGTGGTAAGAGCTGTAACTTCAGTGATAGCCTGGAATACATTGTGATTCTGTGACCAGTGAAAACACATCATTTATTCAATTGCTACTGCAACCTCCAGTCAGGCAACCAACAGACCATGTGAGATGAGTGGGTGATCACGAGTATCTCCAAAGCTAATGTCAAGTGGTTAAGTAGCCGCAATTAAGAAAAAGGGAAAACTAATTGCATCTATTCCCAACAATTTTGCCACTATTCTGCAACTCTTCAGTACCAACCCATTAGAAGTTCAAGTACAAATGATAGAGACTGAATGTGAAGCCAGGTGATCTAGCATTACATCAGCCAAAATGCTTTGGAACACACAAGGTATAAATTACATCCAGTGATTATGGTTCCATAAATTACTCTTGAAAAATACAAAACAATGTAAAGTTGACGAAAATGTACACAGAAATGAATTTGAGGATCAGAATTGAGAAAATCCTTTCAGATGCTCAAGTTCAAAAACAGAAATTTCATGAAGGGACAGAAAATACAGATGAAAGTCTCAAGCATTTTAGAAGTGCAATCATAAATTTTTCAAAATTCTTTCTGCTCTACTTAATGGTGAAGTCTTTTACAATGCTACAATGGCAAATATATGACTACAAATAAATTTTTCAGTAGTTCAGTTCTCTTAAAATTTCCTTAAAGCAAGTTTGCCATTTACAAATCAGAAATTGTGACAGTAAACACTAATTCATGATCTGACATGTGCAATAAATGGAGGCAATGCCAATCCATAAATAGATTTACCAATATGTTAATATTCCATCACAGCATCCACTTAAAATGCTCATTATAAAATCATAGCCTTTTGGAGAAGCTGAATTTTGTGCGACAGTTTTGTTGATGGGGCAGTTGAAAAGAAACCCCAGTTGGATACAAAAGTGGTATATAAAAAGTTGCACAATGCTGTTATATCGCTATTATATATGTGTTGAAGGAGGCCTTGCAACCATTAAGTATAAATAAAGGGAGGAAAAAAAAGCAAGGCAATAACAGTCCATTCGATCCCATTCTTCCCAAAAATCAACTTTCTTTCCACCTCCTCCCAAACAAGCTTAGCTTTTGCACCTGATCAGAAAAGTGGAGAAATAAATTAATATCCAGGTTACCCAGTTACAGAACAACATTGGTAAAAGCAGAGAGCAGAGTACTTCCCTAGCTTTCTTCACAACTGGAAGAAGAATTAGAAATACGTTCTGGGTGCATGAGGAGGATGTCTTAAAAGGGAAAACATAGTTCATGTGACAGCACATGCCTAACCCATCCTACTTTCCAAATCTCCTCCACTCAGAAAAACATTCAAAGTCCTCTGTCCTACATCAGGTTTGTAAGCCAGAAATCCCTGTTAAACTGACAGATGGTCAGGAAGTAAAGTTAGCAAAAATTCCATTCATCAATTTTACAAAGGCGACTTTCTTGGACTTAAATGACATGCACATTTGAGAGCGTCCCAAATAAGTCTTTGTTAAAAAACTCCTGGCAGCCTTGCATTTCTGGAAATAAATTCAAATCAATTATCTACAGTTGCCAACTCCAACCTTCACATAATGGTTGCGTTGCATCTGCTCAAAACCTGTAGATGAAGTCCATTTAAAAGAGCTTTTTATCTATTAAACTTTAGTTTAAAGGGCAGTGGTGCACAATTATTGCAGGAATATTATCCGGCAACAGGAACCAGTTTTTCAGTGCTTTTCTTTCTTTTATAAACAGTTACTGTCATGTTACGTAAAAGGGCCTGATTGCAGAGCCAAGCTGGATGCACACTATATTCCCCTCACAATGTTAGGGAAAATGAGGTCACCAAAATTTGCTTTAAGAAAACCAAATTGTGAATTTAAAAAGAAAATTAAACAGACTGTCATTCAGCCAAGATCCGGACATCGCACAACTGAACTTAATGAGTTCAATTGTTGTTTCTTAAAAAAAAGACTATGGGATCATGGTGGAAGGCAGCAGTGAAATTCAGTATCAGTATTGCAATTATATTATAAGAGTAAGCCATTCAGAGCATATTAGACCTGGATATGAACTAAGCATTTTTGGCTTTTAAGAAAACACTTACTACAAACAAAACATAAGCCATTACATTCTTTGCTACGATATTAATTATTATGATTTAAAAAACCTACAAAATCAGGATGACCCCAAACAGCATCTTGTAAAGTTTAAGGGCAATTAAATTGCAAGAAAAGGATAAATAAATATGACCTTGTGGCATCTTCTGGTGCCACAGAAACGCAAGAAATACAAAAGCCAGGAGATTTGCAATAATGAGAAGAAGCAGTTTCATAATTCATATCCTAATATAGTTGTAAATGAAGTTTAAACTTGGTCACCTGCATGTGATCACCGGCTAAGACAATCCTTGTGTGTCTACTTGCTAGTGCTAAAGGCATGATGGTCTCACACTCCATTGCTTGAGCAGCTTCATCCAACAGAATATGAGTGAATAAACCTGCTGGTAAACAAACATTGTGCCAAGCGTTACTGAATGCTACCTTAAAATATGGAAATAAACATTTAACTAAAATGTAAATGACACTGCTCTAATTTCATTATACATCATCTCAGGTCAAGTGGACAATCTGCTTTTAAGCTCCATCAATTTTATTCTCAAGCTGTGTACTGGGAAATTCATTAAGCAGTACCCGCGATGAATCTTGGGCAAGCATTAAGCTTGCAGCCGCCATGGCAAATCTGAAATCAGAAACGTACAAGCAGAAGTCTATAGCCCCTCCCACTCTTTTCAATAGCACATTAATGCTTCAAATCCATTTAGAATAACATGAACTTATTTTCCTCACTGGTTAAGTTTTAATGCACTCAAACATTCCACCCTGCCCAAACGTCATGAAAAAAGCTTCCTATTTATTCAGTAGATTGTGAAAAAACATCTAAGGATAAATTGGTTTGTTTTTTGCAAGCATTTCTGAACAGTAGCTACTGAAGCCCCTCCATCAAAATAGATGCCATTGCAAACAAATGTAAAGAATAGAGCACATAAATAGCTCAGGTTTCATGCTCTTAAACATCCCATTTCATGCAATTATTGAGAAATGTATCAAACAGAATCACAGAATGACCGTACAGGTGGAGGCTAATCAGCCCATTATTTCTGTGTGGACTCTCAGCAAGGGTTGTCACTCCTCTGTCTTTTCCTGTAGCACTGCACATTTGCACTTTTCAGATGCTTATCAAATGATCATTTTGAAAGCCACTGCTGAATCTGCATTCACCACTCACAGGCAGTGAGCTTCCAAGACTAATGGGTTTTGTTTACATTAGGAGAGTTAACACTGACCAAGACAGACAACTGTGCATCGACATTTCAGCTAGAGATTACTGGAATTAAAAAATGTTTGGGGAATACCCACAGTTTTATTAAGTTTTTAAAAAATTTAAGCTTGGGGCAATTCTGCAGATGTCTCGAACGAATATAGCTGTGTAAAGCAGAACTCCTGAGAAAGGAGGAGGATACTTAAAGTAGATTACCTTATACCAAGGAGTTTAGTAATAGCTCTAGACCAAGGAAGTTTGGATAAACCTCCAAAAAGGTCATTTGAAGCTGAAAATATTTAAGATTGGGCGTATGAAAGCTCCAGGAAGTGTCTATCAGCTTTTCCAAACTGGGAGTGGAAGTGACAGTGAAATGAGATGTTAGAGAAAGCAGTTTTTCAATAGTGTGAGTACTGTACATGAGGGGTTTTGGGGCACCCAGAGGTGTTTTGTGGATCTCTAAAGGTGTATTTTTGAGATTAATGGAATTTATTTCAATGCAAGGGGTCTGATAGGTAAAGCAGATGAACTCAAGGTATGTACAAGAACATGAGACTGGGTCATCATAGTTATTACAGAAACAATTAAATCTCAATATTGAGTGTTCAACTCCATGTCATCCTCAGAAAATGAAACAACTAGTTCCTACACACACTTAATATTTGCAACATTCAGGGTTCAGGTAATAGTGCTAGACAACGATCATCTCTGTCAAAATAAATAATTTAACACTCTTCCTTGGCGCTTAATTGCATTACCATCATCATTAATGAAACCCTCATCATAAACATCTGGAAGTTGGCACTGGCAAATTCATCTGGTCTAGTCAAATAAATACCACGGTTACAAGGGTCCCAACTTCCCAAACCTTTCAATCATCTACAATGCATAAGGAAATAACGTGTGGAATAATTTTTGCTGAGATAAATGGAGCTCCAGAGGAATACTCAAGAAGCTGAACATCATCTTTTACAACAACTCAATGACTGACACCCCACCCAGTTGCCATGTACAGTAGCTGCAGAGTGCACCATCCAAAAACTGCACTATATAACTTATTAAGGGCTTTCTGGCAGTGCCTTCTAAATTGCAATCTTCACTATCCAAATAGCAAGGGCAACAATCAAATGAGAACATCACTTAACTTTGCCAAATCCTATACCATCTTGTTTGGAAATATATCACCACTCCTTCGCAGTCTCTGGGTCAAATTCTGGACCTCCCTTTCAAACAACAGTACACCACATGAACTGCAAGCATTCAAAGTTGCAACTCATCGTTATAATGAAAATGAGGCCTTGTCAGAGATTCTCATATCTCATGACAGATTCAAAAGGCAAGGCACCAGTCCAACTAAACCACAATAGATTTTAATTATAATCTACTCTGCCCGTTGCACATATAGCGACAATGGATGCGCAACGTGTACACATGGTATAACAAATAGGTGCCTGAGAAGTCTATTGTATTGACCTGAAAAGTGCACTCTATTGTATTGACCTGAAAAAAATCAAAACTAAAATAAGGTAATTTTCTTTTGTCATCCACATTTTGCATTGTGGGGATTCAACAAAAGTGGATAAAATGCAGGATGAATACTGCAAAAGTCAGGAGATTGCACCAGTTGTAAAGGCACTGTGTGAGGGTAATTAATTTGTTAATTACCCACAAACTGACTGCACAGTTAACATTCTTTTAGCCAATAGAAAATAACCAACTCTTCCACAACTTTTTTCAAATTGAGAGAAATCGTTTGGAGTAGCAGCTCAGCAAGCAGTGCTCTGGATGCCTGTTTAGAAATTTTCTAGTTGGCTCTCCAAGAGATCAGAATGACTTCTCACCTGCACTGCGTTCTCTAAGTCCCCTGTGGAGATTAATAGTAGCAATATACAACTATTCTAAAAATAAGGTATATCTACACATTATTTACATTTTGAGAAAGGAAAATAAACCCACGCATTCTATAGTTCCAAAACAATACATATAAAAAGTTAGCATTTACTCAAGGAAATTAAGGTGCCCCTTGGCAAACGATACAGCCCATTCCCTTGTCACTGATTAAGTGTTAAGAACAGTTTATTGCCTTGTCACGTCTTCAATCTTTCTCAAAAAATGAGTGAACAATGAGGGTTTTAAGCATGAATGCAATTCAGAACCAAGATTTTAAAAAAACTGAAGCTAAGATACAGGAAGCATTTGTTTTGATCCAATTTTGACTTCCTTCACCTGAATCGCAAACAACTACGTTTTAGATCAGTGCTCTAGACACTGGTCATTCCACAACACTTTAGACAAGTAGCCATCCTTCATAAGTTAATCCACAAAATAACATGTTATAAAACAGTGCAGACTCCTTATGTCCAAACTGACCTTTTGAATGTGCACACTTTCCAACAGAAATCACTGGAGTGTATTCAGGAATAAAAAATATGAAGTGGTATTTACTGACCTAGATTTTGAATGCTCAAGATAAACGTAACATCTTTGCTGCCACATTTAGTTAATCTAATGAATTTAGGTTCAGACTAACTCGGTGCAGACTACAAAACAAACCTATGGTATTTTGATCAGAAATAAAAACAATTTTGTTAAAATTGTGATAATCACAGTTTTTTATAACACGAACTGCTTTCAGGCAATTTAGACCCGCTATGAAACAAATGTTCTTTGCAGGAAGACAGGTTAAATGAAGTCAGGTCAGTACAAAGACATCTTTAAGAATCAAAGGAAGAATTCTTCCTCCTGTTAAGAGATGTACAAAGCCCAGAATTGCACACTTGGCCTCTCATGTCTGTCATTCTGGAGTTTTTCAGCATGCTTTTGTGGGTTCATATATTCTGACAGCAATAACTTCAATATTAAGTTCTCTGCTTGGCAGCACTTTGCTCTTAAGAATCTCCCAGTCATGTGGTAGCACCCTGACCTGATGCCTGTTGACATTGGAGGTGATGTGGTAATGTTGAAGCAGCTGTGCCAACTGGTCCAGTTGTGTGGCTTGGTTCTTGCCCTCTGTATGGTCCAGAGGCTTGGGAGGATTCAGGCTTTCTTCAATTCTCTGCTTACCTATTTTCAACTGTTGTGGGATTCCAGTATCAATTCATTTGCAGAAAAAATTATTTTTGACTCTGCTCTGCTGAGCTGATTGCTTTTTAGCTTTCCCAACTTTTTCAATAATGATGGGGATCCTTGTGAGTCAGTTTGCTGATAATTGCCACCATGCATTAAGACCCTGATTGAGATTTTCATGTGTTCAACAGAAGAGAGCTGGAAACTTTTATAAATTAATCAGTATTTGTTGGCTATTTACACTATTTAGAAGGCGAACTGTAGCAGGATCTTATCAGAAGCTTTCTCAGTTTTCAGCTATCCGTGATCTGACATTACGGATGATGCACTACAACATTTTGCATAATTGTAACTAGTATTACTAATATTACATGTGGAAACCAGGTAGATGTTTTGGCAGGCAATGTTAACAAGGCTGGGTCAGCAGTTTTTCAACGGTATCATTTACACTGAGGCAGCTAGATTGTCAACGGAAGATTGTAGCTTTCAAACCCTTGTGATGTCTTTTCACACATGTTTAAACTAGATCCCTCAATCCCCTGTGCCATTGAGGAACATGTTCTTGGCAGTCCGAGCTGCAATTCTAATCAATACCTACCTGCATTCAGCATCATCAAACTGAGCAGAGCTTGAAAATGAAAGTATTCTCCAACATGGAATCGCCACAGCTCAGTGCCACTACACTTTCTTTGTGCTGACTTGTGAAATATGATTCATTTAATGAGTTTCCACCGAACTGTGTAAAGGACCTATCAGTATATTCATACCTGGCCTGCAATGTTATATTGCAACTTCATCAGCAATGAGCTCATCTGCATTACAGAATTTTGCTATTCAATGCCTCAACTGAAGCAGTGAGTAAAGACTAGTCTGATGAGAAAGAATTAGCCACAGAAGACAGGGCTGCTGGTTAACACAGCTGCAGACAGCAGCTTCCAAACTCATGACCACTTCCATCTAGAAGGAAAAGGGCAACAGATATATGGGAATACCACCATGTGCAGATTTTCCTTCAAGCCACTCACCATCCTGACTTGAAAATATATCAGTTTCTTCACTGTCACTGGGTCAAAATCCTGGAAGTATTGTGGGTCAACTACAGCACAGAGTACAGTATTCAAGAAAGCAGCTCATACGACCTTCTCAAGGGCAACTAAGGATAGACAGTAAATCCTGGCCAGTCAGCAAGGCCTATGTCCCATGAATGAATAAAAGGAACAAGATAGTTTTAATGAATATACTTGTAGGGAGTTAAGTAGGTTTTAATAACAGAAGGCATTTCTAAATCAATTAAAATGGTCTAAGATTTTTAAAAGAAATTAGAAATGAATAGTTCAAGATTTCTAATGCTTTTACCCACCAGTTGAAATACTGTCAGCAGTGCATCAATTGTTGAGACAATTACTAGTTTATTTCAGATTTATAATTCTGATCAAACTCCTAGTTGCTTTGCAAGCACTTCAAAGGCAATCAAGCATTTGAGCCTCATGCTAATGTACATTCCAGATAAGAAATAAGGGCAGTATCTAAAACAAGATGCAGAGATAACGAGTAGCAAACTGCACAGATCTAAGACAACCAGTCACAACACTGGTAATGATTTCAGAGTGATCTAACTTTAGTTTATTTCCATACTGGAAATGTTTACAGTGTTTAGCTGTCAGTGAAGGCATTACTTTGGTTCTGAAGGGACATAAAGCTGGAGTTTGTTACATAACATAATGCTGCAGCACAAACAGAGACAAGATCAACTTTTTAATTCTGTACAGTTTTTGCACACCACTGCCATCAAAATTATTTTCTCATTAATGTGGTAACTCAGTTCCTAATGCAATCAGATGTGCTAATTTCTAAAATAAATAGCATATCTTCAGAATTACTGCCAACTGATTAAAAATTTGATTAAAAAGTCATTAATTTTATTCCCATTAATTTTGTATTCTTCAAGGTCCATTCAGCAGCTTTCATTTCAGAGAACAAGGATCTTATTTTAGTTAACTGCTGTCCTTCACTCTGGTCACATCACAAAAATTGTATGCTTCGCCTTTCTAATCATCCCTTGCAGAATATGATTTTTAACAGATAATTATGGAAACATCATAGTTGTAAATGGCTTTCATTTAAAATAACATCTGGTTGCTATTAATAATAGAATGAGAATATCATAGATAGGGCACCTCAGTTCCTAATAGGTTTTAAGTCCCTGACTTTATAATTTCTAAAACAGAAGCAGACTACCTTATAATGTAGACTTCTATACACTG
This sequence comes from Chiloscyllium plagiosum, assembly GCF_037043375.1. Taxonomy (NCBI): domain Eukaryota; kingdom Metazoa; phylum Chordata; class Chondrichthyes; order Orectolobiformes; family Hemiscylliidae; genus Chiloscyllium; species Chiloscyllium plagiosum. The sequence continues at coordinate 52,833,320 of NW_028270163.1, read as the reverse complement.
AATAAAAGCACCTTCTACTTACTTTAAAGCACAAATTGCTACAGAGGGAGAAGAATTACCATTGTGGTTTTCTGGAGCCAGTAGCACAACAATCTTCCACCCTAACTATAGATGAAAAATTTATGTTGACAAGTATTTTCCATCTGCTAAACCTTAGCCTATTGCCATGCTTTTGTCAAAGTTTCCCATCAACAGTGCAAATTGAGAAGAGGCCTGAATGAATATCTTGAAGAAAGGTTCTTACTTGAATTGATGTGAAGACATGGAAATCCATTAAATCAGCAATAAACTGATTACTCCTGTGACAGTTGTGCAGGACTGCCATTGACAACAAAAAAGAACCTTATTCTTGGAGGTTCAGACTGACATTAAAAGGCAAATCAAAAGCTCAACATTGGCCTGGATTTACCAGGTTCATCAGCATTCACTTAGAAACTATCAGAGGAAGATTAATCCAGATGCCTCTTGGCAGCCTAATGGATGATATTCATATCTGTCCACTCAGTTCCCTCTCTTGAAAGTGATAAGAAAGGGTATTTAAATATTACTCGCTCAGAAAACTAAATTAAATACCCTTTCCTACACCCACTTATGCCCGAAACGTCGATTCTCCTGTTCCTTGGATGCTGCCTGACCTGCTGTGCTTTTCCAGCAACACATTTTCAGCACTTCAATTAGAGTAAGTTATTGGTTATTGGTTTAAATGTCATTTTGTGGAAAGCATATTTAAATTGTCACTTGGAGAGTACCAAGAAACTGAGACATCAGAGGTGTCATCATTCAAACAGAACATCAAACTGAGAAGCCAACTGCCTGCTCAGGTTAAAAATAAAGATCATATGATAGTCATGAAAGAAGAATAGCAAATTCTGTTGGTATTCTGACCAAATTCCTTTCTGCAGCAGCTATCAAGCATACATAAATAGTCATTAATGTTCATGGGATTTACTGTGGGTACAACAGTTGCCATATGAACCTACATAACAATGATTTCAAACTAAATGATTAGATGTTCCTAAATGATTCCTTTAGAAACATCTCCAAGAAATGTCATAAAGTGTTATAATAATGCAAGTTTTCCTTTTGCTGTATAAAGAGAATATTATAATTTGAGAAGACAGTCAGGAAAACCTAACAAGATTTTTTTTTTGCTTTCATTTCATTAAAGAGACACTCAGATCTGGAAGATACACATGCATACAAAGAACTGGCAATGCAGAGCCTTAGGCAATAGGTTCAAAAGTAAAATTTGTGACAAGTTATAATCAGTGCTTCAAACAGCAGCTCAACAAATGTAGTCTAGAGAGATTTTGAGTCGCTGTGAACATATGGGTACATGGAGTGTAGTGATCTTGTTGAATCAAACTTGTCCCTTTTTTTATTCATGGGACCTAGGCATTGCTGGCTTGGCCAATATTTATTGAGCATCTCTGGTTGCCCTTGAGAAGGCGGTGATGAACTGCTTTCTTATAATATTGCAAGCCATTTTCTGCAGGTAACCCCACAATGGTGTCAGGGGAGGTCCAGGATTGTGGCCTAGTAACACTGAAGGAGCAATGATACAGGATGCTGAGTAGTTAGAAGAGAAACTTGAAGTTAGTGGTGATCCCATGCGTTTGTCCCCCATGTCCTTCCATGGGTTTGGAAGGTGCTGTCTGCCTTGGTGAATGGCTGGATGATAATGCAAAATGAATTCTTCTAAGCAATTAACCAGTTAATTTACAGAAAACAGACTTCAACACACATTGCCTTTTGAAACAAAAACATCTCTTAAGACTTGCATTTCACTTAGTTTTGCCTTAAGTGATGAAAGGGGAAAGATTTAAAAAGGACCTAAGGGACAACTTTTTCACAGAGAGGGTAGTGCATGTATGGAATGAGCTGCCAGAGAAAGTTGGGGAGGCTGATACAATTACAATATTTAAAAGGATGGGGAGATGAATAGGAAGGGCTTAGAGGAATATGGGTCAAATGCTGGCAAATGGGACTAGATTAGGTTAGGATATCTGGTTAGCATGGACAGAAGGGTCTCTTTCTGTGCTGTTTATTTTTATGACTAATTTCCAGAACCAGATTACTACAACATGGAAGGAAGCCATTCTACCCATCATGTTGATGTGAATTCTTTCAAACAGCAATATCGCAAGTCCCACTTTCTGGTTCGCTCCTTAGATCATGATAAATTTAATTCCCTCCCTCACGACACTGCAGATCAACCTACAACAGATAGAATTAAGTGGTTCAAGAAGGCAGCTCACCACTACCTTTACAAGGACAACTGGGGACAGGCAATAAATGCTGGCCCAAACAACAACACCCACACCTCACAAATGAAAATACAATTCCTTCAACTACTTATCCAACTATCTTTGCAAAGTTACCATGCATCCCAGAAATTTAAGTTCTCTGATGAGTGATCCCTCTGCCATTAGAAACAGATTACATACTGTTTCAAACCCTTCATAAATTTTAACACCCCTAAAAAAACCAGCTTAACTCTCTCTTCCAAGGATAACCACTCCAGAATCTCCGGTCTCCTCATGTAACTGAAATTTCTGTGCAGAAAAACAATTGTTTCAAAAGGAAATGTCGAAGTTTAATTACAAACTGAACTTCAAATCTCAGGGAACCATAGGAGATGAGTGGACATGAATTTATCTTTTAGCTATTCATTTTGTGGGATGTGGGCATTGCTGGCTGGCCAGCATTTATTGCCCGTCCTAAGATGCCCTTGAGAAATTAGTGATGGAAATGTGTTGCTGGAAAAGCGCAGCAGGTCAGGCAGCATCTAGGGAACAGGAGAATCAACGTTTCGGGCATTAGCCCTTCTTCAGGTTCCTAGATGCTGCCTGACCTGCTGCGCTTTTCCAGCAACACATTTCCATCTCTGATCTCCAGCATCTGCAGACCTCACTTTCTCCTTGAGAAATTAGTGCTGAGCTGCTTTCTTGAATACTCCATACTTCCCTGATGAGAAATAATGCCCTCATATGAATTATTATTTTAAAATTTGTAAAGACTCCCAGATGCAGCACATTTTTAAGTCTAGTTCTACTTAAGTATGTCAAAAAATGCCCGAGTAAATGAAGGAGAGTTCAAAACTAGAGGCATAATTTTAAAGTGAGAGGGAAAAGATTTAAAAGGGGCCAGAGGGGCAACGTTTTCACACAGAAAGTGGTTCATAGGTGAAATGAACTGCCAGAGGAAGCAGTAGTTGCAGGTATCGTCACAACATTTAAAAGGCATAACGTATTTAAAGGCATTTAAAAGAATAGAAAAGGATTAGAGGGATATGGGCCAAACACAGGCAAAAAGAACTAGTTTAGTTTGGTAAACTTGACTGATATAGACAAGTTGAACCGAAGGGTTTCCCTGCTGTATGACTCTATAACTGAAGGTGCTTCTATCCCAAAACTAATTAAAAACTTATTAAAAGCCATGCTAGATGCTAGCATGCAAAATTGACTAAAGGCGTGTGAACGAACCTCTGTTTATGATTTAAAATTATTATTGAAGTCAATTACCATTTCCTTTATTTGACAGTCCATCTACTTTTCCTGGGACAACCTTGAAACTGGGCAACTGGTCAGGTATGTATTAATGAGACACCTACATTTTCCCAGATGATCAATGGCTCTGTTATCTCACTTGTCTGGAAGTACATCCTTATTTCACATCACCAAATTACGCCAGAGATCTCAGATTCAAATCCCACATCAGTACTGAAAAGTGGTCCTTGCTTTCTATCATCAGAGTCTGAAGATCACATAGTTTGTGGATTTTGTGTCTTTCATTTAAAATCTTTAATTTTTGTGACAACTCTGGGAATAGCCAGGCTTGATTTTCCAGTCTGCTACTCCAAATGAGTTATAAGAACAGAAGAATCAGCCAGCTAAGAGAAAACAATAGGCACAAGTGGGAGGCAAGATGTAATGGGTTGTGTTACAGTGATCAGTGCATGGGCTTCAACTTTTAACAATTTTGATAAATGACTTGGATTAAAGAACTAAAGATACAGTTGCAAAAATTGCTGATGACATTATGATGTGCAGAAAATTAAGTTGTGGGAAAGACATAAGGAAGCTACAAAGGTATATAGCTTTGATAAACAAGTGGGTTAGATATGGAAAATATTAACTGCCCTTTGGCAAGAAGAGTAATAAAGCATTTTATCCAAATGGTAAGAGTCTACAGAGTTTAGAGAGGTAGAGAAATTAGGTGTCCTAATATATGAATTGCAAAAAGCTGTTAGGTAGATACAGGAAGTAATTAGAAAAGTTACTTTGTACTAACAATTATTTTGAACACAAAGGTAGAGAGTTTATGCTTCAGCTACAGAAGACATTGGTGAGATCACACTAGAATACTGTGCACATTATAAGTGTCTTTCTTTAAGGATATAAAATAAATTAATTACAAGTAGTTTAGAGAAGTCTCACCTGGGTTGTTTTATGGGGATGGGTTGAATCCATTGGGGGTTTGAAAGAGCAAGAAGTATTTGAATGAGACATATAAAGTCTTGACAAGGTGCAGTGTGCCTGTAGAGAGGATGTTACCTCATGTAGGATAATCTAAAACGAAGGGTCACTATTTAAAAATAAGCGATTTTCCATTTCAAAAAGAGTTAAAGAAAGATCATTTTCTCTACATGGGCTGTGAGTCTTTGAACGTAAGAACATAGGAACAAGGTGCAGGAGTAGGCCATCCACCCCTTTGAGCCTGCTCTGCCATTCAAGAAGATCATGGCTGATCTTTTTGTGCCCTCAGCTCCCACTTCCCTGCCCTTTCACCAGAACCCTTAATTTCCTTTATTGTTTGAAAAAGTATCTATCTTGGCTTTAAAAACAATTTCCTGAAATAACGTCAACCACTTCATTGGGCTCTAGTGCCAGTACATCCTTTCTCAAGTAAGGAGACAAAACTACACACTGTACTCCAGGTGTGGCCTCACCAGCATCCTAAGCAGCTGCAACATTAGATCTCTCCTTTTAAACTCATTCCCTTTAGCAATGAAGGACAAAATTCCATTTGCCTTCCTAATTATCTGAAGAATTCCTGAAGAAGGGCTTATGCCCGAAACGTCGATTCTCCTGTTCCCTGGATGCTGCCTGACCTGCTGCACTTTTCCAGCAACACATTTTCAGTTCCTAATTATCTGTTGTACCCGCAGTCCAACCTACTGTGATTCATGCAAAAGGACTTCCAGGTCCTTCTGCATACCAGCATGCTGCAACTTTTTACCATTCAAGTAACAGTCCTATTTACTGTTCCATTTATTAACATTGTATGCCACCTGTCAGACCTTTGCCCACTCAAAGTATCTATGTTCCTCTGCAAAGTTTCACAAGCTCTTCCTCCAAAGGTGGTAGAGGGAAAGTCTTTAAAGCAGAGTTGGATAAATACTTGATAAGCAAGAGGGTGGAAGTTATTGGACTTGTGCAGGATGTTAAGTCATCAGATCAGCATGATCTTACTGAATAACAAAGCATGCTCAAGGTCTACTAATGCTCCTAGTTTGTATGTTCATGCCCAAGTATTAACTTCTTCCATCAACTCTTAAAATAGAAATTTGAGCTCAAAGTTGAGAAACACAGTCCATTGCAGTCAGTTGTCAGGCTGAGTGTATGACGTGATTTCAGCTACAATCAATTTGATGCAATCCAGTGAAAAGAACTCCAAGTTATTGACTCTAACATGTTAGTAAATGCGGCCAGTTAAATAATATGTGCAAACGGACACAGCTGAGGCACAGTCCAAAACATCCCTCATGAAATCCCATAGTACATAATCTGCACAAATCGAAGGGACTCAAGTCCAAATAGATTGGGTAATCCAGAAGTCTGGCAAAAACACATCTGAAATGCAATAATGCAGAATTTGAACACACAAAGAACATGCTCTGCCGAAAGCTGTGAACTTGGTGCCTTTTGTTTTGCTGTGATATTGATCATCAATTTGGATACTTTCTGAATAAAATAGGTTACATTGCAGAGATACAGCTTCTTAGAATCCCTACAGTGTGGAAACAGGCCCTTCGGTCTATTGAGTCCACACTAACCCTCCAAAGATCATCTCACACACATCCAACTTACAACCTTCAACTTACCCCCTGACCCCTGCCCCACCCAAGTCCCCTTCCCCTATCCCTGCATTTCCCATGGCCAATCCCTCTAGCCTGCACATCTTTGGATTATAGGAGGAAACTTGAGCACCTGGAAGAAATGTATGTAGACGCAGGGAGAGTACGCACAGTTACTCAAGGCTGGAATCGAACCTGGGACCCTGGTGCTGTGAGGCAGTAGTGCTAACCACAGAACCACTGTGCCATTGCCAGTTCTTGTCTGCAAGCACTGAAAAGACTGTTCTGAGTTGAAATATTTAACTGTTAGGAGCACAAAGGAACACCAATAAAAGGCTGCTAGTTGAGGGGATGCATTTTTAAAAACACAGACATACAGGGATATTATCACCATTAATTTTAGACATTGTTACTCCTCATTGAAAGCTCATTCCTTCAGAAATAGAAGAATGTTGAATCAGAAAGCATCATCTCCCCATGAAAAAAGACAGCATCCCAAATATAACATGATTACCATCTTTCATTAGAAAGTCTAATGAAATTTGTTTCATCACAGCAATTACGAGTTTGAATAACAGCTCTGAATCCATTGAGCAAAATCCATACCTCATTATAAAGATAGAGATTACTGCAAAGAATCACCGCTGTTAGTGCATAGAAGACTGACTTCATTTGGAACTACCACTGTGACAGCAACACTTTTAGCTTGTTCATAAACACAAAACACCACACAGCGATGACTCAAAGGGAAACATAATAAACAAATACATCTTCTATTATGAACTTGAGAGAGTGCTTCTCCACTTGTTTTTTTTTCCCTTGAAGTAGCAATAGAGACTAATGAATTAAGTTTACTGGCACAGTGATTAAAGCAAACAGTCTGCATTTACTAACACATATGAAAGAAAAAAAATCTGATTGTTTCAGTATATTATTCCCAGTTGGAAATTAATGAACAGGGCTGATCAGTGCAGCAATGTTTGAACCAAAATGATTTCTGTCAGAGGGTTCTTTGCAACCGAATAACATCCCTTTTTATGATCATTTCCCTTTTAATTGATAGCAGGTTCCAAAAAATGGCTTTGCTGATGAAATTGGAGCATTCCACCAACTCTGTCTACACCAACACCAGACAGACAGTGACAGGGAAGGCAACTATCTCAATGGTTCTCCAGCGGCTGTTTTAAAACGTATGTTGTGATGAAACAGAACTCTCAGGGCAGCATGGGTTAGATTTCAAATCAACACAAGTTTAAGTTGCAGTTATATGGCATCTTTCACAACAACAGGGCATCCCAAAGCACTTTAGAGGTGTCAACTAAGAAATGCAGAAAGGTGAAAACAATTTGTGCACAGCACGATTCCATAAGTAACAATGTTACCATGACCAAAGGAAAGTTAAATAGTCACACCTTCAACTCTGTATGAAACAAACATCGAAAACAAGGAGTGGACCATTCAGCCCTTCAAGACTGCTGCGCTGGCATTCATTATAGTCATGGCTGCTCATCTAACTCCCACTTTTTCCCCCATATACTTTGGCCCCTTTCGCCCCAAGCACTTTATCCAACCGCTTGAAATCATGCTATTTTTTGGCCTTGACTGCTTTCTGTGATAGCGAATTCTACACTCACCAAAATAAAACTACAAGTCAACTTTGAATCACGGCATCAAAATTTGTCACATATAAACTAAGGGTTTTTAAGAGCTCTTGCGATGCAATGACAGTATCCCTACCCCTGAGCTCGAAGGCTTGAGGTTTAAGTCCTACCTGTTCCAGAGGTGTATCATAACACATCTCAGCAGGTCAACTTTAAAAAAAAGTCAACAGCTCTTTCAATTAATACATATTGACTGATTGACTATAATTTATAAACACACTACATCTTTCAGGAATGCAAGCGCAAAAAATTCCCCTGACCTAAGTACAGTGGTATATTTGGGATCCAAAGAATCTTGTTTAAAAAGATAGATGAGATGGTCCACAAAAATTAAAAAAAAAGGAGAAATAAAAGATTGTAAAATACAATTAAATCAATTAATTAGCTGAATAGAAGAGACCAGAATAATATGGATTCATCAAAATTAATAGGCATAGTTAATAGCACTAGAATTGCCACGACTCTGAACATGGTCTAATTTCTTACTGAATACTTCCAACGAGCATAACCTCTACCACACTCGCAGGCAGTGCACTGCACACCCTGACCACACTTCATACAAAAGGTTTTCCTTGCATTATTCTTGCTTCTAAGAAGATGTGACTAATTTAAGTCTGTGCCCTCTCATTCTCAATCCCTTCACGTGGGAACTATTTCCCCTATTTACTCGGACCAGGCCTTAAACCATTTTAAATAATTCAATTAGGTCTCCTGTCATACTTCTCTTCCCAGTGAAAATGAACCACAACTTCTCAAATTAATTTTCATTGCTGAAATTACCCATCCCGAGAATCATTTATGTAATCATTGGTGGGCGGCACGGTGGCACAGTGGTTAGCACTGCTGCCTCACAGCGCCAGAGACCCGGGTTCAATTCCCGTGTCTGCGTGGGTTTCCTCCGGGTGCTCCGGTTTCCTCCCACAGTCCAAAGATGTGCAGGTCAGGTGAATTGGCTATGCTAAATTGCCCGTAGCCTTAGGTAAGGGGTAAATGTAGGGGTATGGGTGGGTTGCGCTTCGGCGGGGCGGTGTGGACTTGTTGGGCCGAAGGGCCTGTTTCCACACTGTAAGTAATCTGATCTAAATCTAAACTTTTCTGCATTCTCTCCAATGTTTTCACATCCTTCCTAAGGTGTGGCATCCAGTGGCAATACCCCAGCAGAGGCTGAATCAGTGCCTTTCCTAAGCTCAGTGCCTTGCTCCTACACACAATGACGTTCAGGATACCGTACTTGTGAATTTAAAATATTCTTTCAACTTATCTAGCAGCTTTAATGACTTATAGATATGCCCAGGTGCCTCTGCTCCTGCACCTGCGAGAGCATTATATCTTTATTCTATACAGTCCCTCCAAGTTTCTCTGATTAAAATGTATCACCTTATTTTTCCACAATGAATTTCATCCACTATATTTGAAGTTCTACACTGTTCTCCTCACACGTTACGTAGCTTCCAAGTTTTACATTATTGCCAAATTTTTAAACTGTGCTGAAACACCAAGGTCCAGATCAATGTTATATATCGGGAAAAACAAAGATTCCAACGTAGACCCATGGGGGAAACTCCATTACAAACTTACCCCAGCCAGAAAAACATTAATTGACCATAATTCCCTGTTTCCTGTCACTCAGCCAAGTTTTTTTAAAAAACTTCATTCATGTGATGTGGGCACCACTGGCTGAACCAGCATTTATTGCCCATTCCTAATTACGCAGATGATAGTTAACAGTTAACCACATTTGCGTAGGTCTGGAGTCATACTCATCCAACATGGAAACAACTTCAGCCCAACTTCTCCACACCAACTAGGTTTCCTAAATTGAACTAATCCCATTTGCCTGCATTTTTGGCCTCACATGTAGGCCAGACCAGGTGAGGATGACAGATTTCCTTCCTTAAAGGTCATTAGTGAACTAGACAGATTCACTGATTCTTGACAATATTGAATTCAAATTCCACTATCTGCCGCGGTAGGATTCAAACCCAGGTCCTGAGAAAATTACGTCAGTCTCTGGATTAATAATCTAGCGATAATACCACTAGGCCATCACCTACCATTTTGCATCCTGTCCCTTTTATTCCATGACCCCAACTTTGCTAACAAGCTTGTTGCTCAGCACTATATCAAATATCCAAAGGTCTAGGTACACCACATCAAAGGCAATGCTCCCACCTACACTCTCTGCTACTTCTTCAACCATTTCCAGTAAGTTAGTTAAGCATGACTTTCTCTTAATAAATCCATGTAAGCCCTCTTCAACTAAGCCATATAAACCTGTAAAGGAAAACAAATTTGAAAGCTTAAAAACACAAAACTGCAACTGCTGGGAAGTTGAAACTTAAACACAAAAATTACTGGAGTACACTACAGATTCACCATGTGGAAAGTGAAAACAGAGGTTACATTCTTCAAAATTAAAATTAATTTTGAATACTGGAAGGGTTAAAGGTACATGGAAGCCATTCTAGCTGTCAGATCAGTGCAGAGAAAATTCTTAAGCAGTAAGTCAAGAATTTAGCACCATGCTAACTATTCACTCGCACCACAGACTCATAAAAGTGCTCCCCTGACTCTTCTGCATTCAAATTGCAATAAACATCATTTGAGCACCTGTCAAAGAAAACAGCTTGTAATAGATGACTCCTCTTCAGACAGGTTATCATCTGCATCCCAGTCATGACTTTTCTCTTGAGGTTTTATTTTCAGACATTATTCAGAACATTAGGTAATCCATGAATTGTACAAGTGAAGTTAATTAGTTTTTTTTAAGAATAGGTCAAATTTCAACTAGAGTTGTACTTGGGTTGGAATTTACATTCATTTCAAAAGAACTTCTGCAATATCCATATTAAAACTGATTTACTTGCAGCATACATCAATTTAAATAGATGTACATATTTAATACTAAGTTACCTGCCTTTGTATTCAATCTATTAGCCCACCCAACTGGACAGCATTTTGCATGACATCCAGCAAAAAATAAACCAATTACACCTAATATATCCTGGAATTAAATATTTTGCAGCCCGAAGTAGCCTTCAGATAATCAAACTTGCACTTATTGAGCTATCTATTCAATGTGCTGCCCTGATTCCTTTGTAACATTTTCCTTTGCAAAAATTTATTCACTTTCACTTTAAAAGCTCTTTTCAATTGTTGGACATTACATTGCTACTAAAGGCACTGGTTTGCACAATGAAATGTTGAGAAAGGATCAGAACACCCTGATCAGATTTAATGCTAAACTTACAGACCTCATTTGTTCGCAGGCATTGCATTGAATTCTGAGGATTCAAGCTTCTTGCGACAACTGTTGGATGACTTCACAAACAGCAGAAGACTGCAATCTGATGTTTTATTTCTGTATGAACACATAAACAGACTGCCAACTAGCATGTTTCACCAAATCTTCCCTTAATATAGTGATGGAAGATGAGAGATTTATACAGGGAGAAAGTGAGGACTACAGATGCTGGAGATCAGAGCTGAAAATGTGTTGCTGGAAAAGTGCAGCAGGTCAGGCAGCATCCAAGGAGCAGGAGAATCGACGTTTCGGGCATGAGCCTTTCTTCCTTGAGGTCGGGTGGAAGGTGTTGGTAAAATGGATGAACTGTTCAACCTCCTCGTGGGAGCACGAGGCAGCGCCAATACAGTCATCGATGTAACGGAGGAAAAGGTGGGGGGTGGTGCTAGTGTAGCTGCGGAAGATGGACTGTTCCACATATCCTACGAAGAGGCAGGCATAGTTGGGGCCCATGCAGGTGCCTATGGCTACTCCTTTGGTTTGGAGGAAGTGAGAGGATTGTTCAGAGCGAGGACCAGTTCAGTCAGTCGAAGGAGGGTATCAGTGGAAGGGTAGTGGTTGGTACGGCGGGAAGGGAAGAAGCGGAGAGCTTTGAGTCCTTTGTGATGGGGGATGGAGGTATATAGGGACTGGATTTCCATGGTGAAGATAAGGCGTTGAGGACCGGGGAAGCGAAAATCATGGAGGAGGTGGAGGGCATGGGTGGTGTCCCGAATGTAGGTGGGGAGTTCTTGGACTAAGGGGGACAGGACCGTGTCGAGGTATGCAGAGATGATTTATACATACTTAATCATTTCAAGAAAAGTTTGGATTATAAACTAGTGGCATTTGTGCGCTGGTCTATTTGAATGAAAGGGTTTAATAATTAACAATATTAGTAATTTCAGTACCATAATTTTAAACCAGTATGTTTCAGAGAGATGATTGAAGGCTTCCCGGCATGTTAATGGAAGTTTTTTTCATACTCTGGGGCTTGTGACAGATAGAAAAATAAACATTAAGACATGAGCCTTGCAGAAATTAGGATGGTCACCTTTTTAAAAAAAAAAGTTAGAAGCTTTTAAATTCAGTTTGAAGGAAATCTGACTATCGTCGGATGCATGAATAGACTCTCCTAGAAACATACTTTGTTCAGAACAGTAAAAGGAATAAGTTACCTTGATATGATTGTTCGATGTTTCAGTTTTAGAGAACTTCCAGATCAGGAGTGTTTAGTTAGAAATATGTATTGTTTATTTAAAGCTGAGAAAGTCTAACATCTCAATAGTGTGAGGATTCAAGGGAAATACATCACAGTTCACAGAATAGGAACAGAGAGGGTTAAAAGTTGTCAGATCAGGCAAGGAAAATGTTTACTTCTTTGACTTAATTGCGAAGTGATGCTGTTGGGGAGCAGTTGGAACTTCGTTTTGCCATGTGTATTGAAATATTGCAAACTGTTATTGTCAAAACCAAATCTGTTTCAGTCAAACACCTCCACACTAAATTGAAAAAGATCCATCAAGCCAGTTTTCATACTGGGATCCATTAGTGACATAAACTTGGGTCACAGCACATTGCAAAGATAGCTGGGGATTTTAGGAATGTGCATTGCTCTAGACTTGACCAGTAGTTAGCCTTCCTGCAAGTATTTGCAGCCAACTGAAAAATACTAACTTCCTACATTCCATGCCTTTTCAGCAAGGCAAGAGATGCTCCTCACTACACCCTCTGACAATGTATCCATTTCAAACAAGGCAAAAATCTCATACAACAACGGGGTAGCTGTTGTACATATGCAGTCGAATGTTCAAGTTTATTTTTACTCCAATAGAACAAAATTCATCATGTTTTGCCAAATCTGCCAAAAGCACACAGGAAAAGTTGCAAACCAGGCCCACAAATCAGACTGAGCTTAAATATATATTGCCCAAGATTAACCATTTTGTAGCCCTCAATGTGTGTTAAATATACAGCACATTAGGAAAGCACAAATATATAATAATAAATGCTGACACGATTAATCTCATTTCCAATTCCCTTTTTGTAAACCTTTATAGGCTGAATTTTCAACTCACTACATCAGTTTGCAGGCTCAGTTTCAAGATGCCAATTCTAAAACTGGCCATTTTGAGGTGAATTTAGTCCCAGTCACACAGGCTGATAATCATGCCAGTAAGGATTTTATTTTTTTTTAAAAGGCAGGATTAAGAGGTTGATTGGGATTATCCAGATGGCCTCCAGCTTCCTGAGGCAAGTTGAGAAGGAAGTGAACCTCAATGGTCCTACAGGCCATTCCAAGCACTCCTGCCATGTCTATTGATCTTCCCTGCTCACCTGGGTGGTGATCTCGTCAAAACACACCCTGTAGTGGGAATGCCTCCTCATCCCACCGTGAAAGTGTGGCTGATTTCTCTCTTTTTTAAATGACTTTTTTTAAAAAGTGTCTGACAAGTGGTCTTGCGTTGATCCACTTACCCAGTTGCTTAGTCTGTTCTGTAATGAGGTGTTTCCCTGAAACTGGGAAACTGAATTACCTACAACTTACATAAATCATCTGCAGGAGAGCACAGAGTGCAACGTCTCCAAATTTGCCGACAGTACAAATAGGTCTTACTGCGATATGGATAAAGAATTCACATGAGTCTCCAGATAGGTTAAATTAGTGGTCAAAAACTTGGCACAGTTTAATATAGGAAAGTGAGAGGTGCACTTTGGTAAGAAGAATCAAAAGGAAGACTAGTATTTAAATGGAGAAAAACTCCAAAAAAATGAAGCACAGAAGGAATTGGGTGTTCTTGTGCATGAAGCATCAAAAGTTAACATAAAGGTGCAATTAGTAATTGAGAAAGCAAATGGAATTTTGGTCTATATTGCCAGTGATACTTGAAAAATGGAGAAATCATGAGGGGCATGGGTGGAGAGAATAGACAAGGTATTTTTACTCGGGGAGTCCAAAACTAGAGGGCACAGGTTTAAGGTGAGAGGTGAACAATTTAAAAATGATCTGAGGAGTAACTTTTCCACACAAACGGTGCTGCATGTACAGATCGAGCTGTCAGAGGAAGTGGTGGAGGCAGGGACAGTTAGATTTAAAATGCATCTGGATAGGTATATGAATTGGAAGGGATGAGGGGGCAATGGGCCAAAAGCTGGCAAAAAGGACTAGGTCAGATTGGGATGTCTGATCAGCGTGGACAAGTTGATTTCCTGCTGTAAGACTCTATGGCAATTATACAGGGTGCTGGTGAGGTAGCATGTGAAGCACTGCGTACAATTTTGGTCTCCATATCTAAAAAAGATGTACTGACTTTGGAGGTCATTCAAGAGATTCACTTGGTTGATCCTTGGGATGAAAGGGTTGACATATCAAAACAGCTAGATAGGTTAGGTCTTTATTCATTATAGCTTAGAAGAATGAGGTGTGATCTTTTTGAAACGTATAAGATTTTGAGGGGGCTTGACAGAGGGCATGCTGCAATGATGGTCCACTAGTCAGGGAGTCTCATGCAAGGGGACATGGTTTCATTTGTCTAAAACTGAAGTGAAGGCATTTCTCCTCTCAGTGGGTAGTGATGGAATTCTCTACCCCAGAAAGTTGTAGAGACTCGATCACAAAGTATTTAAAGAGGTGATTGGTAGAGTTTTGAAATAGAGGAGTTGAGGTCTATGAGGAGCTAGTATGAAAGAGCTGAATCCTGGAGCAGTTAACCCATTCTATGATAAAATGGCAGGATCGGCATGACAGCATGAATATCTTATTCTTGTTTCTATTACTTATGTTCTTAACTAGATAGGGAACTCATCTCCATTCCAACTGAGAACCTGAACTTTGATCAGATTTCCAATGGAAGCTGCTCCTCATTTGAAAGCAACTGCTTTTGTTTTCAATCTTTGTGGCAAAATTTCACTCCAATGACATTCCTTGTATTACTCACCTAATTCAAGGTCCAACTGACAGAGATATTGCGATGTACTAAGAGTAACCACCACCACTCGATGTCTCAAGATATCCTCTTTCTGTGGCATTTGAAAGGTGGAATGCGTGCTTGAAATCAAACAGTATTGTTGCACTACTGGATGCACAGTCTTCACCCATCGATTTCTGAAATATACCCTGTAATTGCAGAAACAACGTCAGGAAATTTCGAATTCAAATATATCAACCTTTACATTCAATTCTTCACTTACAAGTCCAATCTTTCTGCATCTAACAGATGTGAAATTAAAAACAAATTAATAGATCAGCGAAACAACCTGAACAGAACAATACCATACACTGAAGGCCCAATGAGCAGTGGTAGACTGCAGTGCACTTTAAGAAAATAAATTCTTCTATTTGAATGGTAGATTTTGTTCACACCATCTTAGCAAGTTAGAATTTGGGAAGGTCCCATTAGAAGCTATATCAACAAACAAGCTACAGGACTAGGCTGTTGAGCATCTTTGAACAGTGTATGGCACAGCAACAGGTACAAATAAATGGGGGCAGAACTTTGGGTAAAACATTCCACTCACTCAGTCATTTTAATAATCCTTCTCCAGTGCCATAGGGAAAAAAAAAGATCCTTTGATATTTTATCTTAGACTCACATAATAATCTATGATAATCAAAGCTATCCCATTCAGTGCCCAGATACGTATCTTTTAGCTAAGGCATCTGGTTAAGGTTCAGGAACACCGACTATGGTTGATAACACTTCTTCCTCACCATATCCCTTCCTAACCTATGACAGAGACTGTCCCATTGATTTGGCTCAGATCAGCAAACTCAGCATAATGCAGGGGTCAAAAGCTAGTATCTTCCCAACTGAATACAGGCAATGCCTACACATTCTGAGCATCCAGAAAGCTTTAACAATACCAGATGTTTGTTGTAAAAGACTTTAAAAAGTCAGAGTTATTAGGGATTGCTGGCAAGATCCTGCAGCAAGGCATGAACTTTGTTCTTGCCACACTAAAGATTATCTGAATCTCTGCAGAATTTGAACTGAACTCTGAGATTTCAGTTACCTAAATCAACATTGCTTGTAATGTTCAAAGAAATGCACATCAAAATCTATCCTCAACTAGTTGAACAGGACAAACTCAAAGTTCTTCAGAATCATCTATAGAGAAGACAGAAATACTTAAAAACATTTAAACTGCAGCACTGCATTAAGTTGGTCAATGAATTAACTGATTTTTACATTGGCTGAAAATAAACTTGAGCAAGTGATTCTATTTTATTTTCAAATCAACCGGCTCAGGTTTGGTTACAAATCTCTGGAGAATGTGGGGCTTGAATCTAGGTCTCCTGGTTCAGAGATAGGAACATTATCACTGCACGTGATTTCTGAGGTAATGCCTCAGACAGACTGCATCTTGGGGCACTTACAGAATTAAACATTTCCAGAGAAAAGTTTCAAATTAAGGTTATATAAAAATTACTTGAGAAAAATAAGTGAGGTATACAATGAGGAATTAAGGCTGATCTACTTAAAAGGTAAGATGCAAAACTCAGAATCAATTCAGAAGTGTTCCACAAGGTTATGAGGTTGTGAGTTCAAGTCCCACCCCAGGATTTGAGTACAAACTTTAAGGCTGACATTCCAGTATACTATTGAGTGAGTGATGCACGAGTGGAGATTCAAACAATTTGGAGGAGATATTAAACCAAGTGCCATCTGTTCGCTCAGATAAATGTAAAGAAATCCATGGTATTTTCTCAAAGAGAAGCAGAGAAATTATTCCATATCCTGGCCAATATTTATTGTTCAAACAGCATCTCAAAAACAGATTGTCTGGTCATTATCACATTATTGTTTTTCGAAGTTTGCTGCCAAGATGACACTGCCTGCCACATTTCCAACATTACAACTGGGAAAGGAACGAGATAAATTACAAGTCTTTTTTTTATTTGAGGAGAAAGTGAGGACTGCAGATGCTGGAGGTCAGAGCTGAAAAATGTGTTGCTGGAAAAGCGCAGCAGGTCAGGTAGCATCCAAGGAACAGGAGAAATCGACGTTTCGGGCATAAGCCCTTGATCCAACCAAACACAATAAAAACAATCTTTGGGTTCAACAAAAGGAAGGTGATATTGGAAGGAGGTTTCAATTTTTTTTTGACTACAAGATCAAGATAAATATTACCATTTGTAAAATAGCTGGGACTTTGCACAAAATCACTCATACATTTCCATAATAATTCTGAAGGCTCATTATAATGGATTAATAAGATAAATAAAAGGCAATCAGAGAATTGACTAATTTAGACTGTGACACCCACATCTGCAAACCACAACATTAAAATAAACGAAGATGTTGTATCACATCGTCACTAATACAAGATTTAAAGAAAGCAACTCAAAATATTCAATCTTTAGCAGTTGCTGAATGAGGCAAACCCTTTAAACCTCAGGGTTTCACAGAGACAGAAGACATCTTAATCTAAGAAAGGATTTTGAGCTCTACTTGGTCTTAAATGTTCACCACAGTTGAACACATTTTCAGTCAGGCGTGTCAACAACAGTTGTTACAATGAGTATAGGAGGTAGCCAGAAAAATGACAGAAACGGGTTCATCCGTCATGAGAAATCCCTTTGAATATTGGGATTTCTCGTGCCATTTAGAGAAATTTAAAGGAATAAGAGAAATTAGCCAGCAGTTTGTAACGCTGCATGGGTTTACGATGACTGAAGCATGTTTCTATAAATACATACACAAGACTTTAACAAGAAGGTTACAAATATTTTGTAAAATATATTTTAGTTATCACCAAAAGGCTTATCATTGTTTCTTCACACATTATTTAACTATTAAATTACAGAGAGAGAAAATCTAAACTTCTGGTTTGCTATGAGACGTTTTAAGACCTATCATCCCCAATTTGGTAGAGGGTAAAGGGAGGAAAGCGATATCTCATTATGCACCAGTTTGCAATGCATCATTCTAGCATTCAGTGCAAATATCAAAACCTGCAGACAGTCATTGCTTGGCACATCACATTACTGCATTAATCAGCTGAAGTATATTACTGCCAAGTAATAACTGTGTCAAATGTTTCAAAGTCATACCTGAGAGGCCGAGCCTGTGGATTTCCAGCTTCTACGTAAGGATGGAGATAATCTTTTATATATAAATCAGCAGCACTGTTAGAGTGGGTGCAAATAAGGATTCTGCATGAGGGAAAAAAAAACAATATTGAAGTGCAAACATAAAAGAAAATCAGGTCACACTAGCAGCAAGGAACACCAAATAACAAATGTTTGAATGAATGTTAAGGCAAGCATCACGACTTGCTCACTTTAAGCTTAAAATCACCTGCTAAAATATCCATTCTACACTTGCCTCAAGTTTCTGAAGATGAAATATGAACAAGACATCAAAATTCCCAAAAGAGACACAGCAGTCCTTGGTGGAGTCCTTTAAATGTGACTTGGCCATACTCCAGCATCTACTTTTGGTGTACAACTCTTCATGAAAAAAACCAAAGTATACTTAACAGCTAGCTTTGTTAAATACTTTGGTTAGTCTTATTGCCTTTCAATCAACCAATATTCAGGAATCTCATTGTCTCATTAACAAATGGCTCTCCCTAATTGACACCCCCATTCCCAAACACACACACAAAAGATAGATAAACTGGTTCCTCACTCATTATTTTAATCTTCATCTGCTCATTTCCAACATGCACATAAACAACTTCAAGATTTATAGAACCGTATCACAAATGTATTGCACTGTGAACTATTCCACAACTGTAGAAACAACTGTTGTTAGAGGTGACACGAGCAGGGAAGTTGGTCAAGTAGGAAACAACAGAAGTATTACACACTGTGAAAAATATATCATGCCTTAAATGGAAGCGGACAAGTACGTAGATGTTGTATAAACATAATATGCACTAGAGGTGCTTGAGTTTGCATGGATTGGATGCCATAATCCACTTGGATGGTCAAGCTGAAATGGCAGGTCTAATGCTGAGCACAGGATTCACCCAGTAGAGTACACAGTTTGAAAAGAAGAGCTTGGAAAGCCACTTGCCTGAAAGTCTTTGGCTCAGTGAATCTAACTGAATGATTCACTGTCAGGATTTAGCGTGAACAAAGATACATCTATTGTGTGAAACATTTCAGCACGTTCTGAGATCTACATAGTGGAGAATGGGATTGCTTTTTGTAGCTCCTTTCTGACCGAACAAGGACCAACCACAGCAGTATCAGTAGAAGAAAACAGACACCTCCAGTGAAGCTAGGGTGGAAGTGACATGAAGGTAGCCACATGCACTGCACAGGATGATGGACCTCCAGTTTGCTGAGGAACGGTGTTTAAGAAAGCAGTGCTTCAGGAGTCAGCTGGGACTGCCCAGCGTTACCTGCTCCAGCACGGTTAAACAATACATCTGAAAGCTTGGGTGAAAGATTGCACAAGGACAGCCAATATCAAGTTGCAATAATCAAAGAAATTCAACAACAACCTTGTTTTAAGGCATGCAATTTTGCTTTAAGCAGGTACCATGTCTTCAAGACATCTTGCCCTCAAAAAAAGTGAGCTGCCCACCTGTGCTTGAAATCATTCAGATGCCTCATTGGAAATATTTAAATAAGGCCTGACTGTCAAAGACTTTGGAACCCCTCAATGAACCTACGAAATGGGTAAATAGCCTACTCAACCCATCCATTAGATACCCAAACAGAACTCGCAGTGAAAAACAAATCTGAACTAATTGCTTGTTTTTGAGATCTGGCATTTTTATAAATTCAAAAATATTGCATTCAGCCAGTAGTTGAAATCTGAGTTTGGATTGTGCAGGATGGGTAAATTATTCAATATTAAAGACTAGCCATCTCTCATTGCTTTGCATACACAGATTAAAAGCTAGGATCAAGAGTCATGCAAAAAATGGTAAGGAGGTAGCACACAAATGGATTAGGTGCACAGATTTCACATCTTTTTTTGCATCCCTATGTTTATTACATGCTTTGAAAGGTAAATGATCTGACCTCTTCAAACAGTTGGAAAACTATACAGAAGTGGCTCAATTACCAATTAGTGGAAAAAAACTAGATAATGAGTTACCTCTTGCTCAAAAACAAAAATGGTTTCATTTATACAGTCTTAACATTGGATTATTGGATGCAGCTTGGAGCACCATGAGCCAAAACTAGGGAATAACGTAACAAACAAAAATACAATAAATTCAGATAAGAAATGGGTGAAATTAATTTCCAACTTCCTTATTGAGAACAGATTAAATCCTCAATGGCTGTTCTGACAGTTCTTGGGAGTTGTAACATTTGGATGCTCAAATCTCCAAGTTGTATTTTCACTGCATTTATTTTAGCCAAAAGTAAAGCCATCTGTTGGTACACAATTCCTGTCTCACATACAGCTGCATTTCAAAAATCGGTGTCTTATAAGCCTATCAAGCATATTAAATAAGCAGATATTTTTGTTACTATATGATTGTTACATACCTACATGTTTTAACCGGGTTATTTCGTCTTTACATGAATTTGATATAAGCCTTATTAGAATTCATTGTTTGGTTTATGACTATATTTCTTGTATAAAATATTATTGTACACATTTCAGAATGTATAAATATTTTTCTCAACCACTAGTGGAGGTTATTTTTTTAAATGAACTGACTCAAACAAACATCAAAAAATCACCAAGAACAGTCTAATTTTCATCATGGTGGAGTTGCAGTGAAAAATGCATTGAGAGTACAAACATTGAAAACAGGAGCAGGAATAGGCCATTCAGTCCTTAGATATTGGTCTGCTATTCATTCAACCCAGTACACTGTTCCCACTTTCTCCCCACACCCTTTGAATGCTTTCAAGGAATTTGATATCGTTCTCAGGGGCAAAGGGATCAATGTTTTGACCTCAACCATTTACTGTGGCAGAGAATTTCATAGGTTCACCTCTTGTTGGGGGAGTGATTTCTCCTGATCAAGTCCTAAATGGCCTACTCTGCACCCTTCTGCATCCTCTGGGCTCCTCAGTCATCAAAAACATCTTTCCTGCATTTAATCTGTCTAATTCTGTTCGAATTTTATAGATTGACATGAGATGCCCCCTCACTCTTCTAAATTCCAGCAAAAATAGATATAACTGATCTAGTCTCTCTTCATGGGTCAGTCCTGCCAGCTCAGGAATCTGCAATGCAATCCATCCATGGCCAGAACATCCTTCCTCAGGTCAGGAGACTAAAACGGTTCACAATATTCCAGGCTTATTCTCACAAAGGCCCTGCACAATTGCAGCAAGATATCCCTGCTCCTGCACTCAAATCCTCCGGCTATGAAGCCCAACATATGATTTGCCTTCTTCATTGCCTGCTACACTTACATGCTTATCTGCAGTAACTGGTGTACAAAGACACCTAGGTCTCATTGCATTTCCCCCCCCCCTCTCAATTTATAACCATTCAGTATACTCCCCTCAATCCTGTGCATGTTAATTTTACATGCTAATCTCTTATGTGGGACCCGATCGAAAGCCTCCTCAAAATGCAATTAAACTACATCTACTCTGCTTGCCACATCCTTAAAGTTCCCAGTAGATTTGTTTTTGTAGATCCATAGACTCTGTCCGATCCTGTCACTGTTTGCCAAGAGTTGTTAAATATTTTATTATTTGGAGGTGCTGGTGTTGGACTGGGGTGTACAAAGTTAAAAATCACACAATATCAGGTTATAGTCCAACAGGTTTATTTGGAAGCACTAGCTTTCAGAGTGCTGGTCCTTTATCAAGTGGTTGTGGAGTATAAGATCGTAGGACACAAAACTTTCTCCAGGTCGTCTTGCTGTAACATGCATTTCGTTAACACATTCGCTATGACGAATTGGGGACACTTCCTAAAGCTCAAAGTTTTAAAGCATGTATTGGTTATAACGCAATTCCAGCCACGTTAGTTTAAATGGTGCTGCTATTAGACGTTTTTCTCATAATACAGGACTGCACAAGAATGGAACTACTGTGTTCTAGCAGAATTGACTGTACCATATTACACTTACTCCTCAACGGTGTCACACAGATACACTGCCGATTATTTCTTTCTCATATGCAATACCCAGTCTAGGACGGCCTGTTCTCTCACAGGTTCCTCAATATATTTATTCAGAAAACCATCCCAAACACAGTCAGTACTGCTAAGTTCATTCATATATTGTACGTTCCCTGGCAAACTGTTATCAGCTCAGAATGCATAGTTGTAATTGGTTCAATCCAACCCATTTTTAAACAGTTTGGCAGGGTAACAAGATTTCTGAAAACACAATCATCAGTAGAATTCTTGGAGCAGCCTAGATTAAACTTCAAAATCCCAACTATACGAGATGATGGATTTGAATACAAATAATTTTGACAACTCACATACAGGGCATCTTTAATCATTGCTGGCAGATTTCTAGAACAAAACTAATGCAGATAATTATTTTCCACATGTTCTTTACAGATGATGGTACATTGTCCACCAATATTCTCAAGGATATTCACGTGCCGTTCCACTACTTTGCTCCACAGGCTCAATATTTCGGCCTTACAATCAATTTTGAAAAGGCTTAAATTATGGTTCAGGTTGCATATAAACACCCAAACACAACCACTGTGGATGCATTCAACATCTTATTGTTATGGTCACAGTCAAATTCTATCTAATCCTCACCACTCAATATGTATCAACTACCACCATCAAATTAAGTGACATAATCATTTCCATTTGCCCTGCCCTGGTTGCAATGTATTATTGGCATCGAATGGCAGGAAAGATGTGTAACTTAACTTTTCAATGTTGCAATACATCTAGATTTGAGGTCAAATTCAAAGGGGCCAGTTTTGTTGGTCTTGGTGAGCCGTTTGTACTGGTCAACACTGACTAACTGTTTCAAGATCTTCACAGCCAATTATACCAAAACTTCCATCACATAATTTGGCACAGAGCAAGAATCAAATCTCAGTTATTCTTTGACTGTTTCATTCAATTATTTGCTGGAAAGAATCTTCAGGTCATTGGCACAACCCTTATTACATCATGTAAGTGAATGTGTTTTAAAATTAACATAGCATAGTTACCAGAGTTGAAAAATGTGGTGCTGCAAAAACACAGCAGGCCAGGCAGCATCTGAGGAGCAGGAGAATCGACGTGTCTGGCATAAGCCCTTCTTCAGAAATCTTTTCCTGAATTCTGAAGAAGGGCTTATGATTCCTGAAGAAGGGCTTATGCCCGAATTGTCGATTCTCCTGCTCCTCGGATGCTGCCGGGCCTGCTGTGTTTTTCCAGCACCACATTTTTCAACTCTGGTCTCCAGCATCTGCAGTCCTCACTTTCTCCTAGCATAGTTACCACCCAATTCTCGAAGAAAAAGGTGCTTTCTTTTGAAAGAGGTTTACATAAAGCAGAACATTGTCAATGTGTAATGAAATATTGCAGTAAAAAGCTCACCTTGTATCCTGCTGTTTCAGTATGTGTTTGACTGCCTGAGCCAGTGTAAATGTTTTTCCTGTTCCATAGGGACCGATGATGAGAACTGGAGGAAGTGGGATGGAAAGTGGAGTTGTGATTGCCAGAATAGCCTCCTTCTGTTTAGTATTTAGCCGGGGATCCAACTGCTCATCCCATTGTCTACTCCAGTAAGACAAAACAAAAAAGCTATTTGCAACTTATGCAGCTTTCAAAACCAACATGTCTTAAAAAGTCAGAATTTTCAAATAAATCCGGTTTTACATTATCCAAACCAAGTTACACCAAATTTTATATAATATATGTATATATATACACCCCACAAATAAAAACCATATTTAGTTGATTTCCAGCAACTTCTGCTTTTGCTTCTGATTTACAGCATCTGCAATTCTTTCGGTTTTTAGAAATAAGTATATTTATAATAGAAAATAAGTTGCTGTATTTTGACACACCCTCTTAAGGTTTTACAAATTTGCTCCATTTGGGGAGTTGTACCAAATTAATCAGTTGAATCTTGTGAAAGAGAGAAAAGATGATTCTCTGTAGAGGATCCAATATTTTCCAAAAACTGGGTCATAAAGGAGCACCATCTGTTTATTGATGAGGACCTTGGACCAAACATTTTATTTGCAACTCATTTAGTTTGAACAGTACTAATTTTCCACTAAGTTACAGATTGCACAGTTTTCGTCGGTGCATTATTCTTTCAGGACATGTAATTAGCAGGTCTACTCTTCTTATAGCACTATACACAAGAGAAGGCAGCAATTTCTTTGCATGGAAGGTGCTTAGCATTTTATGTTAAATTGAAACAGAAGAGTTTCATTCAAGTGAATAGACGGGAACTATGCACAAGATGCTAGTTAGACTAAATATTTGCATGTAGAAAGCTTATGTTTAGATTAGATTAGATTACTTACAATGTGGAAACAGGCCCTTCGGCCCAACAAGTCCACACCGCCCCGCCGAAGCGCAACCCACTCATACCCCTACCCCTACATTTACATTTACCCCTTACCTAACACTACGGGCAATTTAGCATGGCCAATTCACCTGACCTGCACATCTTTGGACTGTGGGAGGAAACCGGAGCACCCGGAGGAAACCCACGCAGACACGGGGAGAACGTGCAAACTCCACACAGTCAGTCGCCTGAGGCAGGTATTGAACCCGGGTCTCTGGCGCTGTGAGGCAGCAGTGCTAACCACTGTGCCACCGTGCCGCATGTTGTGCAGACTCATCTTCAAAAATGCCTGTTGGATTTATAAATACAATTAAAGGCATTTCCCACATTTTCTGCATATTTGATCAAGATAGTGAGCTTTACAGAATTTTTTTTGAAAAGCTCCTAAATTTTAAAAACTTTAATTATGAAAATCAATTAGTTACATGCTGCTAGCCTCACACAAACTATTAATCACAATAAACAGGTTAAGCACCACCCCCTGACATTTTCTGCATTTGTGCATGAATATACATGAATGCAAATTGCTGTGACCCGCTCTTCTCTCGGTCACAGAGCAGTCAATCCAGTCTGATCTTTTTGAAAACACGGGTGAAGGGCTAAGAAATGTAGCCAATTCTATATAATAGCTTCAATAAAGCCATCTGTGACGAGCTGCATGCCTGATGTAATATTAATGCCACATTCTCAAGTGCCACGTTGTTGGCACACCATACCTGATGGGACTCCAGGGAATTGTAGGAAACATGCAGACATCTGGAAAGAGAATACTGTTGTCCTTGATTCTGTCCAGGGCATAATGCATTTCGCAGAGAGGCAAGCGATTGAGTTGAAATTGAAGTTCAACCTATAAATCAATAAGATAGTTGTAAACAGTTCAAAAATGTCCAATAAATAGGTACCAATAATCTTGCATCAGCTTCAGTACACTGTGTTAACAAAAACAAACTGACATAATTTAAACAGAGGCTGCGTATGCAGCTTACATGCAGAGTGCAAAAAAACCTAACAAGATTTTAACCAATACATTTTATTTTCAAAATCTGCTTTCAAATCAGATTTTCAGCCTCCGACTGTCAAAAGTGCCCTTCATATTGTTTGAGATAGTGTCAACATTATACAATGTGAAAGAGAGAGCAGTTACATGAGGAGATTCCCAACTTCCCAGAAATTGGAACTGAAAAACATGAATGGAAATTCATTTTCCAAGGAGCTTGATGCAGGCAAGCAGGAATAAATTTCAAGTAAACTAACACAACAGTTACTTTTGCATAACAAATTAGTTGTAAGGTTCAATCATTCCTTCAACAGCTGACAGCTGTTATAGATGGATATAAATGCACTGGAAAAGGTGGTAGGCACAGTATGATATCACCTTAACTGCATGGGTGAGGGAGAGAGAACACTCTCATCTTTGGGCTGCTCACCAAACCTTTGGATGCAAACAGAATCATGGCCCATCAAATTCAAGCTGGTGCTGTCCCAATCAGATTGAAAAGATTAATTTAACTCTTTTAGGAAACTAATATTATTGCAAATGTCTATTACAAAGTACAGACTGCTTTCTGCAGCATTGCAATAAAATATGTAAGATTTTTAAAGAAATATTTCCAACATCAATAGAATATTTCACAAGTGTATCTGATGTGCCTGCCTCTCATCTCAGAACAGAATATTGCCTGGATTGAAGTGTATTAGCTAAAAGGAGAGATTGGACAAACTTGGATTCTTTTGCTAGAGTGTCAGAGGCTAAGGGGCGATCTGATAGAAGTAGGAATAAGTATAACAGGCATAGGGTGTAGAATTGGAGTCTTTTCAGGGTGGAAATGTGAAATACGAAGGGTCATAGGTTTAAGGTGATAGGGGAAAAAGTAACGACATGAACCACGTGCAAACAGATGGAATTAGTTTAGAATGATATCATTCTTGGCACAGAACATAGTGGGCCAAAGAACCTGTTTCTGTGCTGTACTGATCCATCTTCTGAAACAGTCAAAGCCAAAAATTAAAATCATAACAATGCAGAGTAAAATGAGTTTTCTGCATTCACTTTATGGTGCTCAATTATAATTAAAAAGCTTGGTGGAGCATTTAGCTTTTTTACTTCCAATCTTCAGTAGACCATGCCTGTGAGATCCTTGATGATCACAAAATGACAGTCAAAATTAAATATTGAGATATGACACAGTATTCAATAAGAACTCTCTCAAACTAAAACGTGTATAGGATACAAAGTGGAGATCAAGGGGACCATCAATGAAGTATCTTACTTTCATATTTATTACCCAATGCATTGCACTTCAAAACCCTAACTGTAAACCAGCACCAAATGAAGGAGGTAAACTTTTGTGCCAAATCATGTCTTTCTGACTGTTTTTTTTTTAATAACTTCACTGGTCAGATATCTTTCTTTACTTTTTCATGTGGTATGGGAACAACTGGCAAGGCCAAACATTTGAGACCAATCCTAAATATCTTTCAACTAAATTGCTTCCGAGACCATTTCGGAGGAAAATTAAATGTCAAACATATTCTTGTGGGTCTGCAGTCACGTGTAAGCCAGAGCAGTTAAGGACATACAGTCAGAGATCATAGAGATGAACAGCACAGAAACAGATACTTTGGCCAAACTCATCCATGCCAACCAGATATCCTAAACTAATCAGTCCCATTTGCCAGCATTTGACCCACGTCCCTCTAAACCCTTCCTAATTATTGTATTTATCCAGATGCCTTTTAAATGTTGTAATTGTATGAGCCTCCAGCACTTCCTCTGGCAGCTCATTCCATACAGGTTCCACCTTCTGTACGAAAACATTGCCCCTTAGATCCCTTTTAAATCTTTCTCCTCTCATTTTAAACCAATGCCTTCTCGCTTTGGACTTTTCTATCCCAGGAAAGAGACCTTGACTATTCACCTTATCCATGCCCCTCATGATTTTATAAACCTCTATAAGGTCACCCCTCGGCCTCAGATGGTCCAGAGAAGAAAACCCCAGCCTATTCAGCCTCTCCCAATAGCTCAAATCCTCCAACCCTGGCAACATCTTTATAAATCTTTTCTGAACCCTTTCAAGTTTCACAACATCCTTCATATAGTAAGGAGACCAGAAATGAACACAGTATAGCAGAAGTGGCCTAACCAATGTCCTCTGCAGCCGCAACATGACACCAATACCTATACTCAATGCACTAACCAATTGATGCAAGCATATCTAATGTCTTCTTCACTACCCTGTCTACCTGCGACTCCACTTTCAAGGAACGATGAACTTATACTCCAAGGTCCCTTTGTCTGGCAGTACTCCCCAGGACCTTACCATTAAATGTACAAATCCTGCCCTGATTTGCCCTACGAAAATGCAGCACCACCTTACATTTACCTAGATTAAACTCCATCTGCAACTCCTCAGCCCATCTCACCATCTGATCAAGGTCCCATTGTACCGTGAGGTAACCTTCTTGGCTGTCCACTACACCACCAATTTTGGTGCCATCTGCAAATTTACTAACCATAACTCATATATCTCATCTAAATCATCTATATGAATGACAAAAAGCAGTGGACCCAACTGATGCCTGTGGCACACTGCAGGTCACAGGCCTCCAGTCTGAAAAGAAACCCTCCACCACCCCGTCTCCTACTTTGAGCTAGTTCTGTATCCAAATGGCTAGTTTCCCTGTATTCTATGCAATGTAACCTTGTTAACCAGTCTACTATGCGGAACCTTGTCAAACATCTTACCGAAGTCTATATAGACAACATGCTCTGCTCCACCCTCAACAGTTTTATTCATCGATTCTTCAAAAAAAAGCATGCACAAAGCCATGTTGACGATCCCTTCCCAAAGGACATTTGGAAACTAGATAAGATTTTAAGACTAGTGGTGATTTCTTCAGTCATCATACCAAAGACAAATTTTAAATTCAATTACTTACTCTGGAATAGAAATTTACCAGTTGCCATAGTGCGATTAAGGCATCAATTCTAAAAAGATAGTTACGCCAATATTTGGCACTTATATTCAGCGCACTAGCACCAAACAGATTTTAACACCGTTGTCTGTATGGCAGTAACTTCCCTTTTGAAACAAAAGTTCAAATCACAAATTGTTGCCAGTACCATAAAATAGCATTGTGAAACCAAAGTTATCTTGCGCTTGAAGCCTAATTTAAGGTTTACAATTTACACCGAACTGGTAAAATGCAGTTCAGTGCAAAGTAAGCTTCCTATCTTTATGACTTGCTTTAGATTAGATTAGATTACATTACAGTGTGGAAACAGGCCCTTCGGCCCAACAAGTCCACACCGACCCGCCGAAGCGTAACCCACCCATACCCCTACATTTACCCCTTACCTAACACTACGGGCAATTTAGCATAGCCAATTCACCTGACCTGCACATCTTTGGACTGTGGGAGGAAACCGGAGCACCCGGAGGAAACCCACGCAGACATGGGGAGAACGTGTAAACTCCACACAGTCAGTAGCCTGAGGTGGGAATTGAACCCGGGTCTCTGGCGCTGTGAGGCAGCAGTGCTAATCACTGTGCCGCCCAGTGCTCCAATACCTGTTCAGTTTGATTGAAGGAAAATAATAATTATATGCCCTGCACTGAAGTAGATTATATATTCACAAGAAAGTTTGTCCAATTTTACATTTTTTTTAAAGAAGTTAATTTTTTGTACAGTTATTTTCACATATGTGCCAAAAGTTTCATACTTCTTTTTCCCAGTCAAGAACAAAGTACAGAAAATGTTTGATTTGCTTTGCTAATTTCCTGCTCAATGCACTGATTTATGCTGCAGTACAGATCCATAGACACTTTCTGGAAATTCACCCAAGCAGCTAACTGACAATGGGAGCTATCACATACAAAAATCTGATCACCAAAGAATTAATGCCAATTTTCCTATCCTAATCAAGGAATTATGGTACCAATTTTAATCAGCCTGAATGCAGAAGGAAAACACTGCTGAGCATAACTGTGATGAAAGGTCACTGACCTAAGTCATTGGCATTGCTCGCTTCACAGCCTGTCTTACTGAGTGTTTCCAGCATTTTTCATTTTTCTCCTCGAAGACTGCTTCAGCTGATACTGCAGCACAGACTGGCATTCAAAAGTGGGATCTTCATGGTCTCTATGACTTAAATGCTCACTACGTTAACCATTCTGGGACATGGCCAAAGTTGTCAATGTGTTGAAACTATCTATTCTTCAAAATTCAAGATACAGATATTGCCATGTTCTGTACACAGAGACTCAAATAATCGTGGAAGCAATGGCTTTCTTTACATCCAAGTACAATTAATTCTTCTATTCTAGACACTGATAACATGGTTGTGAACAATGCAAATCTTATCACAGTCAAGGTAGCAGTATTACATTAAAATCTGAAGGCAATCTGTTCAATGACGCCAAGGGATGTTTGCAGCTCTAAACTGAGACAGCTTCAGATTGAACACTAGTATAGACATCACTTGAACCTAAAAATTCAAGTTACTGCATGCCCAAAGAATTATAGCCTTTTCTTGCATACTTTCTTCCTTGTTTTATTTGTCTTGGTTTTATTTGTCTTCAAAGTGTGATTTGGTCGAGTTACTAATGTTTAATGATCAAAGCAATGGCCAAGCTGACCACACATTTGTGGGAGGGGAAAAACATGAGTTATCATGCAACACAGATAGATGACTCATCCATTCTGTTGGTCAGAAATGGTGCATTCTATGGGAACAGGTTGGAATATTGTCAAGAGAATCACATGAATAAAATGTACAATCTAAGAAGCAAAATAAAACCATCTGCTGAAGGTGTCCAAGATCAAGTGTAAAAAAAAAAGCTAGTCTCCCCACCGGAAATACCTTGTCACAATAATCCTGCAATACACTAGCCACTTTATTAATGAATGCAAAAAGCACAAATGGATACAATGAACAGTAGCGACATAAATTACCTGCATTTCTCTGTCTGCTCGAAGTTTTAGCTCCTCACAGCAATCCTTGGTCAACCTTAAGTAAATGCATTCTTTCGTTTTTTCCTCAATCATGGCTTCGTAAACCTTTTCTTTGGTTCCCTGGGCTTGCATGGACCTCTCTTTAGTTATTGGCAACAACAGGACAGAATTGACTTTGGTCATTACCAATCGTCCAGCCAATGTTTCTTCCGAAAGAGTCTCAGTGAGTTTGAAGCGAGCAAAAAGTTGTCCTCCTTGAGCATATTTAGCACCGCCTGAAACACCAGTAAGCATGAAGTTTGCTACCAGATATAAATTTACTTTAATGTTGAACCTGCAAATTTAAAAAAAAAGTCACCTCATTACAAAGGCAGAAATTTTCAAGTATATATACAATGTTTAAATTTAAACCATGGTGATCGGATATACAAACTCAATTGTTTCCTCATTAAGAAAATTACATTGATGCAACATGTGGAAATAAGTTGTTTTGAAAAATGTACAAACCACACATGTAAGATGGGTCTATAACCTGGCAATCTGCATTATTCAATACCAAGTTCAAATCAATCACCAGTTAATCCCAATTTTTATTTTCTTCTTTTGCCATCCTAACATTGATGGCCACAATTCCCCAGGCTATGAGGGCCATCTAATAACCCAGGGACATTGAGATCTGAGGGAACTATTTCCAACTGATATTTTTTGAGTTCAAAACTGTCGCAGAGATAAAGACCTAAAACGTTTCTTGATAAAATACCTTTCACAACTTCAGTACATTCCAAAGTGCTTCATAATCAATGAAGTATTTTTGAACTACATTCGCTGTTGTAGGAAACACAGCAGTCAATTTGTGCATAGCAAGCTCTCACAAATAACAGTGCAACAATGAACAGATATAATGTTTTACTGATCATGATTCAAGGGTAAGTATTGACTGGGACAAATGAGAAGTGTCATAGCTCTTCTTTGAAATAGTGCCATGGGATCTTTACATCCACCTGAGAGAGATCCCTGTTTATCATCTCATCTGGAAGATGGCACTTCCAATACTGTGAGCTGTAACTTCCTTAGTGCTGTTTTATATTGTCAATCTAGATTTTTGTGCACGAGTCTCTGCAGTGACTTGGAGTTTTAACGTTCTAAGTCAGAGGTGAAAGTGCTATCTCGAAGGGTTCAAAATATTCACTGGGTGAATTTTGCTGTAGAAAATCAATCATGGGGTGACAAATGAGAGAAGAGTTGCCTCCATCAATTGTCAATTTTTAAAAAATCTCTTGCTAGTTGACACCTGTTTTCTTGTACCATTTAAATCCTGCAGTACTTAAGAAATTATTGCTTTCTTTGTATGCTGTGGTTTTCAGTTTGATAGAGGTGTGGTGATAATTCTGGATTTTAATTAATTTAGTTTCTGAAAGTCCAAATACCCAAATTGTCAACAAAATACAGAAGGAAATGTTACTATGGGACTTGTCAGTTAATAAATGAATTAGTGAGAATAAAAAAAGCTTCTGAAAACTTAAAAAAAATTCCCAGAAAATCGAAGTATCTCACAAAAGGAAGCTAAGGCAGAATTATTATGGTAAAGGATTAAAAATTAAAACAATTGTTACATTAGTGGGACTACACTGCAAACACTACTTGTGGGAGGTAAATGTAAGATAATATCTGTAGAAAGCTTACAGACATTAACAGGAATAACTTATTCATATAGGAGATATGAATTGCCACTCACAAATTGAAACAGGAGAATTCTTATTATCTGCACAGCACTTCAAGAAAGGGAGAGACATTCCTCAATCTGAATATGAAAAATGAAATGATCAGGTAGATGACATTAAACGTGAAGAGTACCTGGGAGTAATGGACGTTACACAGTAGATTTAAGACTCGAGCAGAAAGGGAAACACAAAAACCAAAATGTGAAGTCAGCAGATGAATTACAGTAGATACAGCTAAATGAGATTGGAAAAAACATCATCGCTTAATTTTAGATCAACAACTAGTTTAGCTTTTAAAAGAAAACAGCAACATTGTCAAAAAACATTTAAGACTAAGCACTGGTTTAGGATGCTGCAGATAAACAGAAATCAGAAAAAAAAATCTTAACAAGTCAAATGGACAACAATTTTAAAAATAGAAAACAAGGTGAGCTTGAGGTGGGCACCTGGAAAGCAGAGAGGAAGTGAGAGGAGAGAAATTAAAACAATGAATAGCACATCCTTTTACAAAAATTTCGGTTAAAAGAGAATGGTTAATTGTTTACTTTTGGCAGATTTGGGGAAGAGGAGACACTCAAAACAGTGAGTCACTAGCAGTGAAACTAATCTTGTAATGGATGCTTAACAAGTGTTTTGTTTCAACATTCACAAAGAAGAATAGTGGGGAAAGCACCCAAATTGTTTAAAAGGAAGAGAAGAGGATCATGGAGAATCTTTCAATATTGACAGCTTTGCAGCCCTCTGCAAATGTACAACCAATCAGCCAAAAAGGCTAACTTGGAGTTAGAGCATGAATGTAGTCGGGAAAGTTTTGAAATATTTAATTGAAGATTAAATTAGTAAATAGTTATGTTGAGAAGATACATAAATGCAGACTAGTTAAGTCCAAAAGGACATAGCCGTTAGATTGGGCCTATGGCAGGTAGTGAAAAAACTAACAAGAAAAGTTCAAAGGTTCATCAGATATCTAAGCAGAATTTGGCCATTCGGTACATCTGTCATTCGATCACGGCTGATATGATTTCCTACTTTCTCCCTATAACCTTTCAACCCATTACCAATTAAAAATCTGTCCAACACCACCTTAAATGTACTCACTGTCCCAGCATCTGCCACACTTTGAGGTAGCAAATTTCACAGATTCAGAACCTTTTGGGAGAAGCAGTCTCTCCTCAACTCACAAATTAGCTGTCACTTATCCTAAGACTTCGACCTTTGGTCCTAGAATGCCCCACAAGAGGATGCATCTTCTCAACATCTATTTTATCCATACCTTTTATCATCTTGAATACCTTATTTTTCTAAATTCCAGACAGTATAGGCCTAAACTGTTCAATCTCGTTTCTTGCAACAAATCCCTCATATTTGGGACCAATCAAGTGAACCTCCTCTGAACTACCTTCAATGCAACTACATTTTCCCTTAAATAAGGGGACCAAAACTGTACAAAATATCCCAGGTGTCGTCTCACTAATGCCTTGTATAGTTGCAACAATACGTCTTTATCTTTATATTCAATTCCTTTAGCTATAAAAGCCAACATTTCATTTGCTTTCTTTATTATCTGCTGTACTTGAATGCTACTTTACTGTGACTCATGAACAAGGACACCCAGATCCTTTTGTACCTTAGCACCTTGAAGTCTCTCCCCATTTAGATAACAGGTCACCTTCCTATTTTTCCCGACCAAAATGCATGACCTCACACTTATCCACGTTGAACTTACATTTTGGCCCACTCTCCGAACCTACCTATATCTACTTGTAAGGTTCTTATTTCCTCATTGCAATTTACCTTCCTGCCTATTTTTGTGTTATCAGCAAACGTGGTTTTCAAGCCTTCTGTCCCTGTATCCAAGTTGTTAATGTAGATTGTAAATAGCTGGGGCCCAAGGATCAAACCCTGTGGCACCCCACTGGTTGCATCTTGCCATCCAGAAAAAAAAATTATCCAGTCTCTGTCTTCCATCTATCAGCCAGTTACTTATCCAAGCTAATAAATTACCCCAATCCTTATGATCCATTCTTGCGAATTAATCTTTTGTGCGGCACCTTATCAAATACCTTCCAGAAGTCCAGATATATTACATTTACAGTAACCTCACTATCCACTTTGTTTGTCACATCTTCTAAGAATTCTAGGAAATTTATTAAACATGATTTTTCCTTCATAAATTCATGCTGACTCTGATGTTTTGACTTTCCAAATGTCCTGATATGACTTCCTTGATAACTGATTCTAACACTTGCCCAACAACAGATGTTAAATTCACTGGTCTGTAATTTCCTACATTTTGTGTCTCTCCCTTTTTTGAATAAGGATGTCACATCAGCAATTTCCAATCCACTAGAACTTTTCCCGTGTCTAAGCAATTTTGAAATATTGTAACCAATGCATCCACTATCTCTGCCGCCACTTCCTTTAGTACCCTAGGATGTAGGCCATCAGGCACAGGGGGCTTGTCTGCCCTCAATCCTAATAGTTTGCTGAGGACCTTTTCCTTATCAATGTTGAGTGTGCTAAGTTCTACCCTTTCTATTGCCTCTGACGTGCCCGTTCCAATAGGAATTGTACTATTGTCCTCCATCATGAGAACTAAGGTAAAGTACTGATTGAGTATCTCTGCCATCTCAGTGTTCCCCACTATTAACTCTCTGGTTTCATCTTCCAAAGGATCAACATTCACATTAGCAACTCTCTTCCCTTTTATATACCTATAGAAGCTTTTGCTATCCTTTTTATATTTTGTGCTTGTTTTCTTTTGTAATTTACCTTAGTTCTTTTGATTAATTTTTTAGTATCCCTTCATTTACATTTGAAAGTTTCCCAGTATTTTGGCTTGCCACTGGCCTTTGCAATACGGTATATCTTAGGTTTTGACTTTATTTTGTCCTTGATCTCCTTGTTTAGCCATGGCTATGTTTTACCCTCCTTACCATCTTTCTTTCTCACCGGGAGATATTTTAGTGGTGAGGAATTAAGTAGCTCCTTAAAGAACTGCCACTGCTCATCTGCTGTCTTCCCTTTTAGCTTTCCTGCCCAATCCACTCGGGCCAAA
This sequence comes from Chiloscyllium plagiosum, assembly GCF_037043375.1. Taxonomy (NCBI): domain Eukaryota; kingdom Metazoa; phylum Chordata; class Chondrichthyes; order Orectolobiformes; family Hemiscylliidae; genus Chiloscyllium; species Chiloscyllium plagiosum. The sequence goes on along the minus strand of NW_028270163.1, from coordinate 52,798,144 downwards.
TCTGTCATCATGCCTATGTAATTTCCTTTGTTTAATTCCAAAACACTACTGTGGGACTCTATTTTTCCATTCCCAAACTGAATTTTCAATTCTACCATACTATGGTCACTACTCCTAGAGGATCCTTAACTATGATGCCATCAATTAATCTCTCATTACACAATACCAAATCCAGAGTCCCTGCTCCCTGATTGTTTCTTGGAGCAGTAAGTTGTGGAACCAATCTCTAAAACATTCAATGAACTCGTGCCTCGGGGCTCCACCTTTGCCAATTTGATTCTTCCAATCTATTTGCATATTAAGATCACCCATGATTATTGTTGTACCTTTCTTGCAAGCTTCTCACATTTCTTGGTTTATACTGTGTCCCACTGCAGAACCACTGTTTGGGAACCTACAGATTACTCCTACCAAGCACTTCTTCCTTTTGCTATTTCTTGTTTCTGCCCAGACTGATTGTGCATCTTGATCTCCCATGGTTATGTCATTTCTCATTGAATCTCAATTTAAGACTGGGCATCTAAGGAGCACTGAATTATCAGCAACAACTGCAGAGGGGGTGGCACGGTGGCTCAGTGGTTAACACTGCTGCCTCACAGCATCAGGGATCCATGCTCAATTCCTGCCTTGGGCAACTGTCGTGTGGAGTTTGCACATTCTCCCTGTGTCTGCGTGGGTTTTCTCCGGTTTCCTCCCACAGTCCAAAGATGTGCAGGTCAGGTGAACTGGCCATGTTAAATTGCCTGTAGTATTAGGTGCATTAGTCAGGGGTAAGTGTGGGGAGTGGGTCTGGGTGGGTTGCTCTTCGGAGGGTCAATGTGGACTTGTTGGGCTGAAGGACCTATTTCCACACTGTAGGGAATCTAATCTAATCAATCACAATGTGAAACCTAAACTCTAAACACATTCTCCAACCCATCTTTAAGACCAAGCAAAGGGAACAATCTGATTCAACGAAGATTGCAAGAGGACATACCAGGAGTAACACCAGGCTTACCTAAAAACCTGATGAAGCAACAAAAGACTACTTACAGGCAAACAGCACAAGCAACATGTGATGAATAATGTAAAGTAATCCCACAACAAATAAATCAGATCTAAGCTTTGCAGTCCTACCACACCTAGTCAAGAACAATAATGCACAATTAACTCACTGATGGTGATGGTTCCAAAAATGTCCTAATCGTCAATTACGGAGGAACCCAATACCTCTGCTCAAAAACAAGACTGAAGCACTTGTAAACATCTTCAGCCGGAAGTACCAAATGGACTCCTCAGCCTCCTTCTGAGTTCTGAGCAACACAGATGTCATTTTTCAGCAAATTCAATTCACTTTACCTGAAGTGGTTGAAGGCAGATAATACTATGAAGACAAAAGAGAAAATGCTGGAAAATCTCAGCAGGTCTGACAGCATCTGTAAGGAGAGAAAAGAGCTGACGTTTCGCGTCTAACTGACCCTTTGTCAAAGCTAAAGAAAAGGGGGGAATAGGGTGGTATTTCTACGAGGCTGAGAGAAGGTGAGTCATGGCTCCAGAAGGAAAGGTAGCAATAAAGAGGTGATAATGACAGTGCATGGAGAGATTATAGGGAGATTAGGAGCTGTGAATGACCAAGGCTGTGTGACAAAATATGTGGGGGTGGGGGGGGGGGGGGAGGGATGAAGCAGAGGCAAAATGGAAAACAGGGGAGAAGGGTAGCAAAGTGGGAAGAGGAGAGGAAAAAGGTGATGAGAGAGTGGGGAGAGAGAGAGAGAGACAGACAGACAGACAGACAATCAAAAAATACGAGGTACAGAACAGTGGAAAAAAAATTTAAAAAGATAAATAAAATAAATGAAATAAAATTATGCATGCAGAGATAGTTCATGAACTCATATTTTAATACTGTGAAGACCACAGGTTATTCCAGTGATAGTATTGAAGACTTGTGCTCCAGAACAAAGTGAAGTTATTCCAGTAGTTTCAACCCTGGCATCTATCCAAAGTCGATAATTACCCACAAAGAGGACAATATCAACCAAGCTCATTACTGCACAATTAATCTACCATCAATCATCAGCCAAGTGATGGAAAGTGCTATTAACAGTTCTAACAAATAGCACTTAATCAATAACCACTGATTCAATTTAGGTCTGCCATGCAGAGATAGTTCATGAACTCATATACCCATTAACACAGCCCTGAAGTCTAAAAAACATAACTGTCCTAAATACACACAACAGATAGCGCTGTGCAAGATTATTACACATAAATTCACCAGAATCCATGTGCTACAGAGATTCAATGGATTAAGAAATCACACTCTCTCAAATTACTAAGAATTCTGCATAAATTGCTAATAAGTTAATAATCACAATTGCAAAGCCTATAAAGATTCTGGTACAGGCATCAGAAATATTGACACAGAAATAGAGTTCAAGTAGGTGAATTGTGGTACAAGGAAGCAGAGAAAAACGGTGTTTGACAATCCTTAGAGTAAGAGAAACAATTTCCTAATGTCATTTGGTATGCCTTGTCAGGCAAAAAAATTGAGAAACAACAGTTTTCTAATTCACCTGCATGATCAACATTTGATATTAAAAGCTGTCTTATTGATGAGGGCACTTAACAAATACCTGAACTTCCGATGTCCTCTTGAAGAGGAATGATTAACTCAGAGCATTAACAATACTTCAATTTTGAAGTGTTACTATGCCACCTGCTGGTGCGATGATCTGCTGTACGAGGAGGCAAAGGATAGGAGGAGTAATTGTCATCCAAAGTACTTCTGAAATCTTTGGATGCGGTGTATATCAATGCACCCAATCTGTAAAGAAAACAAAGCTAAATCTACAAGAAGCTGGCCTTGAGATTTCCAGATGGCACCAAAATAGGAGGGATAAATAGATTAAGATTAAAGCAAGTACAAATTGGTACTGATGAATTGGGGGAAATGGGCTAAAAAAAAGTTGACTAAATTTGATCTCAATACATGTGAACTGACAACAAAAAAATTTCAAACTGTACTCCAAATGGAGGAAAGTTCAGGGCCATCAAAGGCTATATGTTCAGAAGACACTCAAGGCAGAAAACTACTCACACAAAAACCAATGATATTTTACTTTTTATCATAGGGATTCAAATATCCTTTATAAAATCTTGATAAAATCCAGCTCGAGCAGGTTTAGTCTATCAGATGAATCCAGAGGCTTTAATGAAAATATAACAGAATTGCTAGCAAGTTGGCTGGTTTGGATCAAATAGATATTTAGACTGCAAAAGGAACTACTTCTTGTTAGAAAGAAAATTACAGTAAATATTTCATGGCAGATATGTAAAATAAATAGAAACTTTATGTAGTTGAGACTATAGAATTCATTTCCACAATTCATGGTTAAAGTAGAAATTGCAGTATTCAATATAGCATGGGTGGATGAAGATAATAGTAGTGGGAGAAAAAATGGGAACTTGTTGGTAAAATGTGATTATCACTTCAGGTAGCACAAGTGGTCAGTGCTTAAGCAGACTGGTTGGGCTGACTGGCTGGTTTACAATTCTATTTATTTCCATGAAAAATCAATTAATTTCTACCATTTCATGGAATACCTGCGGTTGCAGACTATAATGCACTCTTGAATGGACAGTTAAACAAAATTTAGGCTGGTGAAGTGTACATTACTACTGTCCATCTTACATCTTTGAGGTGCCAGACGTAACTCCTTTGGTGGCACTGAATCAGAAGATCAAGGGTTCAGAACTCATTCTGAAGACTAGAGGGCAAAATCTAGGTTTATGCATGATTGCAGTGTGACGAAGTGCTGCCCTATTATATTCTTCCAGATGCGACGTTAGGTCGAAACTCAGTCTGCGCTCTCAGGTAGACATAAAAGATTTCATGACTCTATTTTGGAGAAGAAATGTGGACTGGTATTCCTGGTATTTTTTTCTTTCTACCAATATCAACAAAAGAATACCAAGTCATTACATTGTTGTTTGTGCCATAAATGTTTTGCATGTTTCCTACAGTACAGCAGCTCATGGACTGAGAAGCACTTTGTAATATTGTGAGGCCATGAAAGGTGTGATATAAATGCAAGTTCTTGCTTCATGAAACAAAATGACAAGCTAATTCTCACTTTGCAGCATCTCGTTAACTGCACATCAAGGTCAACAAGCTATTGTCTGTTGCTGCACAGTCTGTTTATACATCCAGAATGAATGCAACATCTACAGGAATAGCTTGTGTTGCAGTTCAGGGCACTTTGGGGGCTATGAGTTAGTGTGCAGACAAACAACTATCACACAATCTTCAAATGATCAATCTATTCAAGGCGACTTTGAACTTTAACTGCATTCCATATTTAATTACACTACTGCAAACTTGCATGAATTCATGCCATATGAAAACTGCTGTCACTATGCAACAAACTCGACCTATAACATATTATTAATATGACCTCTGAGGCACACTTAATGGTTGAAAAAAAATTATCATGGAATTAGAAAGTATTCAAAAATGAGTTTTTAAAAAATCCCTTTTGTTGAAAATAATTGGTGAAAATCAGAGGTGACTATTAACATGACCATTGATTGTTAGAAGCATTTTGCATATAGTTTTAATCATATCCATGTACATTTTACATGTTATTACTCAGAAAACATATTTAAAATCTGTTTTTTAAGCAGTCAACGTGCTGTATAATTATTCACACACCACTTTTGCAGAACATATTACTGATTCCAGTTCTCGCTGGTCATCCACAGAGTATTTTAGACCAGCAATTGAAATATTACATCTCCAGACAGTAGCAGTTCACAACCAAGTTATTTTATAGATTAACTGATTCAAATGCATATTGTGACATATGTTGAATATTAAAACAAAAAATATGGACATTTTAATGCCTTGACAGTTGATAATTACATTAACAGTACCTGTTATCCAATATTTGAGTGCAAAATGAAAAGCTGAGAAAGCCAAAGCTCAAACAATTGAAACAATTTACACTACAGAAATTTTCCACTGACAGGGTGCTGTTATCCATACAAAAAGACATTCTACCAAGCACACAATTGAACAAAACCATGTATGAATGAATAGCAATGCCAGTGATTTGCTAGGTATGTCAGTCGTATATCTGATTAGCCAATTGAACAAACAACATATTCCTTCAGTTCTTTGTAACAGGCAGCATGCAGATCACACTCAACTAGCCTGCAGTTTGTAAAACTCAAACCAAATGTCTATTGCTAGGTAGGAGTCCACAATGATTCAGCAAGTGCTGTCAATCATGCTCAAGTCTTACAAATTTTCTAAATATCAGACAGCTTGGACTACCTATTCTTTTCTCAGCCACAGTCATCTTACCAGCCAATTATCACCCTTTCTTATTGTAGAGTAATTTGTCATCAGCATTTGGAATTTGGCATTCTTGTTTGTACAAATGCGAGATGAAAAGTTTCAGCAACAAATACGGCTTTATAACTTTGATAATCAGTTCAGAGACAATGTTTCAGTTATGTATTCAAAGACAAACATCTCATCTGAGTTTTTGACTCTTGACAGTAAATGTGCTGTCAAGTTAACTTTACCAATTAAGTTTATTCAGTTCTTGGCCAAGAAACTATTGCATACAGAAAGTCAGTTTCCATCAGATATACATTTAACCAGCGACAAACTCAATGCCAACATTATAAGATTCCTGATCAGAATCACACCCACTAATGGACATTAAAAAAAAATTTACTCAGCAAACATTTAATGTATAACTTGCCATTAAATGACACAGCCATCACATAAAATCACTTTTTAGGAGTTTCATTTTACTAAGCATTTGAATGGCTCAGTGACAAACACCCTAGGTGCAATACTGATGTTTTCTATTCGTGGACTTCAGCATTTGTATCACGATTAACTGGTCAATTGCAGAGTCTGACTGATTTCAGAGACTGCCCACATTCTCTCCCTATTCTCTGATATTTGATGTCATTAGTTTCCCAATTCCCTCACCACGTGCACATTGATTATCACTCCACTGTTTGACTTCTGCTTCCAGAAGCCATGTGGCGAGAGAAAAAAGTTAATACTCTGAACAGGTTTTGCCAGCTTATAAAATAAGTTTTGCTGTGGCAATGCAAACAAATGAATAAGAAATACTGAAACTTAGCTGTTTACTGTAGTGAAGTAATGCTGAAATATTGTTAAAGCATCTACCTATACAAGGGTTTATTAAACAACAATGACATTTAAAAGGCATCTGCCTAAGTACATGAATAGGAAAAGTTTGAAAGAAATGGGTCAAATGCAGGCAAGTGGAACTAGATCAGTTTGGGAAATTTGGTTGGTATGGACTAGTTGGATCGAAGGCTCTGTTTCGGTGCTGTATGACTATGACCTGCAGGGTACTACTTCAGCTGCTTATCTAATAGGTCCGTGCAGGATGAAGAAAAATTACAGGGAATACTGCTACATCACACATCAGAGCAATGCAAGTCACCAGGAGCTGTGGAGCCAAATTGAAAATCCAGAAATGACCTCTAGTGCTTCCACACTTGAAAACAGCCAGCAACATTCTTGATGCTTCAGAGGCACAGATTCAGAGCCTACCTGCAGCATGATCAGTAGCAGAGGGACATCACGAACTAAAGGTGAAGCAATAAACACGAGCGATTAAATTGGATTAAAAAAACAAAAATGTACAGCCTCCACGTAGAAATGGAAAATTAATTTCTATTCACAACTGTAAAGAGAAGACAATTTGCCTTTTATATCACAGGTATATTGACAAGGAATAAATGACACCACACGATGCACAATGAATTCAAGGTAGATTTCCCTCCGGCAGCAAACTTCAGACAAAACAAGTTAATAAGTTGAAAGCTCAACAGTCAAACAGGCAAAAGGCAAGGCCTGCAATGAAGTATCATTTTACATTTGCTAACTTCTGGCAAACACAAGAAATCATTCACAGATAGTGAAATTATTCAAGAAGCAAGTACTCTGGCTGCCCAGTCTTTATTCAAAGACGTTAAGAAAGAAAGAAAAAATAATAACAGTCCAGCGCTTATCACTTGGTGTTTACATAGTAGCAGAATGAGGGGAATCTTTGTCCAAAAAGACCTTTCTGCAACTACCTTATGGACAGTGAATGCTTCTCATGATAGTTCGATGGATACATTGACATGGCTGACACAGACCAGCTGATTTTTTTTTTGCATATGGTTTTTAAGGATATTCGAACTAAAGAGGATCTTCTCACCCTTTTGGCCCTTAAAGAGAAAACATGGGGTGAGGATACCTACAACAAATACAAAAAATACATGCCTGAGACAAACATTATAATCAAGAAACTTGTTTCTTTCACAACTGATGATGGTGCACCATCTCAAAATGCTCACTTTCTTCAAATCAAGGAATGAACTGTGTAGTGAGCTGTCAGACAGTGGGAGTTTGCTCAACTTCAGAATCCTTACAAACATAACGGCAAAATTGAATGAGTTGGTTTGTGAACCGTGGACAGAGAATTGACACATAATCTGTGCTGAGAATACATTCAAGTTGACTGGATCGGTGTTCCTCCCAATTTAAAAGTAAAATGCTGCAACACTTTGAATCTGGAGAAAATACTAGAAAACAAATTCAAAGACAAGAAAAATGTTTCCAGAAAACCTCTAAGTGCACCTGAGGAAATCAGCATCAATCATTTTAAAGAATTAGATGCAATCAACCAAACGAACTAAGAGGTAGATGCTGGGTTGCACTTTAATTCAAAAATGCAATCTTGTGTTTAAAAAGGTCAAAGGCACTGTTGTAAATGAAAGAATGACCCTTTAAAAATGAACCAGGACATACTCCAGAAATAAGCTGATGCTCATTGGAGGATTTAAGGATGGTTTGCTAAATAAAGGAAGTTGGTTAAGAAGAGGAGAAACCAGACTGGAGTTTGCATTGAACTGTGAAAGACAAATAAACATTTGTGGAAGATGAACCAATATGTACTTCCTTCTTCGGTAAGTATTTGACTAGCAATATAATTTGGTAGTGAGCATGAACTTCAGTCTCCTTGGGAATGAAAATAATTAAGAATTTTCTTTCTGGCAAAAGAATTGCTTCCGAAATGGCAAAGTCATATTACAGACGGTCTCCCTCTGATTACCCACAAGTCTTTGGTTTCATAATTTGAATAGTACAAACAATGGAATTACAAAAAGGTGATTTGATGTAAACTTGAGGCATGGCCGACATTTGATAAATTTAATGAGACAGTCAACCAGTCCACAGAAAAATGTGTCATAGGTTTTGATGTGTTATACAAACTACTGAAAAAAAGATATAGAAATGTCCAATTTGTGCTTGTGGTCAGATTATTACATTATATGCAAATCTCATGTGCGCATAGCTTTTTTCTTTTAACAGGAGTTCAATTTGATGGTTAATATTCTCTTAGAATAAACAACTCGTGCTCTAAATAATTTTGGGGGAGGAAACAAACATTTCTAGCTATCTCTCCAGTTAGAAACTCTGCAGTGATACAGACCTTGGCAGGGGGCTAGTGTAGGCACTTTGCTAGAAGATGTTCTGAGGTGGGTCATGCTTTTAGTAGATTTGTGGATCAAGACAAAATACTAGATTGGAATGATCGTCGAAAGCAGCTGAACCCTAGAAATGTGTCAGGATAATTAGACTCCATTCCACAAGGAGTTGTCTAAAAACCAAGAATTGAATAATTAAATTAACTGCCAATACAGACAGCTTTGATGCTGAGTATGATGAGAATCAATGGCACAAAAGCAAGCTATTGGCTGCTAAAAATTTAAGTCAAGCCATGAGTGTCTTAGTCACTAATGCATTCAATTGTAATATATAAGATAGTGGTTGCAGCTCCAAGACTATGTGGGGCTGATTGGCTAAATTGTTACTAGCAAACCCTTGAGGAGACACATAAATGTTAAGGTTAAAGAATATGAAAGCAGTAACTACTTTAGGTTTGAGAATGATAACATACTAATATCTTTTTAAGAAGTAACCCTCCCATGTCGAATAGCAGGAATGAATCATTTCCTCAGCACCAATGTCGTTTCGAGTCACATACTGATAATGCCAAGAATGTTTTGAGAACTAAAGCAAAAAAGAGCTAGGATATGAAAACATTTACTGCACCCTTAAAGAAACCACATTTGTTTTGCTGAGAAGAATTATGACTGACTTCTGGAGAGAGGAGTGCAGCTCACAAAAGGAGAATTATCTGGAAGTTGCATACACAGTTTGCTCCTTCATCAACACATTAAGCTACTGCTCAAGGATGTTAGAGTTATGGACAAGGAATATCAATCTTTATTGAGAACCCACATTTTAATGTGATGTACATTCAAATATTGGATGATACCATCACATCCAGATTTAAGTGTTCCATTAGACTGGGAATAGGGTTGTGGCTATGAACTCAAACATAGGGTACAATGATCAAAATATTTATGTTATATTTTGGAAGTATGGCTACCGGATTCAGCATATCTCTGGTAATAAACAAGATGGCCAAACAAACAAAAGTGGATAATGTGGTGGACCACTGAGTTGGCAAAGCTCTTGGAACACCAATAAAATCTCAAAAATATTGAAGGGGAATTTATGAATTATAGGTTTAGGGGCATGCGTGAGAACTTAAATATAGTTTATGTACATTGATGAAGAAAGTTCATTTGGTGATGGTTTGCATGAAAGAAATTATGCAGTAGCTGATGAAATGTTACACAAGATATTTGCAGTTCAGCCAAGTTACAAGCTAAACGCAGCTCTGGCATGGCAGTACATGCCAAATATTTCTTGAAGATGCTTGGGGGATTAACTTATGCCAAACGTCGCACACAGCTGTGATTTAAACTTGCATTCTATGCAATGTCATGATCCTCTGGCCTGACAGGAACAAATACTAGCTCCACTTTCTTCGTTCACCTCAACACTATAATGCTAGCAGGAAAGTAAAAAGTTGAAGCATCAGAAAAACATTTGGAGAGCATTAGGTATCATATAGGAAGATGGTAATTCAACTCAATTATTAATCCAGAACGCCGGCTAACTGAGGGCATGGGTTTGAATCCCACTATGCTGGTGAAATTAGAATTCAATAAAATGCAGAACAAAAAGCTAGCATAATGGGAACCACTGCTTATTGTCATAAAACTCTATCTTGTTCACAAATATCCTTTGCAAAGGAAATCTGCCATCTTTACCTAAACTGACCTACATGCAACTCCAGCAATGTGGTTGATTGTTATCTTGCATTCTTAACTGCCTTCTGAAATTACCTAGCACTCATTTGGATCAAACTGTTAAAAAGTCAAAAAAGGAGGAATTAAACTGAATGAACAATCTGGCATTAACCCAGAATTTATAATTGCAAACACAGCCCTGTTGACCCTGCAAAATCCTCCTTGCAAACATAGGCAGCACCATCCAACAGACTAGATAAGCAATGACCTGAGAATCATACTGACAGAATTACACTGACAGACAATGCCCAAGACAACAAACACTGGGTATACCCTATCAGGACAGACCCACCACAGTTCGAAGAAGTTGCACTGTGCATTCTCAGCATTGACTCTCGACCCAAGAAATCTTATGGCATCAGGTCGAATATGGACAAGGACGCCTCCAGCTGATTACCAACAACCACACCTCTCTCTGCAGATGAATCAATATTTCTCCATGTGGAGTTACCACCAGGAGTGAGAAGGGCAAACAATGTAGTCCAGATAGAGGATTTCCAAGTCCATCACTGTGAGCTGCATTGAGGAACACAGCTGGCCAAGTCCAATAGGAAATGCCTGTTAGACAGCATATGTGGCAGGTGACAACAGAACAAACAAGAGGAAAAAAATCTACTTTAATTCATCGTTACCTGCCTGCTGCAGATATGCTCATCCATGACAGTGCTGGTAGGGGTGACCACTCCACAATCCTTGGAGAGGCAAAGTCCACCTTAACATTGAACATATCCTCCATACGTTTTGTGACACTACCACGCTAAACTGCACAGAATGCAAACAGATCTGGCGAATCAAGACTGGGCAACCATGAACAAACTGTGGGTTATCAACTGTAGAATTGCACTCAATCATAGTCTATAGAATCAAAGCTCATGACATCCCCCACTCTACCAACTTTAATTCAGGAAATCAACTCCTGTTCAATGAAGAGTACAGGAGGGCATGCCAGCAGCACCAGGCATACCTAACAATGAGGTATTAATCTAGTGAGGGTACAACACAGGGCTGCTTGCATGTCAAGTAGCAGAAGCAGCATGCAATAGAGAGGACTAGGTGATCCCACAACCAACAGATCAAATCTAAGCTCTGCAGTTCTGCCACACCCAACTGTGAATGGTGGAATTCTCCACAAATATTTCCATTCTGAACAATGAGGGAATCCAGCATATCAGTGCAAAAGGAGAAGGCCGAAGCATTTGCCAAGTGGATGATCTACTACAGCATCCTTCCAAATATCCTCAACATTACAGATGGCAGTCTACAACCAATTCAATTCACTCCATATGATATGAAGAAATGGCTAAAGACATTCAATACTGCAAAGGCTATGAGCCCTGACAGCATTCTGGCAGTAACGCTGTTCTCGCCCCGCTACATTATGCAGCTGACAGGTGAAAAATTTGCCAGGTATGTCCTACATCCTAAAAACAGGACAAATCCAATCAAATTACTTATCTACCAGAGTCACTCAGATCCTGACGTCATTATAACTTGGTTCAAACAAGGACAAAGAGCCTATTCTTGAGGTAAGGTGATAGCAACTGCCCTTAACATTAAGGCATTTGACAGAATGAGGCATCAAGGAGCCTGAGCAAAACTAGAGTCAATGTGAATTAGGATGATATAAAGTTCAAAGGAAGAAAGATATGGTTGTTGGAAATCAATCATCTCTGCCCTAGGACATCACTGCAGGACTGTCACTGGGTAGTATTCTTGGCCAAACCAGCAGCTTCATCATGGACCTTCCCTTCATCATAATGTTAGAAGTGAGAATGTTCAGCATTGTAAACATCCTCAGATACTAAAGCAGTTTGTGGCTGTATACAGCATGACATGGACAACATTCAGAGCTGAAAATGTGTTGCTGGAACAGCGCAGCAGGTCAGGCAGCATCCAGGGAACAGGAGAATCGACGTTTCGGGAATTCCTGAATAAGGGCTTATGCCCGAAACGTCGATTCTCCTGTTCCCTGGATACTGCCTGACCTGCTGCGCTTTTCCAGCAACACATTTTCAGCTCTGACCTCCAGCATCTGCAGACCTCACTTTCTCCTCATGGACAACATTCAGGCTTGGTAGATAAATGGCAAATAACACTTGCACTACACATTTTCCACGCAATGACCATCTCGAACAAGCAACAAATCCAACTATCGTCTCTTGAGTGGCATTACCAGTGCTGACTCCCTCACCATCAACATTTGCATGGTTCTATTAGCCAGACAGTGAACTGGACTACTCACACAGTAGTTAAGAGGCTAGGAATTCTAAAGTGACCTTGGTCATGAGCAAGATTATTAAGAATGAGATTATGGAGTACTTGGAAGCGCATGGTAAAATAGAGCTGAGTCAACATGGCTTTGCCAAGAGCTCTTTCGTTGAGGTAAGAAGCAAGTTAGACAAAGGAGAGCCAGGGGATGACATCTAACTGGATTTCCACAAGTCCTTTGACCAGGTGTTGCATAGGAGGCACATGTAGTGAGGAGGAAGCCAAGAGGCTGCAGAAGGACTTGGACAGGCTAGTAGGGTGGGCAAAGAAGTGGCAAATGGAATATAACGTGGGAGTGAGAGTGGTTATATACTTTGGCCAGAAGAATAAAGATGCAGATTATTTTCTGTGGGGGAAAATGTTTCAGAAATCTGAAGTACAAAGAATCATAGAACCCCTACAGCGCAGGAGGCAGCCATTTGACACACTGTGTCTGCACCTACACTCCAAAGAACATCCCACCTAGACCTAGCCCCCTACCATATCCCGTAACCTAACATTTACCATGGCTAGTCCACCTAGTCTACACACCCCTGAACGCTATGGACAATTACAATGTTGCCAATCCACCTAACCTGCACATCTTTGCACTGTGGGAGGAAACCAGAGCCCCCGAAGGAAACCAATGCAGACAAGAGGGTGGTGGTGGAGGGTTGTCTTTCAGACTGGAGGCCTGTGACCTGTGGAGTGCCACAAGGATTGGTGCTGGGTCCTCTACTTTTTGTCATTTACATAAATAATTGAGATGAGAGCATAAGTGATACAGTTAGTAAGTTTGCAGATGACACCAAAATTAGAGGGGTAGTGGACAGCAAAGAGGGTTACCTCAGATTACAACAGGATCTTGACCAGATGGGCCAATGGTCTGAGAAGTGGCAGATGGAGTTTAATTCAGATAAATGCAAGGTGCTGCATTTTGGGAAAGCAAATCTTAGCAGGATATATACACTTAATGGTAAGGTCCTGGGGAGTGTTGCTGAACAAAGAGACCTTGGAGTGCAGGTTCATAGCTCCTTGAAAGTGGAGTCGCAGGTAGATAGGATAGTGAAGGAGGCGTTTGGTATGCTTCTCTTTATTGGTCAGAGTATTGAGTACAGGGGTTGGGAGGTCATGTTGCAGCTGTACAGGACATTGGTTAGGCCACTGTTGGAATATTGTGTGAAATTCTGGTCTCCTTCCCATCGGAAAGATGTTGTGAAATTTGAAAGGGTTCAGAAGAGATTTACAAGGATGTTGCCAGGGTTGGAGGATTTGAGCTGTAGAAAACAGGCTGGGGCTGTTTTCCCTGGAGCGTCGGAGGATGAGGGGTGACCTTATAGAGGTTTACAAAATTATGAGGGGCATGGATAGGATAAATAGACAAAGTCTCTTCCCTGGGATTGGGGAGTCCAGAACTAGAGAGCATAGGTTTAGGGTGAGAGGGGAAAGATATAAAAGAAACGTAAGGGGCAACCTTTTCATGCAGAGGGTGGTACGTGTATGGAATGAGCTGCCAGAGGAAGTGATGGAGGCTGGTACAATTGCAACATTTAAGAGGCATTTGGATGGGTATATGAATAGAAAGGGTTTGGAGGGATATGGGCCGGGTGCTGGCAGGTGGGACTAGATTGGGTTGGGATATGTGGTCGGCATAGACGGGTTGGACCGAAGGGTCTGTTTCCATGCTATACATCTCTATGACTCTATGTGCAAACTCCACATAGACAGTTGCCTGAGCCTGGAACCAAACTCTGGCACTGAGAGGCAGCAATCCTAACCACTGAGCCACTATACCACTGACTAAACATTGTTTTAAAGTGTCCAGCCTTAACTTCTACACTAAGAAGGCGTCCTATTTCAGGATTCTCTTGAGGTTAACAGGCAGGCTCAGCTGGCAGGCAGTTCAAAAGGCAAATGCAATATTAGCATTCATTTCAACAAGGCTAGAATGCAAGAGCAGAGATGCACTGCTGAGGATGTATAAGAAATATTGTGGGCAGTTTTGGGCCCAATATCGATGAAAGGATGCGTTGGCATTGTGAGTTGAGGGGAGGCTTACAAGAATGATCCCAGGGATGAAGGGCTTGTCATATGAGGAGCAGTTGAGGACCCTGGATCTGTACTCAATGGAGTTTAGAAAGATGAGGGGGACATCATTGAAACTTACAAAACATGGGGAGGCCTGGATAGAGTGGACATAGAAAAAATGTTTCCACTAGAAGAAACTAGGACCGAGGACAGCCTCTGAGTAAAGGGGCAACCCTTTAGAACGAGGAGGAATGTCTTCAGTCAGAGGGTAGTGAATCTGTGGAACTCATTGCCACAGAAGACTGTTAAGGTCAAGTCATGGAATGTCTTTAAGAAAGAGATAGATGCGTTTTGGATTAGTAAAGGGATCAAGGGTTACAGGGAAAAGGCAGGAGAATGGGTTTGAGAAACAAATCAGACACAACTGAATGGTGGAGCTGAATGGTCTAATTCTGCTCCTGTATCTAATGGTCAATCGTGCAGTGAGTCCAGATGCAACCTTGGTGTGTTAGAACTGAAGCCTTTTGATAGTTAATTGGTGAATAGGAGAAAACTGTCACAGATGATTTGGTGATAGAGAAAGCTGTTCAGTTGTGTGATAACAGGTCTAGATATAAGAAAAGAAAGGGTTGGGATTGAGCATAACATTTAGCATGGCACAATTGGTACCACTCAGGTCTGAGATTCATAATATCATAGGATCAAACTCTATTTCATGATCATCGAAATGAGACTGACACTGCAGTACTATCCTGGAATGATCAGGTGATTCTTGTACTAAAATAAAGGATAAGTTTGGGTAGGAACTCTTGTGGTGCAGTGGCTGTGTCCCTCACTTTGTGCTAGGAGACTGAGGTTCAAGTCCGACCTGCTCTGTAGGTGTGTAACGATATGTCTGAACAGGTTGGTTAAGATATACAAAACTAGTGGGACAAATACATCTTGTTCAGCAGTTTAAACCATAAAGATCTGGTTTTGCCCGACAAAGCAGAGTGGTTAGGAAGAGACAGACCAGGATGAAATCTTAGTTGACAGAAGAAACACAAACAAACAGTTGTTGAAGGCAGACTGACTCCCATATACTGTTTTGGTAAATTGATATCTAGCAATGTAGCAAAACAGACCAGAATAGTCATATGTTTCTCCTATGCCAATGTTGCAAGTTCTTCAAAAGAGCAAAACAATGTGAAACCAAATCAAAAACATGCATTCTTACTTTTCATGGAGGTGAATTTCTTAGATTTGCCATGTCCTAATATTATTTTATTCTCTCTCATCATGACATTGCTGAGTTTGATGAGCAATCTGGTCTTATATGACCACTGGAAAAGCAGATAGAACTTGCAATTAAAAAGAACTCTTATTCCAATCTTGGAACATTCTAAAACACTGTTGAGAAGTCAGAAGCAAATACAACAGTCAAAGCACTGAAGGTCCCACAGTAAATGAGAGACTCATTACATAGTGGTGGAATATGATTGAAGTAAAATTATTGATCAGGATGAGGAGAGTTCTGCTCTTTTCTGAACACAGCAATAGGATCTTTTCCATTTTTCTAAATGGAACTATGGTTTAAGACCCATCCCAAAGATAAAGCACAAAACCATAATCATTACTGTACTTTACTATCAGCCAAAATGATGTATATTAGCTGATGATCAAGTAATGCTACAAGAAAATGCATACTTGGTGACTATGAAGCAACAAGATATGGATGCACATTTTGTATTCTGATACTAACTCCTCTAATCAAAGATATTGGTTTTCTGTTATTTTTAGCCAAAGTAAAATATAAAATAAAGCTAAGGTTTAAAGTTTTCATTTAATTCACTCATTGCTGCACTCCATTCCCTCAGACCTTACCATGAATTTATCAAATCTGTCAGAAAGGGGAATGTTGTTGTCACCTGGTATCTACTCTTACCTTGCAGAGGCCAAGAGCAATTTTTTTAAGCATTCACTTGTAGGATGTGGGTATCGCTGGCTGACCTGCCCATCCCTAGCCATTTTAATACATCATCTCGCAGTTCTGTCTTATGCCTGTTGTAGAGAAGTTAATGCCAGCTAGAGAAACAACACCTCATTTTCTGTTTAAGCTCTTACAATCTTCTGGACTTAACATTATGTTCAACAATTCAGACCATAAACTTGCCTTTTGTTCCAAAATGCTTGTGCCCTCCAATCTCTTTCACCCTCGAACTTTCCCCTGACTTGCTCATTTTCACACTTCTTTCCACTACTCTTTTTCACAGAAAACCCATCACTTTTCTAACTTTCTCAAATTCCAAAGAACAGTAATATTCGACTTGAAACATCATTTCTCCCTTTCTAAAACTTCTTTTCTGTTGTGAAATATTAAAGTGCTCATGCATAGCAGTAAACAGCAAGGTCAGAAGCATATAATGGAGACAAAATGAAGGCACTTAAAAGACCTGGAGGATCCTTGGCACAACATATTGGAAAATAAAATGTGTTGTTTCATTCAGGCAGACAGTTTTAGCCAGCGTTAAACACAGCTTCCAGATTTCTGAGTTGCGCTGGTTAATGAGCAGCAGGCCTATGTGGTGCAACATAGATCAGGTCCATATCACAGCCTGTGCTGAGTTATTTGATCTTAACTTTAGCTGTAATATGTGAATTACAGATGGTCTCAGCATTCTTGCTTTAAGTGGGTGAAAGGACTTAAAGAGTAAGGCAAGCAAAGTTGGTCAAGATTGTTGTTATTGTGCCTAATGACCACTATCAAAATTGAGTACGGGGCAAGAAATACTCAACTGTGACACCTAAGTGGTCAAATATTTTACTAACAGTGAGACTCAGATGAATAGTTATTGGGTGAGGCACCAGAGGACTTTATATCCTTGGAATAATTAGCCAGCAAATCAATACCTGCAGAAAAATAGAGGAAAAAGAGAAGCACTTTACTAAAGCTTACATAGTCTGTCATCAAGTAACTGAACATGTAACATATCAAGTAACCAAATATTGATACATATTTTTAATCAACCTGCTCCGACGTGTTACGGTACACCTGTGGAGCAGATGAAACTTGAACTGATGCATCCTGGCTCACAGGTAGGGACACTACAACTGGATCACAAGAGCCATACTGTCCAACATGAAAAGGGAAAGCAGCAAACTAGTTAATTTGCTCTCTTCAAAAATAATTTATATTCTAAATTTAAATAAAGTCAAATATATAGACTTGTGCAAATTTCATGAAAACTATTTTCAAGCATTATCAAAATCAGGAAAATAGAATTAAAATGAATAGAACTGTCAAAGTGCAAGCCTTTCAATATATGGATGGTGTATTTTTCTTGCAGTGCAAATTAAAACAAGCTCGAGTTTTAAAATAAAATAAGTGGCTATCACATCTTTGCAGTTATGTTAATTATGTTAATTGAAAAAATGCAAGTAAAAGCAATTTACATTATATTTGAATTATAAAGGGTGAATCAGTTATTCTATTCCTACAGCTAAATACAACTTTTCTACAAGTGAAAGTGCAAGTGAAACAATCCTAATTTAAACGATCACTGCAGCTGTTCTGACTGTCAACCCAGGGGTTCCCTCGAAATGAAGGCTGGCCCTAATACCCAAAAAATGTAATTCATAGGAGATATGGGATAGATGCACTGTCACCGTGCCTAACTCTTGGATGACAGATCTTATGTGTCATAAGTGCTCCATCTGGTGGAAGAATTGCTGTTACATAATAAAGAAAAACCGTTTTAACCAAACTCTGAAGGCATGTGAACAGATGAAAAATAGTAACTGGTGATTCAAGAAACAGTTCAAAACATTTGTACTGATGGCTTTGATGAACTCAAACGTCAATTGCAAAGATCTTTGTATGGCTTCCAATGTTGACAATAAAAGAGTTGTCAACTTATATTCGAGTATATGAGTACGAAATCTTCAAAACAAAAAAGGGAGTTAAGGAACTGTGTCAATCACACTCCTACCAACCCCTTCCCAGAAGCAAGTACTGAAGTCAATTGCACCACTATTATTGTCACCCTGACAAAAATAACAGGTCATCAAAAATCAAACTAAATCTGGGTCTTTCTAGTCTCTCTTGTTCACAACACACCTGGTGCAAATCATCAAGCATCGGGGAGATGCTGAGGAAAAAAAATTAAAAGCTAAGCATAGAGTTAGATAGCATCGAAACAGACCCTTCAGTCCAAATCACCTGCGCTGACCAGACATCCTGAACTGATCTAGTCCCATTTGCCAGCATTTGGCCCATAACCCTTTAAATCCTTCCTATTCACGTACCCATCCAGATGTCTTTTAAATGCAGTAATTCTTGTTTGATAAATTTTTGCATAGGTCAATGCTTTAATAATATTTCAGCAGACCATCACTACGGTGAACAGCTAAGTTCCAAAAAGAAATTAAAAAAATCAAGATCCTCTTCAATAACTGAAACATCCCTGAGCAGGAGCCACTGAGCATCAGTGTCAAATCAGCATTTTTGAAATAAACTGTGGAACAGTTCTGAATTAATTGTAAAGTTAGGGAAAATGAGAAAACACCACTGCAAAAGTTACTTCAAAGGCTGAAATATAAATGCCCAGAAATAAAACAATTGGCAATAATTTGATTCTGCAGCATAACAGGAGTTAAGGTTTAAATCCTTTCGCCCTGTATACAGGATCCGCTTAGCAAAAGCAAGTCATTTGCAATACATCTATAGAGACAAAAAAAGATTAACACTGTGAAACAATTAAATGTTATCTGCTACATTGTACTCACTTGCTGACTTCTTTATACTGTGCTATTTCCTCAATGTACAGTAAATCATGTAATCGAGACTGATAATTAGATTTGGTCAATGATTTGTCAAGCACAGATTGTGTGAAGAGCTGGTCTGCAGACAACGGAATCTGGTACCGGGTCAAGAGACTTTTCTCCAAGTCAGTAGTTTCATTTGGCTCAAACTCTACAATTGTTTTACAAGTGGAATCCCATCGTTTAGCTGTGGTGAGAAGT
Source organism: Chiloscyllium plagiosum (assembly GCF_037043375.1). Lineage (NCBI taxonomy): Eukaryota > Metazoa > Chordata > Chondrichthyes > Orectolobiformes > Hemiscylliidae > Chiloscyllium > Chiloscyllium plagiosum. Next base: position 52,778,620 of record NW_028270163.1, on the reverse strand, counting down.
TGCTGCCTTGCTTGCATCAGGTGTTCTAAATCTGTAAATTAAATTTATAATCAGTATTTGCTTTAACTAAAAAATTGTTTCTACATCTCTGTATCATCTTCTTAGCCTCTGGGAACATGAGAAGTTAAATTAATAGAAACTAAAGAAGCACACAGATTAAACCAGAGCAGTAGGTGTTGACTTCCAGCTAGATTCAGTCAGCACAGAGCCAGCTACCTGTCTGCTCTTCAGCAACTGGGAGTAAGCTCAGTAATACCAAGTTAAACCGGCAAAGAATTAGTGACAAGCAATTATATTCAATCAGGTTTACATTACAAGGCATCTTTATTGTAGTTTCATGGCAAGGGAGTAAACATTGAATGGTCAATGTTTACTTCATGTCCTGAGTGACTTTGATGTGCATATCTATAGATGCCTGAAGGCAGTCGGACAGACAGATAAAGGCAGTTAAGATAGGCAGCACAGTGACACAGTGCAGCTTATACTCTCTACACATGCCTGCATAGGTTTCTGCCAAGTGCTCCGGTTCCCTACCACAGTCCAAAGTAGTGCAGTTTAGGTGGATTGGCCATGATAAATTACCACATACTGTCCAAGAATGTGTGTTATTTGGATTAACCATGGCAAATGCAGACTTGTGGGGATAGGGTGGTCTGGGTGGGATGTGTTTCAGTGGGTCAGTGGAGATGCGATAGTTCAAATAGCCTCAACTTGCAGGGTAAGGTTTGATGATTTTATGACATATGGGTTACTTGCCTTTACTAGTCAAAGCTTGAATACAAGAGCAAAGAGGTTGTGTTGGAGCTGGATACAATGTTAATTAGGCTACAGCTGGAGTACTGTCTACTGTTCTGGTTGCCACAGTATAGGAAGGATGTGATTGCAGAGGAGATTCATCAGAATATTGCCTCGGTTGAAGTGGTTCAGCTATGAAGATAGACGACCTAAGCTTGGGTTGTTTTCCTTGCAGCAGAGAAGGGTGAGGGACAATCTGATTGAGGTGGATAAGGAAAAACACTTCTCCTTTGAACAGAAGTCAATAACCAGAGGGCACAGTTTTAAGCTAAGAAGCATAAGGGTGAGAGCAGATTTAAGGAAACATTTTTACATTTGGAGGATGGCGGGCATCTAAAACTTATTTCCTAAAGGAATGGTAGAGGCAGGAAGCATCAAGACATTTAAATCGTATTTAGATGAACACCTGAAATGTCATATCATACAAAGCTACAGGCCAATTGTTGAAAAATGGGATTGGAATAGATAGATGCTTGATGGCTGGCATGGCCACGCTTTGGGCCAAAGAGCCTTTTGCAATGCTGTAAAAAACTATGGCTCACTCACTTCTCTTTTCGGAACACTGGAACTGCTTTGTGAGAAAGGACCAATGTCCATCACTTCCATCTATCAGCAGCCTGGTAGTTGGCTTGACATAATGATAATGGAGATGTTTACTCAATCGCAGCAATCAACCTCTATTAATTGGTCTACAACAGACCCAGATATATGGCTTACAAAACCCCAGTGATAAAAAATTGGGAATCAGACATGCAGTTGAAATATTCAAACCAAGTTAGTTGTTTTTTACTGCCTAAAATTACTCGAGCACTGTCAGAAAGTTTTATTATGTGAAAGGAATCTAATTTGCATTTTAATGAACCAATACTGTCTGCTTCCACACCACGAGCTGTTAGAAATATCTCTGGAGATTGGGTCCAAATTTACCTTGCTAAAAAAAGACTGTGGTTCTACAATACAGACTATGGCTCTGCAGTTCTGTTGCTTTAGATAAGGTGAAACAGGTCATCAAGCTCCACAGTATCAATTTTGAATCAAAGAAACAGCAATTATGTAACTTCACGGCTTCTTCTCCCAGTGACAACAGTAAAGGTTCAATGAAAGGTACATGCTGAGAAGCTACCTTCAATGAGCTGATGAATCCAGAACATGGTTTCAGTCAGTTAGGAGTGAAATTTGGGCTTCTCTACCTTAGAAGATGCTCAGTCATAGAGTTTATATAAGGCTAATATCAAAAGATTTTTGTACTTCATATTTTCTCAAAATCAACATCACAGATTGATCTAGTAAGTGGACCCCACTTTGCCTCTGCTCCAGATACCATGTTGCTTTCGCTAGCCTATATTAAAATAGTAAATGATTAGGACACCCAGGGATTGTAACAGAAAACCATTATGCAGTACACCAACTGTCAGACAGATGACTAGAGATCAAATGATTTTACTTTTTCTATAAAGTAGTGAATCCACACTCCATAAAGCCTGGATTCAGTCTCTAAAACACTGAGCATCTAAATAAAAGAGATGAACAAGGAATATAAAGCTGTTACAAGTTACAGTCAGTCCTAGATATTCTTCCCAGCTCAAAGTCACTGGCCTCTTTCTTTAATGATTGCCTAATATTAAACATTAACTTACCAAATGGATGTATTGTTCCCTAGGTTAAATGTAGCAACTACTGGAAATTTGCGGATGTTCCTACCTGTTCAATTATCACATCATTGCACCACTGTTTGGGGGGGGTTGCAGTGAACTAATCGGTTGCTGGGTGTGCTATATTACAACAACAACCAATTTCAAAAGTACTTCTTAGGCTGAGAAAGGCAATATATAAATTTAAATCTTTCTTGAATTTTCAAAAGGTAGATTTATTTACATTTTGATGTATTAAGGCTAAAATTCAAGTCACAAATTGGTTTATTCTGCAACTGTTTAAGGGAATGAATTGGAAAGATCTGTAGTAATTTTAATTCCATTTCAACTTAACTCTGCATTATTTCCAGCATTAATCGCTGGTACACTGTCCCTGTGAGTGGATGAAACAGTGACTTTGCTGAATCCTTCTCTGAATTGACCAAGGGGAATAAACAAATAGACTAACAACCTATGGACCATGTTCCTCATTCCACTAAGAATTGATAACCTTGCTATCCTTTCCTCCTGGTGATCTGGAAGTTAGTTGTTCATTTCCAACTTTGTCCTGGTCATCGTGTTAATTGGAGCTCTACTGACAAAGTCAACTGCTACAACATTAAAGCATCGGCTCCATGCAATCAGACTAGACTGATGCACGAATTAATTCAGCCTCTCCAAGCTTTTCAGATATTTACAGTATACCATTGATACTTTAGGATGTCTTGTCAATGGTTAGCTGATGAACTTTCAATGATTTTTATTAACATGTGTCCTAATTTTAAGCTTAGGGGCTCCAATATGTCTTTGTCACATTATTTAAACCCTCAATTACTTGTTAGTAATAGTTGTAATATAAATTCACAAGTAGTAATTCCCATGCTAAGATGGCCAAAAATCTCAAACTACAACAAAAAAAGTGTCTCACTTTTCTCATCGATGCATAAAATAACAGTGACTTAAACTGCAATATTTCTTCTAATTTCTTTCCATCTTTCAAATTTTATCACTTTTTAAAATCAGAGTTTTGGTCACCTTGCCACTTCTATTAAGTACATTTGGATGTTTATTTCATCCAAAGTACTTGAGAGATACAAGCTGTTGATATGGTAGCATGATAGTACAATGTCTGAAGGATAGAAATCAGACAGTAGAGGAAATTAATATCTCTGGTTTCTTGAGATAGTTAATGTCACACCCCAAGAATCTTTAGAGTCCCCTTCATTCTCTACGTGCATTGACAGTTAATACATGAACAAATGAAATCATATCCAAGACTAAGAGCGTTGGATTCTTGGGCACTACAGGAATAACAGGATAAGGAAAGTGGATGTTGATGTTTAGCCATCAACTGAATGAATGGTGAAGCAGGCTCAAGGGGCATACAGCAATCATATAAGTGGGATCCATCAAACATTCAAACCACCTGCAACATATTTATATTTTTTATAGAGTGAAAAGCCACAGCTACTTACAAGGGACTATTATTTAACTTTGGAACATAGGAACAGGAGTAGATAATTTCAGCTTTCAATGAGATTTGCCATTCATTTATTAAACAATAAATATTGTTTAAATCTCAATTTAAAATTAACAGTTGATCTAGCATCAATTGCCATTTGCACAAGAGTGTTCCAAATTTTGAACATCCTTGGTATGTATGAGTGCCGCCTAATTTCACTTCTGATCATTTGGGCGCGAATTTCTATCTATTGCCCTACTCCAAAACTTTCACAATTATATCTTCTGAAGGGGAAATTGTTAGAATTGTTAATCACCAATTTTTCTCTCATGTCTGTTTGTCTATTAACTACTGACATCCTTTTTTGTCTTTAATTAACTTTCTTAGCAGACCTCCTTCACCATGGCACAAATAAAACGGTCAAAGGAGATTTCTGGGCCCTTTAGATTCTTCAATACGTCTTGGCATTTCCAATACTGAAAGCAAACAGCAAGCTTTCTATGCACACAGCAAAAATGATCTAATACAGACCTTCTATTGAAGCAGCATCCACCATAATCCTTTGCATCAGGACTGGCTCAGATCCAAAGTCAAAAACTACAGTTTGACGAAAAGTTCCAAATATTTCTGTATTGAATTGTACACTGACTCTATAGATACAATGGTCCATTCCATTCTGAGTCATCTTCCCTCCTCCAAGCCACTCCTGACAGTTCTCAGGTACATCTTGTACCACCTGGGTGTTGAGATCACCAACAGAAACAGTCATAATAGAAAAATGAGGACGATGAGCATCGTAGAGCAAAGCTATTCGATACAGCAAACGTGCAGGCTGAGGAGAGAAAAAAAATTAACCCAACATTAATTCCAAAAGCAGCATTATATATATATATCACCTGAATTGATCACCTGTTCTTTCTCCTTGAAAATGCCTGTAACTTCTTTCTCAGTGCTTCCAAACTAATGACAGCATACATTATGACAGCAATGGGATCTCACTTTTTAACTGGATTCGCTAGTTCCATTTCTGGACACCCAAATACACAGAATCAGTCTGCAGGAATTAGATTGGGTAGATGCCAAGATACATTTTCTTGACCAACAAAAATAAAAGGTGGGGTCACAAAATATTATAAGTTATACTAAGAGAAGAAGTTAATTCACTCAAACGGGTTGCAAGAACCATTGGAACACCCTACCCCAAATGGTGGTGGTCGTGCCATTGCTGAATACCTATAAGGGTGGGATGATAGATCTTATTTGGTCTCTCAGAATACTTAGGGATATAAAAGCAGACAGGAAAGGGAGATGAGGAGAAATTTCTTCAGTCAGAAGGTAGTGAATCAGTGGGACTAATTTCCACAGAAGGATGTGGAGTTCAAGACATTGACTGCCTTTAAGACAGATTGATTGGTTCTTGATTAGTAAGTAGATCAAAGGTTACAATGAGAAAGCAGATGAATGGGGTTGAGAAACATATTTGCCCATAACTGAATGGCAGAGCAGAACTGATGGGCCAAATGGCCTAATTCTGGTCTTATATCTTGTAACCTAAGATCAGCTAATGACCGTTCTTTCTCGTAATTGAGTTCTTGATTTCCTCAGGAACTGTTATTAGCCCAGACATCTCCAGCTGCTTTAGCAGCCTAACCTCTGCCATCACGTCAGGAGTCAGACTTAAGACCATAAGACATAGGAGCGGAAGTAAGGCCATTCGGCCCATCGAGTCCACTCCGCCATTCAATCATGGCTGATGGACATTTCAACTCCACCTACCCGCATTCTCTCCGTAGCCCTTAATCCCTTGTGACATCAAGAATTTATCAATTTCTGCCTTGAAGACATTTAGCGTCCCAGCCTCCACTGCACTCTGTGGCAATGAATTCCACAGGCCCAACACTCTCTGGCTGAAGAAATGTCTCCGCATTTATGATCTGAATTTACCCCCTCTAATTCTAAGGCTGTGTCCACGGGTCCTAATCTCCTCGCCTAACGGAAATAATTTCCTAGCGTCCACCCTCTCCAAGCCATGTATTATCTTGTAAGTTTCTATTAGATCTCTCCTTAATCTTCTAAACTCCAATGAATACAATCCCAGGATCCTCAGCCGTTCCTCATATGTTAGACCTACCATTCCAGGGATCATCTGTGTGAATCTCCGCTGGACATGCTCCAGTGCCAGTATGTCCTTCCTGAGGTGTGGGGACCAAAACTGGACACAGTAGTCCAAATGGGGCCGAACCAGAGCTTTATAAAGTCTCAGTAGCACAACAGTGCTTTTATATTCCAACCCTCTTGAGATAATTGACAACATTGCATTCGCTTTCTTAATCATGGACTCAACCTGCATGTTTGCCTTTAGAGAATCCTCAACTAGCACTCCCAGATCCCTCTGTACTTTGGCTTTACGAATTTTCTCCCCGTTTAGAAAGTAATCCATGCTTCTATTCTTTTTTCCAAAGTGCAAGACCTCGCATTGGCTCACATTGAATTCCATCAGCCATTTCCTGGACCACTCCTCCAAACTGTCTAGATCCTTCTGCAGCCTCCCCACTTCCTCAGTACTACCTGCCTGTCCACCTAACTTTGTATCATCGGCAAACTTCGCTAGAATGCCCCCAGTCGCTTCATCCAGATCATTAATATATAATGTGAACAGCTGCGGCCCCAACACTGAACCCTGCGGGACACCACTTGTCACCGGCTGCCATTCCGAAAAAGAACCTTTTATCCCAACTCTCTGCCTTCTGTCAGACAGCCAATCCTCAATCCATACCAGTAGCTCACCTCGAACACCATGGGCCCTCACCTTGCTCAGCAACCTCCCGTGTGGCACATTATCAAAGGCCTTTTGGAAGTCTAGGTAGACCACATCCACAGGGTTTCCCTGGTCTAACCTACTTGTCACCTCTTCAAAGAATTCCAACAGGTTTGTCAGGCACGACCTCCCCTTACTAAATCCATGTTGACTTGTTCTAATCCGGCCCTGCTCTTCCAAGAATTTAGAAACCTCATCCTTAATGATGGATTCTAGAATTTTACCAACAACCGAGGTTAGGCTAATTGGCCTATAATTTTCCATCTTTTGCCTTGATCCTTTCTTGAACAAGGGGGTTACAACAGCGATCTTCCAATCATCCGGGACTTTCCCTGACTCCAGTGACTTTTGAAAGATCTCAACCAACGCCTCCGCTACTTCCTCAGCCACCTCCCTCAGAACTCTAGGATGTAACCCATCAGGAGATTTATCAATTTTAAGACCTTTTAGCTTTTCTAGCACTTTCTCTTTTGTAATACTCAACTCAGCCCCCTGACTCCCTTTAATTGTTGGGATATTACTCATGTCTTCCACTGTGAAGACTGACGCAAAGTACTTATTAAGTTCTCCTGCTATTTCCTTATCTCCCATCACTAGGCTTCCAGCATCAGTTTGAAGTGGCCCAATGTCTACTCTTGCCTGTCGTTTGTTTCTTATGTATTGAAAGAAACTTTTACTATCATTTCTAATATTACTGGCTAGCCTACCTTCATAGTTGATCCTCTCCTTCCTTATTTCTCTCTTTGTTATCCTCGGTTTGTTTTTGTAGCCTTCCCAATCTTCAGATTTCCCAGTGCTCTTGGCCACTTTATAGGCTCTCTCTTTTTCTTTAATACATTTCCTGACTTCCTTTGTCAGCCATGGCTGTCTTATCCCTCCCCGGATAATCTTTCTCTTCTTGGGGATGAACCTCTGTACAGTGTCCTCAATTTTACCCACAAACTCTTGCCATTTTTTGCTCTACTGTCTTCCCTGCTAGGCTCTGCTTCCAGTCTATTTTCGTCAGTTCCTCTCTCATGCCCTCATAATTACCTTTATTTAACTGGAACACCATTACATCCGATTTTGCCTTCTCTCTTTCAAACTGCAGACTGAACTCTACCATGTTATGATCGCTGCTTCCTAAGTGTTCCCTTACTTTAAGATTTTTTATAAAGTCTGGTTCATTACATAGCACTAGGTCCAGAATAGCCTGCTCCCTTGTGGGCTCCATGACAAGCTGTTCCAAAAGGCCATCCTGTAAGCATTCCCTTTCTTTGGATCCACTGGCAACATTATCTCCCCGGTCCATTTGCATATTGAAGTCTCCCATGATCACTGTGACCTTGCCTTTCTGACATGCCTTCTCTATTTCCTGGTACATGTTGCGCCCCTGGTCCTGACCACTGTTAGGAGGTCTGTACATAACTCCCACTCTGGTTTTTTTGCCTTTGTGGTTCCTCAATTCCACCCACACAGACTCCACATCATCCGAAGCTATGTCATTCAGCACCATAGATTTAATTTTGTTCTTAACTAACAAGGCAACCCCGCACCCTCTGCCCACCTCCGTGTCTTTTCGATAAGTCGACTTGTTACTAATAGATCCATATACGTTAGCCTCGTGATTTGAATTATTAGTCTAGTGACATTACACCATGCCACAGAACCCCTTGACTTACACTGTACTTTAGAATGATCTCATCGTCATATAAAACCAATTCATTGGCAGTCATTACTGTACGCAGAAAACCACCAGCATAATACCAGTTACTTGATCAAACACTGCAAACTAATTTAACAGTTTGCCTTCTATGTGTATTGCTGTCTGACGTTAATACGAGCCACATTTCTTCAAATTACATGCAAGACTTTACATGGCTGCTGGTCCAACCAGTTTAACTTTTTTTTGTAATGCACTAATGAAAATAATCTGCACATTTCATTATAAGTAAAACTAGCAGTGATCCCATTAATCTAGTTTAAGTATCCATCAATTTTTAGAAATTCTAACTTTCATGGATTAGTTTGAGGAATAGATTTCTGGGCTAGTTTAGAAGTTGGACACTTTGAATTACAGAGAGGGCTCATGCTTCAATTGGACATACACCAAGTAAAATGAACCACTCACAGGAAGTTTTTGCAACCTAATATAGGGCAGGCTTGAATAAAAATTATAATTCACAGATATTTATGTATTTCTTGACAAACTAAATACTGACAAATTTAAAGTATGACAACTCCAAAATACAGAGATTTAAATGACACATGGAGTTACCCATGATACCAATATAACTCAAGACTTCCAAACCCTCAACTACTTTGTTTTTGGGTGCACTTGTGCAAGTGTGCATGAGATCTAACATTGCTGTTACTCCCCTTTCTCACTGGAAATTCTTGGTACAAATGCATGAAATGATAGATTCAGTATTTGCTGAGGTTAGATTTGAGAGTGTAATACATTAAAGGCTTCCAAGTATTATATTATATCAACAAACTTCAAAAGGAATCTACAATACTTACCTTACAATGGAGTACAAAGGTCCATGCTTGACTAGATTTCTTGGTTGTCACCGTTATTGACAATTCTGGGCTATGTTCCACTGTTACTCCATCCACAGACTCGCTAAGCTTGAAAAACACAAAACAAATCCACCCTAGCAAATCAATATGTTTAAGGGAAATAGTGACCACAAATCAAATGAACTTCAATTAGTAGGGTTTTTTTTCCCCTCTCTAAAGGTTGAATGAATATAATATTACTTCAATTTCTCTCATCGTTGTCTACCAATCCACAATTATCTATCCAAAACATTGCTTTTGTGGAATTTGTTATGTTGCAAATTCAGCTTCCCTTTGTCCAAAATTATCAACACATGATTGGGTACAATTGGATACATTCAGCCTTGAGTTCTTCAAGCAAATGTGCATTCAAAGCAAATATTCACAGTGCACCAACAGATAATTAAAATGTGGAGTGTGACACAACTTTAGGATCCTCAGAACAACACTGATCTCTCAACTGTGACAATCTGTACTTTTAAGACTGATTTGTTTTGTCCTGGTTCTCTTAAAGGTGTGTTGTAAACCTTGTGCTGTGGTATCTGCTTCATGGAAAGTAAATAGCTTTGGTTTCTTTTTAAGTAGACAAAATAAGCCTGAGTGGGCGGAGTCAGGCCCACACAGACCCAGGGTTTTAGCTTTTCTTTCAGTTGTTGAAGTTGAAGTTTTGGAGTTGAAGCTGCTGGATACAGTGTTCTCTCACTCTCTGCTGTCACAAAAGCTTTAATGCTCTCTGCTGCTGGATTAATTCTGCCAGTGGTATGGAGGTGATAGCAAATAAGGGAAATCTGTTTTGCTGAATTTGCCTTTGCAAAGGCTGTGCTAATGGAAAGCTGATATATTGGAACAGTTGATAAGTAGCAGTTAAATAACATATTATTTTGCTTTGTATTTCAACAGAGTTATAGTTATGCTAATTCTTCTTTTGTTTGTATTTTAACTGTGGTATAAGAATAAAGAATGCTTTGCATGAAGCCTGGTAGTTTGACCAATCGAATCACATCTGGAAAACAGCATCTTACACTTGCCTTTAAAAAAAGGTAAAAGTTAGAGTCTAGACTATCTCCTTCATACTTTTTGAGGGTGTTTGGTCTGGTCCTTAACACAACTCTCATCACCAAAACAGATTTACTGGCAATCTATCACAATGAAGTTTGGCACAGACTGCTCTGCACTAACTTTCAGGTTAGCTCCAAATCAACAGCGACTGACTATACCGAAAAGTTATAAATTAGCTATGCATTAACTAACGGCTGGACAATTGAAAATGTGAAAGACATATAATGCAAGTTTCTTCTCTCTTAATTAACGTGCCAAATTAAATGATTTACATACCACTTTTTCTGGAGATAAAGAATTCATCCATTTTTCAATTAGCGTTTCCATATAATTCCCAATAGATTGTTTATTTTCTTTCTGCTGTTTCAAGCGCATCAGCCGTGAAGAGTAGCGTTTCTGCCATTCTGTCAACTCTTTCTGCGAGTGTGCAGATGTACATTGAGCACCATATCTACATATTTTCTGCTCTATAAACCTGAAGCAAAACAAAAATACATTATTTAACTTAACAGGAGGCAGTAAATCTCCCATTTTAAGGTTCTATAATTTGTTGTTTGTAAACTTCCCGATTTAACAATGAAAGCAATAATGCACAATTGTTACAAATCATTTACTGAAAATTTACTTCGTTTTATTTATGTGGCTGGGAAATGTTTGTCATTTGATGACAAGGTTGCCCATCCATTCAATAGCTTCAGCTGATGCAGCATATGTGACTTTAATGCCACCTAGAACCATTATCCCAAGCCAGAAGTTCAGTGTATGGGTGATGGCCTAAATTTAATGGATCTAGTCATAAATCCGGCTGTTCTTCATACTTCACTTTAGGAGCCAGTGGACAATTCTTCCGTGGTCTGTCCTCAAACGGTCAATGGTCAACTCAATCTTCTGTGGAACTTCACCACATGGTCAGTTACTAGGTTGTAAGTGGTGTTTGCAATCAACAAGGACGTCTGTTTATAGGGCATGTAATATGTTCCAGTAGGCACAGGATTTCAGATATCCTGAACACCCAAGCCAGATTGAGTAGTACTCTGTTGCTGGACAGACCAGAGTGACTGAAGCAGGTTCCATACAAATTCATTCTTGTCTTAATCTTGGTTTAGGTAATCTGAACATATTGCTGGTAGGCCAACACATGATCAAGAGTAATGATTACATAACCTACAGTACGGAAACAGGCCCTTTGGCCCAATAAGTGCACACCAACCCTCTGAAGAGTAACCCACTCAGACCAATTCCCCTATGTTTACTCTGAACACTGCAGGACAATTTAGCACAGCTAATTCACTGACCTGCACATCTTTGGATTGTGGGAGGAAACTGGAGCACCCAGAGGAAACCCACACAAATACGGGGAGAATATGCAAACTCCACACAGCCAATTGCCCAAGGTGGGAATTGAACCCAGGTCCCTGGGGCTGTGAGGCAGCAGTGATAACCACTGAACCACCGTGCCACCCTGTGGTGAAACGGTTAAAAATTATGTCCCAATACATGTGTGAATCTAACCGGAATGGAGGTGTTGCTTAGTCCCGTGTGAATCTTATTACACACCTCCCCGTGTGAATCTTCTTATCTGTATGTAACCAGAATGGAATGTGTTTTTTAGCCTTGCTCTGCTGTTCACATGAATGTTTATATCTGGAAAAGAGTATATCAGCTGGAAAAGTCTCCAGTTCGGTGAGTCTGCTCCGGGGTTACGTTTAACCGCCGAGCGTGGGTTGTTGGCAACCGCTCTACGAGAACTGACGGCTCCCAGTTCCGGTAACATGTAGAGTGAGTATAAGCCAGACCCGTTGTAAGTTTGAGAGACCTGGTTGTGGCGACGCTGCGGGGAATAAAATGCTCATATTCTAGCAGACTCGCCTCTTGGTCGTTTGTTCTGTGTCAGACTACTCTCCTACGAACCTGACCTTGAGAATTTTTTTTAGAACATTTGGCGCTGCGAGCAGGGTCAATCGCAATTGAGGAGAGATTTTGATACAGAACAATGTTTTGGAAAAAGACTAAGAAACCAGAAGAACAAACTGTGGAGTTCCCGACCGTCCCGGGATGGCATGGATGTGGGCATGTACGTGGCAGTTTGTTTGAGAAATGGTGGAGGGCGACCGGAGGAACCCCAGGGTCGCTGCTGTCCACCCTTGAGAGGATCCCAGTCCTGCCGAAGAACCCCTTGCCTGGGGTACAGCGGAGGATGTGGGCATGTCCAAAAAGCTGAAGCGGAGTTAACAGAATTGAATGGGATTGAACTGAACTGAACTGAGTGGAACTGAAGTGAATCAAATTGAACGGAACAAAATGGAACTGAGCTAAATTGAATTGAAATGGACGGAACTGAATTGAACACAATTGAATTGAACTGAACAGACCTGAACTGAGCTGAATTGAACTACACTGAATTGACTGAACTGAAATTAACTGAAACGAATTGAACTGAATTAAGCATAATGTAACACATGTATTAGGCCAAGCAGTGGAATGTGGTGTAAAATTATGTCCCAATACATGTGTGAATCATAATGTAACACATGTATTGGGCCAAGCAGTGGAATGTGGTGAAACGGTTAAAAATTATGTCCCAATACATGTGTGAATCTAACCGGAATGGAGGTGTTGCTTAGTCCCGTGTGAATCTTATTACACACCTCCCCGTGTGAATCTTCTTATCTGTATGTAACCAGAATGGAATGTGTTTTTTTAGCCTTGCTCTGCTGTTCACATGAATGTTTATATCTGGAAAAGAGTATATCAGCTGGAAAAGTCTCCAGTTCGGTGAGTCTGCTCCGGGGTTACGTTTAACCGCCGAGCGTGGGTTGTTGGCAACCGTTCTACGAGAACTGACGGCTCCCAGTTCCGGTAACATGTAGAGTGAGTATAAGCCAGACCCGTTGTAAGTTTGAGAGACCTGGTTGTGGCGACGCTGCGGGGAATAAAATGCTCATATTCTAGCAGACTCGCCTCTTGGTCGTTTGTTCTGTGTCAGACTACTCTCCTACGAACCTGACCTTGAGAATTTTTTTTAGAACACACCCCAGTAATGTCGAGAAAGATTTGGTGTTATGTTATGGATGAGGGGTTAATCATGGAATGGATGATGATGTGCTTCCTTGACCTTCCAGTTGTTCAGGGAAAATGTTAAAGCAACAATACTGACAAAGTTTCGTTGAAGCCTCTATTTTCTGAAGTAGACTTTCAGATCTTTACTGAGTTTTTTCTCAATGTTGTGAAGTTCTTAAGGCTGGGCTACCAAGTCAACAGTATGACAGATTAAAGTCATGTTGAGGTTCTACGGGACATTAGTGAGCCGTCTCTGGAATAAGATGGCGGCACGGTGGCACAGTGGTTAGCACTGCTGCCTCACAGCTCCAGAGACCCGGGTTCAATTCCCGCCTCAGGCGACTACCTGTGTGGAGTTTGCACGTTCTCCCCGTGTCTGCGTGGGTTTCCTCCGGGTGCTCCGGTTTCCTCCCACTGTCCAAAGATGTGCAGGTCAGGTGAATTTGCCATGCTAAATTGCCCATAGTGTTAGGTAAAGGGTAAATGTAGGGGGTATGGCTGGGTTGCGCTTCGGCGGGGCGGTGTGGACTTGTTGGGCCGAAGGGCCTGTTTCCACACTGTAAGTAATCTAATGTAATCTAATGTGATCTAATCTAATCTAATATATCCAGTTCTGGTTGCCCAGTTAAAGGAAGGATATTATTAAGCTGGACAGTGTTCAGAAGAGATTTACCAGGACGTTGCCAGATTTGGAAGATTTGAGTTATCAAGAAAGGCTGGATAGGCTGGGACACTTTTTCACTGGAGTGTAGGAGGTTGAGAGGTGATCTTACAGAGGTTTATAAAATCATGAAAGGTATATTAATGGTAGGTGTCTTTTCCCTAGGATGGTGGATTTCAAGACTAGGTAGTGCATTTTTAAGGTGAGAAGAGAGAGATTTAAAAAAGACAAGGGGCAATTTTTTTTAAACACAGAGGGTGCTTTGTGCGTGGGATGAACGTCCTGGGGAAGTTGTGGATGTAGGCACAGTTACAACATTGAAAAGATATTTGGATAACTGCATGAATTGGAAAGATTTGGAGGGATATGGGCCAGCAGCAGGGCAGGTTTGGGATCATATTCGACATGGGCTGGTTGGACTGAAGGGTCTGTTTCATGCAGTATGACTCCATTACAGCCATGGGTCTGAGAGAAAGAAATCTTACCAGAATACGTGTTGAAGCCAAGTGGTGAGGACTGAAGCCCAGAGGAACTTGTTGTTGGCTATGCATGCATGCATGGCTGATTTGATCTCCAGGCTGCACATGGGACTGTTAATTGTTGATCCTAGATTTGATTAGTTGGCTTTCACACAGCAGATGATTTTGAAAAGTGTTAACAGTAAGCCTGTGTGCTTTTCTGTCATAAGAAAAACTGCCTGCTTGATTGGCCAGGTGGGAGGTGAAGAACAGTGCTTATATTATCCTATTTGAAAGTTGATTTTTTTTTCCACAAATGAGAGAGGTGGATTTTGGTCAGTCTTTGAAGGTTAAGTTTAGACAGGTCAAAAGTCGTTTGGATAGTGACTCAAGTGCATTGCATGCAAGACGACATATCATCGCAGTCAAGTGCCTGGGTAGAAATAGGTAACGTTGATAATATTGATAATGTTGGGTTTATGACAAGTAGAGTGAACACTTTAAAGCAATTGGTTCAGTTTTGACTTCAGAACCAAGATTCTAGTTCAGAAAAACCCAGAGTTCAGTACAGAACGCATAATAGTTTCTGATAGCTGGGGTACCAAGATTTCTTTTTAATAATTTAGTTCAAGGGAACTGGTCACTCGGCAGAAGTAGCTTCTAGTCTGTGAAGCTTTATAGCTCGGAGTATTTGGATAGAAATCTTCAAACTGTTAGAACTGAGAACATTTAGAGAATTAGAAATATAAAAAGGTTCACGCCATGGGACTCTGAAAGGAATTGCAACATGTTTTGAGAATAAAGAGGGATTGAGTCTCTATAGGGGCTGACATTGGTGAAAATATTGAAAATTTGCATGTTTATGTCAAGACCTTTTTATCTGTACTACATAGTTAGGTTTATTTTCTTTGTGTCTTAAACTTATACTCGGTTTTAAAGAACATCAGTAGCCTTGTGAGTCTATGCTTCAGTGACTAACTACCAAGTTGACTAACTGCAAAAATTAAACGTATAGTCTATCAAACTATGTCTCATTCTGGAATCTGAATTGTCCAGTATTACCACGAGCAATGATTATATCAGAAAGCATTGTTGCATTCAGAATGGGATTCAGTTTGTTAAACAGGAAGCATTCCAAGACCTTGCATATTATTGAGACCAGGGTGAAGGGCAGTAGCTGCATGACTTGTTGAGTGGCCTTCCTGGATTGTCAAAGACCACTAACTTGAATTGGTGCCAGATATTTGGAATGGAGCCTGAACAACTGATATTGTTAAATAGTTTTGCTAGGTACTTCATTCCTGTGAACCAATGTTCTTCAAGAATTCTGATTGAATCCCATCAACTCATATTTTTGCCTGACTTGATTGCCAGCAAGGCACTGTCCACTTCCTCTGACTTGTAAGGACTTGATATGTCTGTCTGTTCTTGGGAAGTCTTCAGAGACTGTATGAGGGCTGTTTTTACCATTGATCTACCATTCCTGCAGATAATCAATGATATTACGAGTTGCAAATTATCAGTCTCAATTCTGGAGTGCTGGTGTGATTGTTGTCCATATATATGTTTTGAAATAGAACATAGAACATTACAGTGCAGTACAGGCCCTTTGGCTCTCAATGTTGCATCGACCTGTGAATCCAACCTGAAGCCCATCTAACCTACACCATTCCATTTTCATCCATATGTTTATCCATTGACCATTTAAATGCCCTTAAAGTTGATGAGTCCACTATTGTTGCAGGTTGGGCATTTCATGCCCTGACTACAGAGTCAAGAATCACCCTCTGAAATCTATCCTATATCTATCACTCCTCAATTTAAAGCTATGCCCCTCTCGTGCTAACCACCACTATCCAAGGAAAAAAGCTCCCACTGTCCACCCTACCTAATCGTCTGATCATCTTGTATGTCTCTATTAAGTGACCTCTCAACCTCCTTCTCTCTAACGAAAACAGCCTCAAGTCCCTCAGCCTTTCCTCGTTAAGACCTTCCCTCCATACCAGGCAACATCCTGGTAAATCTCCTCCACACCCTTTCCAGTGCTTCCAAATCCTTCCTATAATGTGGTGACCAGAACTGTACACAATACTCCAAATGTGGCCACACCAGGGTTTTGTACATTTGCAACATGACCTTATGGCTCCGAAACTCAATCCCTCTACCAATAAAACCTAACACTGTATTGCCTTCTTAACTAACCTATCAACCTGGGTGGCAACTTTCAGGGATCCATGCACGTGGACACATATCTCTCTGCTCGTCCACACTACCAAGAATCTTACCATTAACCCAGTACTCTGCATTCCTCTTGCTGCTTCCAAAGTGAATCACCTCACACTTGTCCGCATTAAACTCCATTTGCCACCTCTCAGCCCAGCTCTGCAACTCATCTATGTCCCTCTGTAATCTGCAACATCCTCCTACACTGTCCACAATTCCACCAACTTTAGTGTCATCCGTAAATGTACTCACCCATCCTTCTACGCCCTCATCCAGGTCATTTATAAAAATGACAAACAGCCGTGGCCCCAAAACAGATCCTTAGGGTACACCACTAGTAACTGAACTCCAGGATGAACACTGCCCATCAACCACCAACCTCTGTTTTCTAACAAATTGGTGTTAGTTCTCTGGCCCTATCCTCAATTCCTTTAACCTCTCAGAATGTTATATCAGAAAATGTGGAATTCTGTCATGCTGCTCATCTTGTAGCTCAGCAAACAATGAAATATAAACATACAGATGTTCACTTCCAGACAAGTAAGAGAATGCCCAAATGCACAAAGTACAAGAAATTCGTCATTTGAGACAGACGAGAAGCAACAAAAACGCTGTATCAAAAGTTAATCCAATGAGAAAGCAAGAGGTTATTTAATTAAATAGTAGATTGCTTACCTTTTACATAATGTGTACTCTTCACTACAGGTGACACCTCGGGGAGGAGGCCGAAACTGCCATCCATCTTCAGAATCTGCACCAATCATTTGAAAACATTTTAAAGATTATTCTTTTAAAAGCTTTTCTATTTTCCGACAGTATTTTTAGATCAAATGGTCACCTTGCAACAGCAACAGTTAACTGCCTGTCTACACTCGGTTGAATTTGGAATGAAAAAGGACACTCAAGCCTACACAGCTTGTTCGAACAACAGTGATCAGCCTGAACCAAAACTCATCAGATATCCAGCAAGAAAACAAGAAATTTAATACAAAATTTAAAAATATTTTAACCTGGCCTGCCAATGTAAAAGTAAAACAAAATAACTTCTGAGACAGATTATTCAGAAGCCTGACTTACAGTTTTCCAGATGATAGTCCAAGAGCCCAAAATGTATCCTATTTTATTGATTATTTGTCCTTTAACAGTCAGTCCTTTCTTTTCACAATCACAGCGATAATTGAAAAAGTAAAAATTTTTGGATAATATATAATCACACAGTTTTCCCTTCTTATCTAAAAGGATCATCTTTCAAAGCTATAATGTTCCATAAGGCCCATAGGCAGATCACCGATGGGAGCATTCCACGTGCCATAGGTCAATGATTTTTAATACAGTTTATGGTCATGGCGGACATGACAGAACTTGATGCTGTACCAAACAAAACACCAACCCATGCACTTCTTTATTTGGCTCCCTGGATAGTATTCAGGAGCAGGAACACTGATATTGTATTCTAATAGCCAATCTGGCTAAAAACTCCAAACCAAGTATATTAGGAATGAAACCTGGCAGCTTTTGGGCTGCATGGTTTAAAGTGCTAGCAGACTAAGCCTTTACTCACAGGCCTATTGGGAGAGACTATTTAAAATTATTTTCAACGAGTTGGATGAATATGTTCAGTCAGTCCCTAACTGCCTCCAACAAAACGTCGAATGAAAAGCTGTCCTCAAACAAAGGGCATCTAGTTTGAAACAGTTCAACTTTCTTGCCCACTATAATTCAGTGATTCTGAAACATTTTAGAACTTCTTCAGAACACAAGATGCTTTATAAAAGTTTGTTCTTTGGTTTGTTTACAGGTATATTAACTATGCTGGACAACAAATAACTTAATTCAATAAACACTACAGACTTATTTTGTGAATTACCTTCTTCTGTGCCTTCCAAATATGTGGACATCAGTTTATTGCTGGTTATCTGCAACAAAAATAGAAAGCAGACAATACACATGAGTAGAACAGAACAATTCTCAATTCAGAGAGCAGTCAGGAAATTTGGGTTGACATCAGAATGAATCACTGAGGGGGAGAAAACATACAACTAACAAGGTCTCTATTCTTGAGTGCCATTCAGCAATCCTTGCTAAAGAGTACCTTCAAGAATACAGGATGAAAAGTTAAATTCTAAAAACCTTCCAGAAGAGAAAAACAATTTGAATTAATGAATAAGAATGAGCACGACTGGTAGATTTTTTAAAAAAAATGTTCTGTATCTTAAAAAGATAAGTGAAGGACAGAAGAGAGAGTAAAACTATATTAATATGAGGTAAAATCAAAACATGTAACAATAATTAGATGATGCCAAATTTGGCTATGTACATTAAAGTAGTTGATAAGTAAGTAGGAGAGAAGAAATCCTTTTTGGACTCCTGAACTGATGGACGTAGGCAATCGCTAATCAAATACTCATTTTCAAATACATTTAAGTTGAAAACAAAGATTTTGGGTCCCACATGTTAGGAAAGACATTTTGGCCTTTGAGGCAGTGCAACGTAGGTTTACAAGAATGAGACCTGAACATCAGAGTTTAAGTTATGAGGAGAGATATATAAATAGCGATATATAAATTAGGCCTGTTTTCTCTAGAATTTAAAAGCTTAAAGGATGATTTGATTGGAATCTTCATGATATTAACGGGGAAAAGACAGTGGACATATGGATAAACTCTTTCCACTGCTTGTGCGATTCTAGAGCTCGGGGACATGGTCTGGGAATTCGGACCAGACCATTCAGAAGAGATGTTAGGAAGCACTTCTACACACACAGGGTTAGAAGTCTCTCCTACAAATAGCAGTGGATGCAGGATCAGTTCTTATTTTTAAATGTGAGATTGATAATGTTTTGTGAAGCAAAGGATATAAAGGAATATTGGCCAAAGGCAGGCACATAAAGTTAGGCCACAAATCAGTCACGATCTCACTGAATGGTAGAACAGGCTTAATGGTTGAATGGTCTAATATACCTAATGTACAGTGATGAAGAACAAATCTTCAACAGTTTTAAAAATCAGTATTCAAGAAGAGTCTAGCATAGTCTTGATCACTGCCAGTGCAAAAGCTTTATTGGTCAATAGGATTTTGACCAAAACTTCCAAAATTACCCATTAATTTGGAACAGCGATTTCTGCAAATTTGCCACAATCTCGATGTTGATATGGTGAGGTGATAATGGAAACAACAAAAGGAATTACCTTTGTACAGATGGTGAGTGTCCCCAGAAAAGAGACAAATGGTGATAAAGGAGAGATGAAGAAATCAATTTCAGAGCATAACCCCTGTCCTCCATCTTGATCACAACCAAAGTGCTCCCCAACCCAACCCCCCCTTCAAATGTTTCCTTCACCAACAGAAATTGGCTGCAGACAACACAAGGCAAAACAGACAATGACAGCAATTCCCAGATCAAATGTAAAGCAATAACACAGCACTCACTACTTTCTTTACATTAGTTCTAATTTTACATTGACTAATGAGAACATTTGACTGTGTATAACAGAAACTTCTACTTAGTAACAAATATACCGGAACGTACAAGAACGGTCCAAGGTAATTTCACATTAATTTTATGTTGCTCTGTTTTGATTCAAGATCAGGAATTTTCCATGTGCAAAACTGGAGGGATATAACCATGTCATGTTGGTAACTCTGGGAATATCATGCTGGTTATTTGAAATTAATTATTAGTAAAACTTCAAAACATAGAACTTTTAAAGAGAACATTCATTTCAAGGGTTGTGCAGCTGTATAAATTGAGTGGTGTCATAAAAGTTAACATCTTCAGCAATTCATTATGAATAGCAATTTGCAAATGTTGTCACATGCACAGTAGAGGGAAGAAAATGGAGAACATCGTTGAGAGTTATAGCCATGCAATGATCAAGTCTAATGTGAAGGGCATGAAAAGCAAGCTGCACAATCTGTGACACAGTTAATTTATTTGAAAAAAAAAACCCTTATTACTGCTTTGAACAGATTACTCACATCCATTTCTTCAAGAAGCATTTTGAGCCTGGTTACATCTTTTGTTATCATCCCATTCTAGAAAAAAAAACATGAAAAGCTGTACCAATTTGATAGCAAATATTTGTAAAATGTAGATTTACTCTCTGACAGGAATAAATTTTAACTGTAGTTCAGAATGGTTATGGGTGATTTTCGCATGCAATGTGAAACCTTTCTGGAACTAAACTGCACAAAAAGCTCTTCTTCCTCAATTACATAATTACATACATGAATGATGCTATATTCTCAATTTAAGGGCATTTTATTAAAAATAAAATTTCTGATGCCATTCTCTAACAATACCAATAATGACCCTGAATGGTATATTAAAGAACTTGCAGATCTTGATCAAACCAAAAAAACAGTTGTGGCTTCGTGGTTCATGTTTGACCCATTATTAAGTCCAATTGTTTTTTTGGATCCGTTAATCCCACTGAGGGATGCTTGAGGTACTCATTAGCTCTGTCACTTCAGTCACTTTTGCATTTGTGTATGCAAGCAGTTCGAATTTTTAAAAATTTATTCACCAAGGACATCATTGGTCTGGCCAGCATTTATTGCCTGTCCCTGATTGCCCAGAGGGCAGCTGAGAGTCAATGTCATTGTTGTGGCTCTTGCCACAATATTGCTCATTGTCAAACTCATGAAAATACAGTAGGTAACCTCAAACAAAATCATTATTTTACTGCACAGTACTATTTGTAACAAAATGGTCATGGATGGTTATGATAGCAAAAAGGCTAAGATAGCAAACAAATCTATGCCTCATTCGTAAATTTTAACCATATCCTTCTTTGAACTATTCTTCCACAAATATGAACATACCTGCTCACATTGTCTTATGAGATGATGTCAACTTATCTGAAGTAGTACACAGGCGGCTATTTAGCCTGCCACATCCATCCCTGCTCTTTCCAAGAGCAACTCAATTGGTCCAACTTCCTTTCCTTTACCTTGGATTGCTGCAAATGTTTCACCTTACGTAGAATCATAGAATCCCTATACTGTGGAAGCAGGCCAATCGGCCCATCAAATACACCAACCCACCGAAGAGCATCCCATCCAGACCCACCACCTTACCTATCCCTGTAATCTTGTATTTTCCATGGCTAACCCACGTAGCCTGCACATCTTTGGATACTATAAGCTTAACATGCACATCTTTGTTAATGGGAGGAAACTGCAGACCACGGAGTAAACCCATGCAGACACAGGGAGAATGTGCAAACACCACATAGAGAATCACCTGAGGGTAGAATCGAACCCAGGTCCTTGGCGCTGTCAGGCAGATTCACTGACCCACCGAGTCACCACATTTTGATAAATTATCCAATAACCTGCTGAAAGTCTAAACTGAATCTGCCTCTAACACATTCTCAGGCAGTACATTACATAACAACTCACTACATTACAAAATAAAAATCTGTACAGAAATTCCCTGCTCTATGCAGATTTGAGCAATTTGTTTTAACATCATGGAGACAATAGATAGTGCATACCCCTTTAAAGTGATGGTTTTCACTGAAAAGTTGCTTGTGCATGGGCACTGATGATAAGCTGACTTCTGAGTGTTCCACAGACAGTGGAAATGAAATATTGAGAGTCAAGGCAAGAGGAAAGAGATCAAAAATACTCCTGTTACACAGAAGAGAGTAATGTAAACAAAATTTACTTAATGAAGAGAACACTGGGTTTTAACAGAGATGGGATGTGATTCAGAAGCAAATTACTTTGGAAGAAAGTAATTTTATTTCAGGAAATACTAGTCAATGTTAGACAGTATATTTGGAGTACCTTGGTAGGGGGTAGTTATTACTTCCATGTTTAAACAGGAGGTGGGGAGATGATAACACGTTTGCATCCATGTAACTATATCCATATAGACATACTCTCTAGCATGGCTTCACCTGAAATTAAAAATACTATGTAAACTGAATAATTTTGTTTTTAACAATTCTTTCATAGAATGTAGTTATTCCTGGTCAGGCCACTATTTATTATCCATTGCTAATTGTCCTTGAATGAGGTGGTGAGCAGTCCATGTCTTCTATAAAAGAGATTTAGTCATTTTCGATGACAGAAAAATTGTCAGGCATTAATTCAGATTCATGCAACTTTTCATTTATATTTAGTAATTTTCTAAGTTATTTCAGCTGGGAATACACAACAGTGAACATAAACAGTACAGTATTTGAATTTGTACATGGGTTCTTTATGATATTCCTTGTCAAGAAAAACAAAATTCTGGTTTTAACATCGTTCACTTAAAGTTGTTTCACTTAAATCTGCAATTTCAAAGGACATGACTAGCAAATTAAGTGAAGAATTACTCCACTTATTGTGCTATAGGACAGAAGAAATCCAGGACTACATTTTGGCTACTGACTACATGCTTTTCTACAGAGTAAACAAATGTATCAAAATTAATTTTGCACATAAATTCTGATAAGCACAGATGAAATGTTTTTGCGTTATGTTTGCAATCATATTACTCTCATAGTTCATTGATCACAGGTCTCAAGACCACATAACAAAAATATGAATGCATGGTGGAAATAATATTGCTTGCTATTAGAATTCAGCTTTAACAATAATGCATGTGCTTTTTATTTAAAAAGAGAGACTGACAAGGGTTTGTTAGAAAATATATTGATTAATTAAGCTTATTGTGACTGTACATCTGCTGAAAGCAGGATATGTTTATGGATTAAAACAATCTACCTGATCTTGGTCCCCAGGTGTTGTGTGTACTGGGGGAAAAAACAAGAACTACCTGCTTGAATTAGCTAAAACGTTCCATTGGTTGGAATAGCTCTCCTTGTTTTGTCACACTGGTCTGCAGTTTCTATCTGGGAGATAGTTTGATTGCTCAAGAGGTATGTGGGCAAGTAATCCTTCAAAATGGGGCTGCAGTCAACATCATATTACACTACTTTCAGGTGAAGTGCAAATGCTGATTTCCCAGCATGTCTGTTGGGCAGAGTAAAACTTTATCACAGTGGTATGAAGTGATCATTCATACAGCTGTCAAAGATGGTTGTGCATATCTGTGTTACATGCAACAGCCCTTCTCTCTTTAAAAAAGGACCCAAGATGCTGGAATTGATTGCACAAGGTTTGCAAGATCAAACAGACTTTTGTCATCTCCTGAGCTACTATCCAAATTTACCTAATATATAGCAATCAGAATACAAATGTACGATTGCAGGCCATATACCGTCCAGCAGTCATTCAAGAAAAGTGGTGAATTTGTGGAGCATACATTGTTATATTTGCCTTTTTAGGTGTAAACCTTTTATCAATATTGAAGTCACTGGATCCTCTGCACACTGCAGTGTTAAATGGCAAAGTTTGAGTTTTTTTACAAAAATCACATTATATCAGTTAGGCTAACTGGCGAGTTTAAAAAAAAGTCCCCAAATCACATTTGCACACCTCCAGCAACTAGCTCTAACATAAGTCAAAGAGTGCTCTGGAAATTATAATACATGGCACAGGACAGGAGAACAAAAAAAACTCCAGAAGTTAAAACGGGGCAGCTCATCATTTCACTACCACTTAACTTGTGCAACATAAATACAAGAAATTTCTGCTAAATCATATGAGGGGGAAATAAAAATTGTAACACACAACCTACCAAAGATTCCCCCATCAAGGATTTTGATAAAATGCTGGACACTGCTTGTAACTTCCCCTCCACGTACATGCAGCGAAACACTGCTTGCAGTGTGCCGTCTCCCTTGGCCAGTCTCTCTGCCAACACTGTAGACACAGAAATATAAACCTTTCTTTACTTCACAGACTTCACTCCCAAAGTCTGTCAACAAAAGTTAAGAATTGAAATCCCAGGAGATTAATTATGTCAACTGTGTAGTTATAAACTTGTTTTGTGTCTTGTACAGTGTTAAGGTGTGAGATCAGAAAATACATGCTGGAGTATTTGCTCAGAAATCTTAGTAATCCCCAGTAAATTCTAAGACGAAGCCATAAGAAAAAAGGCATTTGCAGACAGGGTTACATAACCAGAGACATTGATTAACAGGACTTGTAGTGCTGCTGCTTAAAGCAGAAAAAACAAGTTCATCAAAAATCAACAATTTCTTTGGTCAGCTTATAAGAGTAAAGAACATGAGGATTTTGTTCACTAAGATGGAATTTGTTACAAGAGTATTGAGGGATAAGATGGTCAAATGGAATTCACGTACTGATTGGGCATGATCGAAAAAGGCAGCAAAGGCTAATGGCCTTGAATGTTTTAAAGTTCCCATGCTGGGCAGGTTTTCTTTGAAATAGCAGACCTTACGATGACTCAACTGAGAATACTCAAAATTGTCACAGGAATTGAAAGAACTGATCGAGACAGTTGCATTGAGGAATACATAGGTTTCACCTTAATGGTAATGGAATAACTTTCAGGGAAATTAATTAAAATATATATTATATGTAAGCTGAACAGAATGGCATCTATTTCCAATGAAAAGACAGCAAAGGTTAATGTTAGAAATCATGATATTAGGACCAGTTTGTGGAATGGTACATGAGAAAGAGTTGGTCACATTTCAGTGAAATCCATTGCATTTCCTGTTAATAGCATTCTGCGCAAGCTTTAGGCTTCCTTCTTCAATACTTGACTACAGGTTATAAATCTTATAAACTATACTATCTGCTTGCTGTACATAGAGTGGGAAAAGAACAGATCAGAAACTAAATTGCACATAATTGAAATGTAGTAAATGTCTGAATATCCTAGTGTTGGAATTTTACTTATTCCACTAGAATTTTGACAAGCATCTGAATAGGGTACAAGAGAATAAAAGCAACCTAAGATGGTACGCCAATTCAGTTTTCTGTCTGTGTTAATAGAACAGAGTTCAACTAAGAGTTAGAGACAGGTGCATGGCAGTAAGAGGAAGAGGCAGTGTGGGAGAAATGATGGGGCAGTGACCCACTTGACCAGGTTGGGGCTGGTGATATTGGTTTGCATGACAGATAGAGTGATAGTGGCACAAACAACAGGAGTGGGGAAGCAATGGTATGAATGACTTGTGTGGAACAGCAGTGGCAAAAGCAATAAGAGGGCAGGAGTTAGGGAAACAATTGCAGAATCATTGCATCCGAATTGTATCCCACTGACTCTTTCCAGAATGTGGATGTTTAAGGAAATCTTATGACAACTAAATGTGGCTCAGGTGCAATACTCTCAACAGTAACACAGCCTATCAACTCTCATGGAAGAAGAATGGTCAATTCAGCAAGAGCCAAGAATACCCATAAATCATACTCCTGAGCTAGCTAGCAGGATGGGAAATAATGAAGAAAATAAAAACAGGCCTCTTTCACCATGAGAACAAGCTTACTTTTAATTGGCACTCAGATGAGGCATGGTAAAAAGCACTGGTCTACAATAACATCTAAACTGTTTCAATTTTAACATTTGTCTTTGGCAATTAATTTAGCAATTGTTCCATACAATTAAATACCAAAATGGATAGTTTCTACTAGTATTGATTAAAGTTTAGTGAGTGATGAATGGTGGACAATTCACTGGTACATAAATATCCATTAACACCCGCCCAAAGCTCCAAATCAGCAGAACAGTGAATTTAAATAAAATGATTGTAATACATACCAATTTTACAGTCTCCATCAGCCTGGTCATAGTTTTTCTGCAACAGAGAGAACAAAGTAATTTTTGACAAATTGTATAAGATCGTTACTGCTTTTCCCAAAATAACTTATAGTCCAACAAATCTCAACATCTGCAGACAGCTCAATAAAATATTACTCAATTGTCATTTACAGGTCAAGTAATCTTTACATTTTAAATTAAATAATTCTCACTTATTTCTTGTCTGGTTGTAATACTTCTTTTTAAACAATATTTCTGTTGGAAAAAGATCTTTCATTGCATTCCACTATACACTAGACAAAAGCAGCTTATTTAGCCACTTGGTTATGCACTGACAGAACAGCTTCACATTTACAGCAAAGTGCAGTTCCCAAATCTGATGGAGAAGCTTCTGAGGTTCTGCTATAGCACAAGGAAAGCAATTTCCTTAACACCTTCACCCGGAAGTACTTAACAAACATTTGGAAATAACGACAATCTTTTCTCCAAACTATGCAGAAACGCCATACAAACAGTATAAAATTATTACGTTTTGCAGTTGGTTTCTTCACACCATATTAACTAATGAATGTTGAAATAATCGTCACTTCAAGAACAAGCTGATAGCAAATTACAACTAAATTGATGATTAACTTGCAAATAAAATGACAGTAAAAAACATAATCTACATGTACATTGGGCTGTCTTAATAATCCTGACTCTGGATGATCAACTGTTTGATCTACTCAGCCAAGAACACTGGCAAATATTGCACAGTTTTCTACATTTATTCATGGAGTGTTGGCATCACTGGCTGCTTTATCCTGTGTGGTGTAAAGCTTCTTGAGTGTTGTTAGGTTACACAGACAAATGGGAAGTTTTCTATCACACTCCTGACTCGTGCCTTATCAATGTAGGATCGGCAATGGGGAGACAGGAGGCAAGTTACTTGCCATAGACTTTTCAGCCTCTGACTTGTTCTTGTAGCCACAGCATTTACATGGTTGGTTTAGTTGAGGATCTTGTCAATAGGAACTCCCTATATGCAGCATTAAGTGATGGCAATGCTGTATACCATAAGGAAATGGTTAGATTCTGTGCACTTTAAATTGGAGATGGCTATTGTCTAACTGTTCTCTGACAAAATTTAATTGCCATTTATCATCCTAAATGCTATCCAAGTCTTTTCGCATTTAAAAACAAATTGCTTAGTGTCAAAAGATTCGCAAATGGTACTGAACACTGTTCATCAGCGAACCAACATTCCCACTTATGTTTTTTCCCGTATGGACCTTCAAAGTCCATACAACAGTGACTTCCAGAACCAGGAGTCAATCTGTTGGAGCAATCAATGTGCACACAGAATGCAAGCACGTTAAGGTTGCACGACTTAGAGGGACACTGTAACTAACATCCAACTTCTGATCTTCGAGTGGAGGCGAAAGTCTTTCAAGAAGCAGCTAAAGATGATTTTGTGAAGACAGTACTCTGAATAACTCCTGAATAAGCCCTGGGGCTAAGATAATTGACCTGCAGCAATCCCAACCAACTTCATGGACACCAGGTGTGATTCCAACCTGCGAAGAGATTCTGTCCACAATTCCCATTATTTTCCTAAAGACATTAAAGTATCTTCCACCATATATTGCTTTGCTGTTAAGGACATTAACGCTTACTTCACATCTGAAATTCAGCACTATTAACCATGTTTAGATAAAGGCAGTACTAAAACCTGGAACCTAAATTGGGTATCAGCAAACAGATTATTGCTGACTAACTGTCATGGTTATCTCGCCAGTGCATTGGACATCCAGGTAACTAGTGGGAACCAATGAAAGTTAGGGGAATTGGAATACAAAAACAAATGAAGTGCCTGATGATGGCCTCAAAACTATTTTTGATTGTTGCAAAATGACATCTGGTTTCACTGATTTTGGAAATAAACTTGGCATCCTTTCCTGGTCTGGTCAGACCTACTGCAAAATGCCCTCTGAAACTGCCAATCAATCCATTCAAGCTGCTACAAAGTCTCAGAAGTACAAAAACATATACATGGCACTGACCTAGGCATCAGAAACTATAACAGCAAACTCAAACCCATTAACCCTACAAAGTCCTCTCGACTAAAATCTGGGAGCCAATGCCAAAACTATCTTGTAGAAGAGGAGTCAAGCATTGTCATGCTCACAGAACTGTACCTAACAGTTCCGGACAACATCACCATCGTTCCTGAATATCATTACTGTCATTCCAACAGAAGTAGCAACATGATAGGATACAATTAGAAGAGAGTTACTCTGCAGTCCTGAATGCTGTCATGAAGTCTCATGGCATCAGGTCAAACATGGGCAAGGAACTTCCTGTTGGTGACCATTTACTGCATACCCTTTCAGTTGATGAATCACTATTCCTCCATGTTATACTCCAGTTGATGGAAGCACTGAGGGTGGCAAGTGCAGATAATATATTCTTGTGGGTGACTTCAACATTTACCACCAAGAATGGCTTGGCAGCATCAGCTATTACCAAGCTGATCGAGTCCTAAAGAACAGAGCTGCCAAACTGGGTCTGCTGCAGGTGAGGAAGGAACCAACAAGTGGGGAATAATATTATTAACCGCATCTCTCACATATGACTGCCACTGGCTCATATTTCAGGATAGAACCAATAGGAGAGCCACAGCAGAATCCCTGTGGTGACACCACAACGAGGATATCCTTCATTGTGCTGTGGTACTACCATTATGGTAAACAGTACAGATCCAGCAACAGAATACAATGAGGTGCTGGGGTCATCATCAGCAGCAGCAGCAGAATTGTACTCCAACACAACCTGCAACCTCACCGCCCAGCATACTCATTCTACCATTACCATCAACTTTCGTTCAAAGAACAGTGAAAGAGCAAATGTCAGGAACAGCACCAGACATATCAAAAAAAAGTATCAAACTTGAGAAGCAACAACAGAGACCTCCTTATCTGTCAAACAACAAAGCAAGTGATAAACAGAGATCAGTCATTCAACAACAAATGGATCAGATTGCAGATTTACAATCCCATCATGAATGCTGGTGGACAATTAAACAACTCACTGGAGGAGGTAGCTCCACAAATATCCCAATCCTCAATGACAGGAGGGCCCAAAACATCAGTGCAAAAGGCTGAAGCATTTGTAACCATTTTCAGCTCGGAGTGCAAAGTGAATCTCAGCTACTTTGAAGTCCCAACATCCCAGACACCAGTTTTCCTTCAATTTCATAATTTCCCGGTATCAAGAAACAGCTCAAGACACTGGACTCTACAAAGTCCATAGCCTCCGATAAGATTCCAGCAATTGTATTGAGGACCAGAGCTGCAGAACCTGTCAAGCCCCTCGTCAAGCTGTTCCAATGCAGCTACAATAACTGACATCAAACCCACAACATGAAGTATTTTCCAGAAACGTCCTGTTTGCAAACAACAGGACAAATCCAACATGGTCAACTACCACCACGTCAGTCCACTCTTACCCATCAGTGAACTGTGGGAAGACATCGACAGCACCTGCTCAGCAATAACCTGCTGAGTGATGCTCACTTTGAGTTCAGCCAGGACCACTCAGTTCCTGACTACTTTACAGCCTTGGTCCAACATGGTCAAAAAAAGAGGTGAACTCCAGACCTGATGTAAATACAAATTCTCTTGAAATTAAGGCTGCATTTGACCAGTAGACATCAAGGAGCCAGAGGAATACTAGAGTCAATAGTAATCAGGGAGAAAACTCTCTACCAGTTGGATTCATGCCCAGCATAATGGAAAATAGTGGTGTCATCATTTCAGTTCCTCAGGGTAGATATTCTCTAATCAACCTGCTCAGATCTGTTAATACATGCTTCTAGAGCAAGTGGGACTTGAACCCAGAACTCTTGACTCAGAGGTAGGGACATGCCACTGTGCCACAAGAACCTCAAGTGCCCAACCATCTTCAGTGACTTCATCAATTGCCATTCCTGCATCATATCAAGTCAGAAGAAAAAATGCATAAGGTAGATAAATCCCCAGGACCTGATCAGGTGTACCCGAGACCTTTGTGGGAAGCGAGGGAAGTGATTGTTGGACCCCTTGCTGAGATATTTGTATCATCGATAGCCACAGGTGAGGTGCTGGAAGACAGGAGGTTGGCTCATGTGGTGCCACAATTTAAGAAAAGTGATAAGGGAAGGTCAGGGAACTATAGACCTGTAAGCCTGACATTGGTGGTGTGCAAGTTGATGGAGGTGATCTGGAGGGACAGGATTTACACTTATTTGGAAAGGCAAGGACAAATTGGGGATCGTCTACATGATTTTGTGCATGGTAAATCGTGTCTCATTAACTTGATAGAACTTTTTTTTTAAGAAGTAACGAAGACAAAACTGTGAAAGTGATCGATATGGACTTCAGTAAAGCATTTCGACAAGATTCTGCATGATAGACTGGTTAACAAGATTAGATCACATGGAGAACTAACTACTTGGATACACAACTGGCTCGAAGGTAGGAGACAGAGGATGGTGGGGGATGGTTGCTTTTCAGACTGGAGGCCTGTGACCAGCAGTGTGCCACAAGGATCAGTGCTGGGTCCACTGCTTTTTGTCATTATGTAAATGATCCGGATATGAACATAGGAGGTATGGTTACTAAGTTGGTAGATGGCACCAACATTGGAGATGTACTGGAAAGCCAAGAAGGTTATCTCAGAGTACAATGAGATCTTGATCAAATGGGTCAATGGGGCGAGGAATTTATTTAGATAAATGTGAGGTGCTGCATTTTGGAAAAGCAAATCAGAACACGACTTATACACTTAGTAAGGTCTTGGGGAGCATTGCTGAACAAAGAGACCTTGGAGTGCAGGTTCATAGTTCCTTGAAAATAGAATCGGAGGTAGACAGGATAGTGAAACCACCATTTAGTATGCTTGCAGTTATTGGTCAGTGCATTGAGTATAGGAATTGGGAGGTCATGTTGCGGCTATACAGGACATTGATTAGGCCACTTTTGGAATACTGCAAATAATTCTGCTCTCCATGCTATAGGAAGGACGTTGTGAAACTTGAAAGGATTCAGGAAAGATTTACAAGGATGTTGCCAAGGTTGGAGAATTTGAGCTATAGGGAAAGGCTGAATAAGCTAGGGCTGTTTTCCCTGGAGCATCGGAGGATGAGGGGTGACCTTATAAAAGTTTATAAAATCATGAGGGGCATGGATAGGGTAAATAGACAAGATATTTTTCCCAGGGAAGGGGATCCAAAACAAGAGGGCTTCGGTTTAAGGTGAGAGGTGTAAGATCTAAAAAGGGACCAAAGAGACATCTTTTTCACCCAGAGGGTGGTATTTTTTTTTCATTCACTAGATGAAGGCGTCACTGACATTTATTGCTCACCACTAATTGCCCAGAGGGCAGTTAAGAGCCAACCACATTGATGTTGGTCTGGAGTCACATGTAGGACAGACCAGATAAGGATGGCAGTTTCCTTCCATAAAGGACATTAGTGAACCAGAGGCATTTTTCCAACAATCGACAATGGATTCATGGTCATCGTTAGATTCTTAATTCCAGATATTCACTCAATTCAAATTCCACCATCTGCTGTGGCAGGGTTCAAACCCGGGTCCCTAGAATGTTATCTGGATCTCTGGATGAATAGTCAGTGATAATACCACGGGGCCATTGCTCCCCTGGGCAATTATAGAATAAGCTACCAGAGGAAGTAGTGGAGGCTGGTACAATTACAACATTTACAAGGCATGTGGATGTGTATATGAAAAGGATCATTTACAGGAACATAGGCCAAATGCTGACAAATGGGACTAGATTTATTTAGGATATCTGGTTGGTATGGATGAGTTTGACCACAGGGTCATGGATAGGGTGAAAAGACAAGATCTTTTCCCCAGGGTAGAGGATTGAAAATGCTGTACAGCTCTATGACTCTGGATGGGGATGTTCACAGATGACTGCATGATGTTCCACACTTATTCTTTTCTCCTTAGATACTAAAGCAGTTCTTATCCAAATGCTCCAAAATCTGTACAATATCCAGGTTCAGGCTGATAAGTGGCAAGTAACATTCGTATCATGTAAAGTTCCTGGGCAATGGCCATCTCTAACAAGAGTATGTAACTGTTGACCCTTGAGATTCAACAGCATTACCACCACTGAATCAATATCCTAGGGTTTATCATTGATTAGAGGATGAACGGGACTCGTCAAGTAAGTACTATGGCTACTGGAGCAGGTCAGAGGCTCGGAATCCTTTGGTGAGTAGCTCGCCTCCTGACTCCACAAGGTCCACCATTTATAGAGCACAAGAAGGATGTGTGATGAAACACTCCCCACTTACTTGCCTGGGTGAGTGCAGCTCCAACAACACATAAGTTTGATAAAAATACAGGACAAAGCAGGTTGCTTAAATGGCAAAATAACCACAAACATTGACCATCCATGCCAGGGAAAAGACTTCAGAGCTCACAGGACAGGAACTGAAAAGCAAGTAAGTCAAACCGACTGACTAGACATGAAAGGAAAATTTCCCTGGATTTTGATCAGTTCCAAAGATGGGAAATAAATGGAATTTTTTGGTTACATGTTTTGAAATATTTCAAACAGTCTAAAATTTAGATAGCTTGGTTTTTTTTGTTGTTTAAAACAAATCTGCAGACTTGTGTCCTTATGTTACAATGAAAGACCACCACCGTAAATTAATTTTTAAAGTATGCTCCATCAAATGAAACTTTATTCGAAAATATTCAGCAGTAACATCAGTTGGGATCATAACATTCCCTAGGCAGCACGTTCCAAACCCATAGCCATTCCCATATGGAAGGATAAGGGCAGCAGATTCATGGGCACCCCACGATATGTATGTTTCCCTCCAAGCCACTCACCATTCTGACTTGGAAATATATCCTGATTCCATCAGCATCTTTGGGTTAAAATCCTGGAACTCCTTTCTCAACAGAATTGTTGAAGCACCTGCATGGATTGCAGTGGTTGAAGGATGTAGCTCACCAACACTTCTCAAGCGCAACAAAAAAAAAGCTTGCATCTTCAATTGTTTCACAGATGATTAACAGCGGACTCATAGGATGGTAAACAAACCAAGACAATTTTCTACATAGTTGATAGAAGCCATGTTTTAGGCATACTGGAACAGCTAGGCTGGGGACCCAGATAGTTCTAAAACCAAAGTGCTTAGAACTCATGTTGGAATGTTGTCAGGAAGCACAGCATTTGTAGTATTCCTTGTGTCTTCAGTCATTTCTTGATAGCATGTGAAATGAATTTGATTGGGTGAAGATTGGAATCCATGATGCTGAGTCCCTCAGGAGGCAGAGATGGATGATCCATTGCATTTCGGGATAATCATGGTGTCTCCTACAGTTAGTAATCTACCATTCCAGGAACTCAAAAGAAGGAATTCAGATAGAATAAACACAAAGCTGATGACAGGAAGTAGAAAAGCTGAAATGAATGTGGAAAGCAGAAGAAAAATGTACAAGAATCAAATCAAGATCTTAAAAAATATAGTAAGGAATGGGACCTTCATCCCTTTAAGTCTGCCCCATTCTACAGGGTCATGGTCTCAGACCTCATCTCCCCTTTCATGCCAGGTCTTCATAGTCTTCAACTCCTCAATACTTCAGAAATCCATCTACTTCCTCTTTAAATACTTAGCCACCACAATCCTCTGTAGTAGAGAATTCTAGATATTCATTACCTTGAAAGATGAAATTTCTTTGCATCTCAGTTTTATGAATGCCCCCTTATTCTCTCTGTTCCTAGTAGACATTTCCATCAGCAATATTCTTGCAATGTCTACTTTGTCAAGCTCTTTCAGAACCTTGAATACTTCAATAAGATCACACCATATTCTTTTTAAATTTAATGTATAAAGACTTAACTTGCTTTAGAAAAATGCAGAATTGACAGCTAGTCTCAGCAAAGACCATGAAACACATTTCAATTGAAGCAAAACACAACAAGTTCACTTATGCTCTTCAGGGAAGTAAATCTGTTGGCCTTCCTCATTCTGGCTGACTTGTGACTCCAGACTCAAAGCAATTTACTTATCTGTCAACTGCTCTCAAGGGCAATTAAGGATGGAAAAGAAATGATGGCCTGACTAGGGACACCAAAACCCATTGAAATAATTAACAAAATCTAAGTTCATAGAGTACTCGTTCTACTTTAATACAGTCTCCACATGAGCATCAGTTTGCACTGATTCATGAAACATTTTTAACACCAAAATAAAAAATATAAATTCCACATGGCACGTTTATCTTCTATTTTCTTTCGTGGGTGCTACTGACAGAGCCAGCATTTGTTGCTCCAATAAAAGCACTAAACATTCAAAACAGTTTGCAAATATCACTTCAAAATTGATGAATATCACATTCCTCACAACTGTGCTGAGACAGTGAAAGGTTTTGAAGCTTTTTACATTGCACCTTACTTCAATAGCTGCCTTACCACAGGTAAACGTGAGCTAATGTTTTCTGATATCGACAATGCCTTGCCATTAGAATTCAGACTAAATGGTTGGTAGTGCTTGAAGTTTAGTAACATTTTTTGGGCAGGTAATAATTTTCTGGTTTCCTGTTGCCATTTCAGCGCTTGGCGAGTTCAACAATGCAACCAAAAGTACATTCTAGTTTGTAAGCTACACACACCTAAAACATCATTCCAAAATAGTGTGGCCAATTAAGTGGTGCTCCAAGAAGACTTCACTTTTAATCACATAACATACATTCGCGTGGCAAAAACTGGCCATGTCTTTGAAGTGAACAACCCTTTTCCAGTGAGTCCATCCCTCCTTTTATCCTATACCGTACATTGCTAAATCAAAACACAATACTCACAAGTTGCAAGAAGCAGGCTATCCTGTAAAGAAGAGTTTCAATTCGAATACGATCTAGCTCCGGCTGGCATGATGCAGTGGTAATGGAAGGATTGCTAAGGGTAATGAGTGCTTCTGTACAGTACTTGGCTGCCAGCTCATATTCTTGCACTCTCAGGTATTCAAATGCTTGTTCACATGACTTATCCGGTCTCCTATATGCCATGACTCGGCAAACAAAAGCCTAGGAAAGAAATACAAAAACATCATTTATTATGCAACTTATTTGGTTTGCTGAGAAGATACTGTTAAAGCTAATCAAGAGAGAATAAACAGAGGAAAATATTACAGATGCTAGAAATCTGGGAATCAAGAGAAAGCACTGGAGAAAATCAGCAGGTCTGGCAGCATCTGTGGGGGGAGAAAACTGAAGTGATGTTTCGAGTCCAGTAGGACTCTTGTTCAGAAGACAGGTGATCATTTAGTACATGTACTTTTGGACAAGACTCCAACATTTTATGCTCCTAAGAATACAGCAATGCATGCCTCAGACACTTCCTAGTTTTGTAGGAACTTGTTTGAAATGCAGTTTCAACTTTCTAAATGACATTATGTCACTTCTAGACTAGATGGGATTGAGGTGCATAAGGAGGAGGCGTTAGCATTTCTGGAAAGTGTAAAAATAGCTTAGTCCCCTGGGCTGGATGGGATTTATCCTAGGATTCTCTGGGAAGCCAGGGAGGAGATCGCCGAGCCTTTGGTTTTGATCTTTATGTCATCATTGTCTACAGGAATAGTGCCAGAAGACTGGAGGATGGTAAATGTTCTCCTGTTCAAGAAGGGGAGTAGAGACAACCCTGGTAATTAGAGACCAGACAGTCTTATCTTGGTTGTGGGTGAAGTGTTAGAAACGTTATGAGAGATAGGATTTATAATCATCTAGAAAGGAATAAGTTGATTATGGATTTTCAACATGGTTTTGTGAAGGGACATAAATAAGCTGCAGAGCTGGGCTGAGAGGTGGCAAATGGAGTTTAATGCAGAAACGTGTGAGGTGATTCACTTTGGAAGGAGAATGCAGGGCTAATGGTAAAATTCTTAGTGGTGTAGATGAGCAGAGAGATCGGAGTGTCCAGGTACACATACCCTTGAAAGTTACCACCCAGGTTGATGGGGTTGTTAAGAAGACATAGTGTGTTAGCTTTTATTGGGAGAGGGATTTAGTTTTGAAACCATGAGATCACGCTGCAGCTATGGAAAGTCTGGTGCAGCCGCACATGGACTATTGCGTAGTTATGGTGACTGCATTATAGGAAAGATGTGGAAGCTTTGGAAAGGATTCAGAGGAGATTTACTAGGATCCTGGCTGGTATGGAGGGAAGGTCTTACAAGGAAAGGTTGAGGGACTTGAGGCTGTTTTCATTAGAGAGAAGGTTGAAAGGTGATTTAATCGAGACATGGAAGATAATCAGAGGGATAGATCGGTTGGATAGTGAGAGCCCTTTTCCCCAGATAGTGATGGCTAGCACGAGGGGACACACCTTAAAATTGAGGGGTGACAGATGTCAGAAGTAGTTTTTTTACTCAAAGTAGTTGAGGCGAGGAACACACTGCAACCGCAGTAGACTCGCCAACTTTAAGGGCATTTAAATGGTAATTGGATAGGCATTTGGATGAAAATGGAATAGTGTAGGTTAGATGGGCTTCAGATTGGTTCTACAGGTCGGTGCAACGTCGAGGGCCGAAGGGTCTGTACTGCGCTGTAAGGTTCTATGTTTTAATTCAGACAGTACATGCTCACAGTCCACATCCGTGAAAAAAGATAAGCTCAAGAATAGCTACGGAACTGGTGGCCTTCCCATCAACTATCACAATGATATTCATTGTCAAAGTTCACAATGAACAAAGATAAATATTACCCAACATGATCGACCAAATCCTTTTAAGACTCTGACACCCCCATAAAAGATATTTGGGGTCTGGGAAAAAGAGGGAAGAGCGAAAGAACATTTCAGAACTTGAACTTGAAACTATATTCCAGGAGCTAGGATAGATTAGAGTGATGCTAGAAAAGCACAGCAGTTCAGGCAGCATCCGAGGAGCAGTAAAATCGACGTTTTACTGCTCCTCTGATGCTGCCTGAACCGCTGTGCTTTTCTAGCACCACTCTAACCTAGACTCTGGTTTCCAGCATCTGCAGTCATTGTTTTTACCTATATTCCAGAAAGGTTGCATATCAAACAAAAAATTCACTAAGTTAAATATTTTTGTACATGTCATTCAGTCTACTTCTGAACATTTTGCCCATCAACCAGGGCATCAGGGTTGCAAGATGGTGGCAGAATAGGACACTTCAGCCAGAGCTGGCCGATCCGGTTGCTCCTCTTTTCTTCTTTGTCTTCTCTTTTTTCCCTTCCTCTTCGTGTTTCTTATGGTCCAGCCTTCAATGACAACTCCTGGCCTCCGGCAAATGACAACCTGCGGACTCCGGCAAGCGATGACCTGCTGAGTCCGGCAAGCAATGATTCATGGCCTCCGGCAGGCGATGATCTCTGGCATCTGGCAAGTGATGATTCGCAGCGTCCGGTAATTGATGATACCCAGCCTCCGGTGAGTAATGATTCGCAGCCTTCGGTAGGCAATGATCACCAGCCTCCAGCAAGTGATTCCCAGCCTTTGGCAAGCGACGTTTCCTAGCCTGGCGCAGCTGCCTCCTAGTGTGGATGGCAACCTCCTGGCCTGGCACAGGTGCCTCCTCCTGTAGGAGCTCCCAGATGGCATGGCAGCCTCCTGCAGTGGCATCCTCCCATAAGGACCTTCTGGCATGGCTGTCTTTGGCGCAATATGGAGCCTGGGCCCAGCGCGAGCTGGAAGCCAAGTGTCATCATGGTCTGCAGTACTGAACTCTTTTCTATAATGCTGGACATTTGTCTGTAATTAATCTTGTAACAAAAGAAGCTGTGTCGAGGTACTTCTGTATTCAAGTTGGTGCTGTAATTGGTAATGTATAAACTTTTCACTATACTCAATGAGTATATGTGACAATAAGGGCTATTCTATTCTATTTTTTAAAAGAATTAGCAAGATTAATATTTTATCAGGGAAAATAGCTTGGTTTCTTGAAAGATCTAATGAAAGCACAATACACTGGGACAGACATTGCTGGACACTCAATAAAGTGAAAACACGAGTTTGCAAATGCACAGAATGGAGGTATAGTGTGCAAGCACTCCATTTAAGTCTAATCAAGCTTTTGATGATGGAACATAGCGGGAAATGCATTAACATGATAGTTCTATGCACCACTGTGCTTGTATGATGTCTCAACACCATCACACAAATACATCAACAACAGAACCAGTACAATTATATTTCTGGTCATTTCGCTTGAAATGCTCAGTAGTCTTGCATTCACCAATTCTTTTCAGCATTTCAGAAACCTCAAGTATATCTCTCCATAATTTTCTTCTCCAGAAGCCAGAAAAATACCAGAACCCATATCCAGAGTTCAAAGGTTAGTCTAGTAAACAGCAACAACTAATTCACCTTAGAAGGCAAGATATTTCACCTTCACCTTTGTCCATTTTTGAAAAGGCTACTCGAAAAGGCTACTTTGAACAGTCATCAAAAGCAAGATTCCACGCTAATTCACTTTATTTATTTATTCTCAGGACAGGAGAATGAAATGTTTCTAAGAAATATTATGAAAGTTCTTTTTGGGCCCTTAGGTTAGCTTCCACATACTGCTGGATTATTCATGTAACTTCACAGAAGAGGGTCTGTAAGGAATGTGTAGAAAGTGAATTAACTTAACTTTTGAGGGCATGGGAGACTTTAGAAAGGACATGATTATTTCCCATTGTTTTGTTGGTCCACAGTAGGAAAGTACATAGGTTAAAGTTCATGTCTTAGCTGTAGCATGCATTGAGATGGAGTCAGGTTTTCTGTCATGATGTCACATATCAGCAATCAGGTCCTAATAGTGACTTGCTTTATCTCAGTGGATATAGGTAATTGTGCAACGTCTCATTTCCTGAAAAGGGTGCATTCCAAGGATTTTATCATACCGAGCTGTCTGAAAATGTAATAGAAAACTGTTCAAAAGTAACAGACCAGACTGTGGTTTACACTGCTGACATCAAAGAAAGGTGACCACAACTATCAAGCAATGTCTGCAGTACAGATTTCCCCTTTCTCGACACCAACTTAAATCTCTCAAGTCAAGGATATGTCACCCATGAGCAGCAACAACATCAGCAAGCAGGTAATGCTTAAGAATTCACAAATCATTAAGTCCCTTCATTTCATTATTTTTCACACCTTGAATAAACTATAAATAAACAAACAAAATGTTTTTTCTATTATGGAGATATTGTCATGCCACAAACATAAAAGAGAGTGTGCTTCACAACATTAACGAATTTAATTGATTTGACTGATTGTTGTCACATGTAGCTCAGTACAGTGAAAAGCTTTGTTGCGTGAGCTGTAGAGGTAGATCATAACTAACAAGGGCATATGGATCATAAGGTGCTTAGGCAGAGTGAGGCATAAAGGTTACGACTGCACAACAGTTGCACAAAGCGAGATCAACATTCTTTGAAATTAGAGGGGTCCATTCATCAGTCTAATAACAGCAGGGAAGCTGTTCTTGAACCTGTTGGTGCATGTGTTCAAGGTTCTGTATCTTCTGCCTGACTAAGAGTTTGGAAGAGAGCATTATTTTGATGGGAAGGGTCTTTGATGATGTTGGCAGATTTTCCGTGGCAACAAGAAGTGTAAATCGAGTCCATGGATGAAAGGTTGGCTTCTGTGATGGTCTGGGTTGTGCACACAGCCTTCTGTAGTTTCTTAAGGTCCTGGGCAGAGCAGTTACTGTACCAGGCCATTATGTACTCAGATAGCATGCTTTCTCCGGTGCATCTGTAAGTCGCCTGAGGAAGAAGAGGTGTTGTTGTACCTGCTTGACCATCCTATCAATGTGAGAGGTCCAGGATATTGTTGATTGTCATCATTCCTAGGAACTTGATGCACTCAATCCTGTACAACACAGCACCGTTGATGCAGATAGGGGCATGTGTTCCTCCTTCTTTCCTGAAGTCAATGATAAGTTCCTTTCCTTTGCTGACATCGAGAGATCATTATCACTGCACAACACCACCAAGCACTCTAGCTCATTCCTGTATTCTGACTCATCATTTTCTGATATCTGACCTGCCGCGTTGGCATCGTCAGCAAACTTGCAGATGGTGTTCATAAGGAATTTAGCTACACAGTCGTGGGTGCACAGGGAGTACAGTAGGAGGATGAGAAAGCATCTTTGTGGGTGTCAGTGTTGATGATTATCATGGAGGAGGTGCTTTTATCCATCTTCACTGATTGCAGTCTGTGGGTTAGGAAGCTGAAGATCCAGTTGCAGAGGACAGACCCAAGACCTAAGTCGCAGAGTATTGAGATTAGGTTGGTTGGGATTATATTGTTAAAGCCAGGCCTGTAGTCAATGACTAGGAGCCTGATGTAGTTGGCTTTGTATCCAGATGTTCTAGGGATGACTGTCGAGCTAGAGAAATGGCATCTAATGTGGACCTGTTTCGTTGGTAGATAAATTGCAGGGGATTGAGGCAGGCTGGGAGGCTACAGTTGACGTGGGCCACGACCAGCCTCTCAAAGCACTTCATGATTATGGAGGTCAGAGCCACTAGGCGGTAGTCATTGAGGCATGTCGCATGCGCTTTCTTTAGTACTGGGATGAATGTGGACTTCTTGAAGCAGGTGGGGACGTCTGATTGTGGAGAGGAGAGGATGAAGATGTCAGCAAATTCCCCTGACAGCTGTTTCAAACAGGATCGGAGCACATGGCTAGGGACTCTGTCTAGGCCAGTCACTTTCCTCAGGTTTACTCTCAAGAAGAGTGAGCTGACATCTGCAGCACTGACAGAAGGAACAGGTGCGTCTGGGGCTGTCGGAGCAAGTGACACCATGCCACCAGCATTCTGTTCGAACTGATCATAAGAAGTATTCAGCACATCAAAGAAGGATGTGATTTTGTTGGTTACTTAGTTCTTTAGTACATATTTAAAAATCTAATTATGAATATTCAAACATTTTTCAAGGGCTTTTACAAACCTGCAATGCTCGAGTGGAAGGTTTTATGAACTCACGATTGCAGCCTCACGGAACTCTGACTGCATTTTTCAGAGATTAGTGAGCGGTGAAAGTGGCCTCTTTTTATTGAGCATCTGCAGTAGCACAGTTCGAGGCAGCGATGGAATCCAATATAGGTTTACAATAGCCTCTTTTACACACAGTTTTTATATACATAAAGTTTTAGCACTATGGTGTCACATTGTTACGTCTAATGTACACAAGTTTGTGTGACATATGGCTTGGAGAAGCAGATGGTTTAAGCACTTGCTAAATGCTATCTGTTACTCCTGATGGGATTAAAATATCTGTCTGGTCTAAGCTTGCTTTACTAAGAGGTACTAGTCCTTCTATAAGAACGAAAGAACAAGGAGCAGGAGGTGGTCATCTGGCCGTTCAAGCCTGCTCCATCATTCAGTAAGATCATGGCTGATCTTCTCATGGCCTCAGCTCCACTTACCCGCTCCCATCATAACTTTGAATTCCTTTACTGTTCAAAAAAATATTTATTTTAGCTTTAAAAACAGTTACTGTGTCAACTACCCCTCTGGGCAGAGAATTGCACTGACTCACAACTCTCTGGGTGAAAAAGTTCCTTCTCAATTCAGTTCTAAGTCTGCTCCCCCTAATTTTGAGTCTTTGCCCCTTCCTAGTTTCACCTGCCAGTGGAAACATGCTCTCTATTTCTATCATATCTACTCCCTTCATAATTTTGATAAGATTCCCCCTCATTCTTCTAAATTCGAATGAATATAATCCCAGCCTACTCAGTCTCTCCTCATAAGCCAACCCCCTCAAATCCAGAATCAACCTAGTGAACCTCCTCTTGTGCCAGTACATCCTTTCTCAAGTAAGGAGGCCAAAACTGCACACAGTATTCCAGGTGTGGCCTCACCAGCACCCTACACAGTTGCAACATTACCACCCTGCTTTTAAACTGAATCCCTTTTAACAATGTAGGACAAAATTCCATTTGCCTTCCTAATTATATGTTGCACCGACAGATGAACCTTCTATAATTCATGCACAAGGACACCCAGGTCCCTCTGCATACCAGCATGCTGCAACTTTTTAACCATTCAAATAATAATAATAATAATCCTTTTTACGGTTACTCCTACCAAAATGGATGACTTCACATTTATTAACATTGCATTCCATCTGCAAGACCATTGCACACTCATAAAGCATCTATGTTCCTCTGCAGAATTCGCTCTGCCACTCATCTTATTGAGTTTTGAGATGAGTTGTAGCTCAGGTGGAGGTTCTGGATGTAGGTCTGCTCACTGAGCTGGAAGGTTCATTTCCAGAGGTTTCGTCACCCTACTAGGTAACATCTTCAGTGGGCCTCAGGCAAAGCACTGCTAATAATTCCTGCTTTCTATTCATATGTTTGCGTTTCTTTGGGTTGGCGATGTCATTTCCAGTGAAGTCACTTCCTGTTCTTTTTCTCAGGGGGTGGTAGATGGGATCTAACTTGATGTGTTTGTTGGTAGAGTTCCGGTTGGAATGTCATGCTTCTCAGAATTCTCATGCATGTCTTTGTTAGGCTTGTCCTAGGGTAGATGTGTTATCCCAGTCAAAGTGGTGTCCTTCCTCATCTGTATGTAAGGATACTAGTGAGAGGGAAGCATGTCTTTTTACGGCTAGTTCGTGTTCATGTATCCTGGTGGCTAGTTTTTACAGACAAGAAGCAAAACTAATGTAATTTACAAAATACTGTGCAAGAACTGTAACAACACTACATTGGACAAATAGGCAGAAAACTTTCCATCTAATCATTCCTTTCAGGAGGATCCCTAACTATGATATAATTAATTATTCCTGTCTTATTACGCAGGCCCAGATGCAGGATAGCTTGCTCCCTCATCAGTTCCATCATATACTGTTCAAGAAAACTATCACGGATATACTCAACGAATTGCTCCTCACAGCTACCCTGACCGAGCTGGTTCGACCGCTCCACATGTAGATCAAAATCCCCCGTGATAATTGCCCGACCATTTTTATAGGCATTAGTTATTTCTTTGGTTACTGCTCACTTCAACATGATTTTATTATTTGGTGAGAAAGTGAGGTCTGCAGATGCTGGAGATCAGAGCTGGAAATGTGTTGCTGGAAAAGCGCAGGTCAGACAGCAACCAGGGAACAGGAGAATCGACGTTTCGGGCATAAGCCCTTCTTCAGGAATGGGGAAAGTTTGTCCAGCAGGCTAAGATAAAAGGTAGGGAGGAGGGACTTGGGGGAGGTGCGTCGGAAATGTGATAGGTGGAAAGAGGTCAAGGTGAGGGTGATAGGTCAGACTGGGGTGGGGGCGGAGAAGTCGGGAAGAAGATCTCAGGTTAGGAAGGCGGTGCTGAATTTGATGGATTTGACTGAGACAGGGTGGGGGGAGGGGAAATGAGGAAACTGGTGAAATCAGAGTTCATCCCTTGTGGTTGGAGGGTTCCTAGGCGGAAGATGAGGCGTTCTTCCTCCAACCGTCGTTTTGTTGTGGTCTGACGATGGAGGAGTCCAAAGACCTGCATATCCTTGGTGGAGTGGGAGGGGGAATTGAAATGTTGAGCTACAGGGTGGTTGGGTTGGTTGGTCCGGGTGTCCCAGAGGTGTTCTCTGAAACGCTCCGCAAGTAGCCGGCCTGTCTCCCCAATATAGAGGAGGCCACATCGGGTGCAGAGGATGCAATAGATGATATGTGTGGAGGTGCAGGTGAATCTGTGGCGGATATGGAAGTTTCCTTTGGGGCCTTGGAGGGAGGTGAGGGGGGAGGTGTGGGCGCAAGTCTTGCACCTCCTGCGGTTGCAGGGGAAGGTGCCGGGAGTGGAGGTTGGGTTGGTGGGGGGTGTGGATCTGACGAGGGAGTCACGGAGGGAGTGGTCTTTACGGAATGCTGATAGGGGAGGGGAGGGAAATATATCCTTGGTGGTGGGGTCCGTTTGGAGGTAGCGGAAATGACGGCGGATGATGCGCTGTACATGGAGATTGGTGGGGTAGTAGGTGAGGACCAGTGGGTTATTTGGTGGTCTGGAGCCTACGCCTATCAGTGACTTTTTCTTCTATGAATTTCTAATTTCCACCCAAATGGATTCAACCTTATTCTCCTCAGAGCCTATATCATCTCTCAGCACTGCCCTGATGTCGCCTTTGAATATCAGAGCTATACCGCCTCCCTTACCTTCCTGTCTGTCTGTCCTTCGGAATAGTGCCAACCATGACCAATCGTGACCATCTTGTAACCATATTTCCATAATGACTACTGAATCATATTTGCGATGATTTGTGCTGTTAACTCATCGACCTTGTTACTAATGCTATGAGCATTCGGGTAAAGTGCCCTTATGCTAGTTTCAGACCCTCATGATTTCCTATCTCACTAATAATATCAAAGTTAT
The DNA here is from genome assembly GCF_037043375.1 of Chiloscyllium plagiosum. Taxonomy (NCBI): domain Eukaryota; kingdom Metazoa; phylum Chordata; class Chondrichthyes; order Orectolobiformes; family Hemiscylliidae; genus Chiloscyllium; species Chiloscyllium plagiosum. The sequence continues at coordinate 52,733,906 of NW_028270163.1, read as the reverse complement.
CCTTTCTTTTACTTCTTTCATAGTCTGCTATGCAGTTAAACCTGCTGCACACATGCTAACCTGCTATTTTCCTATTTATTTACCATCATACTTCCTGTCATTTTCCCGTTCCCTCCCCATGACCCACTAGTTTCAAGTCCTAGTGACCATCCTATTTATCCTTTTTGCTAGATCAAGATCAGTTCAGGTGAGATCACCCCATCGGGACCGATCCCTCCTGTTCCAAAACTGATGGGAATGGCACATGAAATGGAACCCCTCTTTCCCACACCACACCCATATCCACGAGTTTACTTCCCTAATTTTCTTATCCCAAAGTCAATTTGTACATGGCTGGGGTAGTAATGCGGAAATTATAACCAGAGGACCTGCTCCTTAATTTCATTCCTAATGCTTGATAATCCCCAAACAGGCCCTCCTTCCTCTTCTTACCAATGTTGTTTGTCTTAACAACTGGATGCACCCCCTCCTGTTCCAATATCCTTTCAAGCAAATCAGAGATGTCCTGCACCCTGGTACTGGGCAGGCAACACACCATGCGGGACTCTCGATCAGGCTATCTATCCCCAAAATACAGAATCCCCTATGACTACTACTTATCTTTTTCCTCCCCTCTCTTGAAAGGCTTCCTGTACCAGTGAGCCCTTGGTCAACTGTCTCATCCTCCCCGCAGCCCTCTTCCCCATCCATACAGGGTACAAGTACCTCATACCTGTTGGACAAGGTCAAGAGCTGAGACTCCTCCACTCCTGAACTCAGGATCCCCCTACCTGCCTCACTTGCAATCACACCCTGCTGTCCCTGATCACTGACTAAATTTGAATTACCTAATCTACCAGGTGTGGCTGCCTCCTGAAACAAAGCGTCCAAGTAACTCGCCCCCTCCAGGATGTGCTGCAGTTTTTGAAGCTCAAATTCCAGCTCATCAACTATGAGCCAGAATTCCTCCAGCAAGCAACCAGTTGCTGCGGATTGTGGTCACTGCAGTTCACACTGGGATCAGCCAGCTCCCACATCATACAACTAAAGCATATTACCTGCCCTGCCATGGCTACTTAATTAGTTCCGTGATTAATTTATATACATTTATATGAGTTAATTAATTTCTAATACTTCTCTGCTATGCTCTTTTTGAAACTTACTACAGATTTCCTGTGACATCACTTCAGTATTTTTCACAGCGACAGTGTATGTAAAAGTTAGTAAATGCGGTAAAAACTACTAGACCTATATGATCTAAATAAGTGAGATATTATATGCATACTAAATAAAAGTATAGAGGATATTAAACAGATCTCCTGCAGCTGAGTCATGAGATTTCATTTACCATTGCCGGTTTTGACAGTTCTTACACATCCATTCATGCAGTTTCACTGAAATGCTGTTTTGATAATCAGTTTCTTCAAGGGGGTAGTGGCCTTATTTAATATGTTTTAAAAGGTACACTCTAGTGGAGAAAACTTTGATGCTTTGCAACCTATTTAGATCCCGAGAGACATGTACTGAGGCTAATTAATATTAAAATCTTTCCATTGTTTCAAGTCAGTTGTGGACACACGAGCTGAAAATGTGTTGCTGGAAAAGCGCAGCAGGTCAGGCAGCATCCAGGGAACAGGAGAATCGACGTTTCGGGCATAAGCCCTTCTTCAGGAATCGACCTGCTGCGCTTTTCCAGCAACTGCCTGACCTGCTGCACTTTTCCAGCAACATATTTTCAGCTCTGATCCCCTGGATGCTGCCTGACCTGCTGCGCTTTTCCAGCAACACATTTTCAGCTCTGATCCCCTGGATGCTGCCTGACCTGCTGCGCTTTTCCAGCAACACATTTTTCAGCTCTGATCCCCTGGATGCTGCCTGACCTGCTGCGCTTTTCCAGCAACACATATTCAGCTCTGATCGATTCCTGAAGAAGGGCTTATGCCCGAAACGTCGATTCTCCTGTTCCCTGGATGCTGCCTGACCTGCTGCGCTTTTCCAGCAACACATTTTCAGCTCTGATCTCCAGCATCTGCAGACCTCACTTTCTCCTCAAAGATATGGACACACGATGACAGGGTTGGCATTGTTCTGAGTAATTTACATTAACACTTATTCAAGTGTAGCCTTTGATACAGAAAAAGGTCTCAACACTGCTTGCAGCATGGGGTCACTAAGAAAGGTGTAAAGAAACAGTAATGAGTCGGCAACCTAGTAAGGAATACTTAAGTCAGTTTATCTCGTAACAGTAAAATGGACTACAAAAATGCAGTTTTATGGATGAATGAACGGAAACAGGGTATAGTAAACATAGAGTGCTTGTGAGTGAGTTAGCAAAGAGAATCATCAAATAATATCGCACAGCATTCATAGTAAGAGCACAGATTGGCATTATTTTTCACATTAGTTGACTCCCAAAGTTCCTTTCACTTTGAGCAGAGTAACAGCAGCAAATGCTGACAGTTTTGCTGTCATTACATTGTAAAAATGCAGGCCATTCATCTGCATACCCAGTCTAAACCAATGTCACGTGGTCTCGGGCTTCTTACTCCAGATATATGTAGGAAATGCCTGAGGCACTGATCGAACACACACTAATCAGTGCAGAGGAAAAACAAAATGCCACAGGATTAAGCACACATTTCTCTCTTTGCCAAAACAAAAATACTCAAACTGCAAAATTCAGCACCATAATACAGATCAAGTCTTCACAAGTTCTGACAACACCCAATGTACCCCAATAATTAACCTGTGTAGCATTCCTCCTCTGGATCTCAAAGCAAAGTATGACAGAATAGCTTGGTGACACTCAAGTTCAGGGGTCTACGTGAAGAATTATCACTCCAACAAAGTACTACAGCATAGGTGGCATCCATGAACTCATACACCACAACAGTCTACACTCAAGTGAAATGGGAGAAAATACAGTGAAACAGTCCATCATCTGCACAATGGTTTTAGAACACTATCCAAATCAAAAGACTTGATTTAATTATATGGTTCATACAGAATGGCTCACATAATCACAGAATTTTGATAGCACAGAAGGAGGCCATTTGGCCCATTGCATCCATAGTGGCTCTTCAGTATTTATATTCAAATAACCTTCCAATGCTGTCTTGAATGCCTCAACTGAACATGCCTCCATATCACTTCCAGGTCGTGCATTCCGTATGCTCAATACTCACCGAATGACAACGTTTCTCTTCTCAGCATCCTGATTTTGTTTTGGCACAGCGATTAAATCCACATGCTCCTCTGAGCCAGAACAATATCTCCTTAATTACTTATCCAACACACTTTCAATTTTGAAAATGTCTACCAAATCTTCATGCAACCTTCTCTCCAAGGAGAACCGTTCCAATTTCTTCAATCTATCCTCAGAACTGAAGCTCCTTATTCCTGTAAACATTTTTGTAAATAATGTCTGCACTGTCTCCAATATAATTATATCTTTCCTATAGTGTGGCACACACAACTACACACAATATTTGGCTGAGGTCTAACAAGTACCTTGTACAAGTTTAACATCACCTCCTCACTTCTCTGCTCCATGTCTCTATCAATAAGACCAATGACAACAGATGCTTCATTAATCACGTTTTCCACTTGTCTTGACATCTTCAATTATTTGTGCACAAATACACCCAGGTCCCTCTGCTTCCACACTCTCTACAAAATTGTTTTCTATTTTATATGGTCTTTCAATACTTTTCCTACTGAAGTGCACTAGCTCACATTTCTCTGCATTGAATTTTATCTACAACTTCTGCACTAACCCGTTCCACCAACTTGTCATTGTCGTTTTGGAGGTCCACACTATCCTCACAATTTACAATTATTCCAAGTTTTGTGTCATCTGCAAGCTATGAAATTCTTTGCACACCAAGATCCAGATCATTACTATATTTCAGGAAAAGGAAGGGAACCAACGCCAACTCCTAGGCAATTGCACTACAAAACTTCGTCCAGCCTGAAAAATATCCATTGACCATTACTGAATTGCAACATTTAAGAGGCATTTGGATAGGTATATGAATAGGAAGGGTTTGGAGAAATATGGGCCGGGTGCTGGCAGGTGGGACTAGATTGGGTTGGGATATCTGGTCGGCATGGACGGGTTAGACCAAAGGGTCTGTTTCCATGCTGTACATCTCTATGACTCTATGTTACACTCAGCCCCAATTTTTCAACCAGCAACCTACCAGCATTAACACACTTCTTTCTGTGGTGCAATGTAAAAAGACTAAATTGTACTCTCTCTCTCTGGACATTAATGCAATGTTAAAGGATTAAACTGTACTGTCTTTCTCCAATAAGCTGAACATCCTGGAAGTAGGTGGGGATGACAGTTTTGTTAAGTATTGAACTGCCCTTATCCAAGAAATCAGATTTCTCCAAGGAGTGATGCAGAAGGACAGACTGGATTTTGACTCGACTGAAGAAGGTTTTGAATAATTGGCTCGTTTCCACTCGACTTGGAGGGGATGGAGTGGTCACTAAGGACTGTGGATTAAAGAAATTTCCTGGTGAACTTTTTTTCCACGTGGGAGGATCCTACAAATTCTATCTATTGCATGGACTGATAATGTTATTGTTATAATCATTGCATGTTTTGCATCAGTAATTTGCTTAAATACTGTCTGTCAGTCTTACGAAAGCTGGTAGTGCCATCTAGGTGGTTACCATAGAATGATAAAAGGGTGGAATGTAATGTTAAAAGATTAAATTGTACTCTCTCTCTCTGGACATTAATGTAACGTTAAAGGGTTAAACTGTACGGTCTTTCTCCAAGAAGCTGAACAGTCTAGAAGTAGGTGGGGACGACATTCTGTCTCAAAGACAGCATGCAGGAATGTGGATAACTAGCCATGGTAATTCACACTTCATTCGGGTAGCCATTTACTACTATTCTACAGCTATTATCAAATTACACGCTCATTCAGTCCCTTCCATTCTGAAATGCTTTCACAGCCATCCCCAACCAATCAAATTTGTTTGCACGATCATCCCCCGAAACTGAAGCAGATCACACCTATCGCCTTGGGGAATCACGGTATCAGGAATCATTTACATAAAGATTCCCCAAGATTAGAGCATTTACATTATCACAGAGAATGACCTCTTCCTCCCATTGTACCTGGGGTAACGTGGTTATTGTGGGGGTGGGGAGGGGCGGGGGAGTGGCTGAAGTACCTGTGAGCATTATTAACTGACCTGTGTAAAGGAATGTGTTTCCTTTGCTCGGGGGTTCTTTTGACTCGACTTTGCACACTTGCGAAGAGGGTCAAAGGTGTCACACCTAGCTTGTACAAGCTTTAATACACTTTAACTGTTTGCAGAAGTTGGTGTGTGCAAATTGCATCTCGTGTGTGAAACCTCAGGAAAAGAACCTAACATATAGTAGCAGCAGTGGGATTTCAACATCCACAGAACTTCAAGGTGGACTGAATAAGCGATCGTCTGAGTGTTGGTTGCATGAGACAGATGAGCCCACAAGGTAAGATTAATCTTGATATTGCTCTCTTAACACTCAATTGACCCCTTGCCTCCTGGCTCGATGGTGACGGAATCTTTGAGGTGACACGCACACTTGCACACCAACTAGTCGCTTTGCATGAAGTTGGGTTTTAACTGGGATGACAGTCCACTGGGTTTTAATTGAGATTCGAATCCCCTGGGTTTTAAATGGGGTTAGAGTCTCCTAGGTTTTAATTGGGGTTCAAGTCCCCAGACATATAGAGTAAGAAAAGGGGGTTGAGTCCCCTAGGTAAATGGGAGTTAAAGTCCCCGGAAAAACAAGTTTAAACTTAGGGCTCAGTGGTGAGCACTGCTGCCTCGCAGCGCCAGGGACCCAGGTTCAATTCCAGCCTCGGGCAACTGTGTGCGTGGAGTTTGCACATTCTCCCCGTGTCTGTGTGGGTTTCCTCTGGGTGCTCCGGTTTCTTCCCACAATCCAAAGATGTGCAGGTCAGGTGGATTGGCCCAAGTTAAACTGCCCATAGTGATAGGTGCATCAGTAAGGGAATGGGTCTGGGTGGGTTACTCTTTGGAGTCGGTGTGGATTTGTTGGGTTGAAGGGCCTGTTTCCGCGCTGTAGGGAATCTAAATCTAATCTAAAGTCCTACAGACACAAGGTTTTAGGCTCCAAATCATTAAAGTTAGAATTTGGTACTTCTTAAAGTTATTGCCTTTATCCCCCACACCTCCCTTTAGAAGGATTTTTAGGACAACACCGGCAAAAGGGGGAGAAAGTGGATCCAGTCCACTCGGATCCTGACAGTGAAGTGCATTGACTGCCAGGAAAGCTTTGCCCAGGTTTTTGTTATGGGATTCTCAGTTTCTGGGATATGGACTTGACTCGGCGAGTTTTTGTTCTGGGGAAGTGGTGGCTTGGACTGCAGTGCCGTGTGACTGCTGCGAGGGCTTTCTTTTTTCTTAGTGTAATTTCATCTGGAGTTTGCGAAAAGAAAAGGAAAAAAAATCGAGAAATGCTGAAATTAAGCTTGGACTAATACTTGGGTTGAAAAAGGAAGTTTCAATGCAAATCATACCATACCACAAGTGTTTGATTTGTAAATATTTTGGTTTGTTAAAATACTGATTTAAAAATCTTTTTAAGTAACTGTTTTGCCTTATTTGATTCAGGATCTCAATTCAATGTATTTTGTGGACTATGTAATAGGGCAGATTTTGTTTTTTACATTGTTATTATAATACATTCTGGCCTTTTTTAAAATTATCAAACTTGTAACCTTAAAACAAATTGATTGAGGACCTTGAGCCTTTCAGTTGTTTAAATTCTACAATGATGGAAATGTGTTGCTGGAAAAGCGCAGCAGGTCAGGCAGCATCTAGGGAACAGGAGAATCGACGTTTCGGGCATTAGCCCTTCTTCAGGAATGAGGAAAGTTGGTCCAGCAGGCTAAGATAAAAGATAGGGAGGAGGGACTTGGGGAAGGGGCGTCGGAAATGTGATAGGTGGAAAGAGGTCAAGGTGAGGGTGATAGGTCAGACTGGGGTGGGGGCGGAGAGGTCGGGAAGAAGATTGCAGGTTAGGAAGGCGGTGCTGAATTTGATGGATTTGACTGAGACAGGCTGGAGGGAGGGGAAATGAGGAAACTGGTGAAATCCGAGTTCATCCCTTGTGGTTGGAGGGTTCCTAGCCGGAAGATGAGGCGTTCTTCCTCCAACCGTCGTTTTGTTGTGGTCTGACGATGGAGGAGTCCAAAGACCTGCATATCCTTGGTGGAGTGGGAGGGGGAATTGAAATGTTGAGCCACAGGGTGGTTGGGTTGGTTGGTCCGGGTGTCCCAGAGGTGTTCTCTACTTGCGGAGCATTTCAGAGAACACCTCTGGGACACCCGGACCAACCAACCCAACCACCCTGTGGCTCAACATTTCAATTCCCCCTCCCACTCCACCAAGGATATGCAGGTCTTTGGACTCCTCCATCGTCAACCACAACAAAACGACGGTTGGAGGAAGAACGCCTCATCTTCCGCCCAGGAACCCTCCAACCACAAGGGATGAACTCGGATTTCACCAGTTTCCTCATTTCCCCTCCCCCCACCCTGTCTCAGTCAAATCCATCAAATTCAGCACCGCCTTCCTAACCTGCAATCTTCTTCCCGACCTCTCCGCCCCCACCCCAGTCTGACCTATCACCCTCACCTTGACCTCTTTCCACCTATCACATTTCCGACACCCCTTCCCCAAGTCCCTCCTCCCTACCTTTTATCTTAGCCTGCTGGACAAACTTTCCTGATTCCTGAAGAAGGGCTTATGCCCGAAACGTCGATTCTCCTGTTCCCTGGATGCTGCCTGACCTGCTGCGCTTTTCCAGCAACACATTTCCAGCTCTGATCTCCAGCATCTGCAGACCTCACTTTCTCCTCAAAATAGAGCTTGCCTTATTAAAATTGCATGCATTACTAGAATGGCCAGGACTACCAAACGGAGATATAAGTAGAATGTATTTTTAATCAAAAAAAAGTTTTGAAGTGTAGCTTCAACAAACTAAAAAAAACGAAATACCATGCCAGTATGCATGTATTAGCCCTGTGCTGGGTTATCAGATTGATCCATTCAAATGGAGGAAGGTAATACTTTGCTGGTGTAACTCCCATTAACATTGACGGAGGCCAGAAGGCAAGACTACATATAAACATATAAATTAGAAGCATTCAGCTCCTCAAGCCTACTTCATTCCATTTGATCACTGCTGATCTGTTTGCATTCTGAATTCTACATTTCCATCTATTTCCGATTTGCTTGCCTCACAATCATCTAATTCGTCGTTAAAATATTCAAAGATCCTGCCTCCTGAAGTGAAGAGTTCAAAGAAGACCAATCTGCAGAAAAACACTCTCCTCATATCTATCCTGAAAGGGTAACCCTTAATTTTCAAATAATGTCTTTTGTTCTGGACTCACCCACAGATGAAGCATCCTTTGTACTTTGTGAAGTCCGTTCACAGTGTTATATACTTCAACCAAGCTACCCCTCACTCTTTGAAACCCCAAAGGAAACAAACCCAATCTGTAGTATCTTTCCTGAGAAGACAACCCACTCATTCCAGGCAATAATCCAGTGAGTCTCCAATATAATGAGAACAAAACAGCAAATAATACTCAAGATATAATCTAATCAATGCCCTAAGTAACTGAAGCATAGCATCCTTTCTTCTTACATTCAGCTCATCTTGTAATAGCATTCAGTTTAATTACTTGCTGTACCTAAATACTAACATTTTAGGTGTCATGCACGAGAACAGCTAAATCCATTCATATCTGGGAATTATGTAATCACTTCCCATTTATGCCATACTCTCTTTTTTTACCATTTGCCCCATCAAAGTGAACAATTTCACATTTTCTCACACTATACCCTATCCACCAGACTTGTGCCTCAACTCTCTCAACTCATACGCATCTGCATCCTCAGATTTTCAGATGTTCAGACCCATTTATACATACTCAGTTTTTCTGCCAGCCAATCTTCTGGTCAGGCCAGTTTATTATCTCCTAAACCATGGTCTCCCACTTTGCACAATAACCTATTATGTGGCACCTTGTCAAATGCTTTCTGGAAATCAACGTACACAAGAGGACGGGTGAAATGCATCATATGAACATACAAATCATCAGTAGGCCATTCAGTCCCTTTGCCCTGCACTGCCATTTTGTAAGATTGTGGCAGATGTGACTGTGGCTACAACCCCACATTGCCACCTACCCTAAATAACCTTTAACTCATCAACAATCTATTTCAGCCTTAAAAGTATTCCATGGATCTATTTCCATGATTGTATTGAAGAGAATTCCAAATAGAAACATAGAAAATAGGTGCAAGACAGACCATTCAACCCTTGGAGTCTGCATCACCATTCAATAAGATCTTGACTAATCATGCAATTTCAGCATCCCATTCCCACTTTCTCTCCATACCCCTCCATCCCCTTAGCCACAAGGGGCATGCCCCTCAGAAAAAAAAATCCTCATCTCCATCTTAATTAGGAAACTTCTTGGTTTTAAACTTGTTCTCGCCTCTCCTATAAGGGGAAATATCTTCTTTTAGCATTCAGCCTGTCAAATTCCCCTCAGTATCTTATGTCTTAATAAGATCATCCCGAACTCTTCTGAACTCCATTGGATACAGGAACCTCCTGCACATTATTTCTAAGATTACACCCTAAGCACCTCAGAAATCAATTGAGTGAACTCTCTGAACACAAGTACATCCTTCCTTAAATGAGGCGACCTTACGTTATATAGTGGCCTCACCAACATATATAATGCAGCAAAACATCTCTACATTTACATTCCATTCTCCTTGCAATAACTTACATTCATATAAAGCATTTAATATAGTAAACATTCAAAAACCATTTCAAAGGAGCAATAAAAAGTGGATTCCATAAGGTGCTATTAGGATAATTGATCAAACAACTGGTCACAGAGGTAAGTTTTAAGGAGCATCTTAAAAGAGGAATGTTAGGAAGGTGAAGAGACTTGGCGGGGGGGGGGGGGGGGGGGGGGGGAATGATAGAGATTAAGGCCAAGGACACTGAAGACATGACCACCAGTCTTCAGGAATGCTTCAAATCAAGAATACACAAGAGAATAAAATTACAAGGTACAGACATCTCTGAGGGTGATGGCACTGGAGGAGGTTGCTGAGATTGACACACAAAAGCTACAATATGCAAAAAGGGAAAATGATCAGATTATAAAATTCACCAATTCTCTAGCTGTATTCTGAATCTACACAAAAAAAATTAGAAACTAGAAATCAGCAAGAAATTAAGCAATGAATGCCTAACTATCAGATTACAGCCATAAATTCAAAACAAGTGACACATAATTCTCAAGTCAATAATTTCAACAAATCAATGATCCAAGGTATTACCAGGAGGCAGCTACAGGTCAGTTGCACGCAGTAAGCTCTCTCTGTCAATGTGAATGGATCATTCTGATAACCCACCACAGGACTGATGCATACATACTGGCATAGTAATCTATTCAATGTCATGTTCATTGAGGATATGGGGAAGAAGAATGAAAACATAAAAGTGCTAGAAATACCTAGCAAGTCTGGGAACATCTGTGGATCTGTGATCTACCAGAGATATCCTGCTCTTCTTCAAAACACTGCAAAAAGATCTTTTACGTTTGAAGAACAAAGTACCACCTCTCGCACACTCGATTTTGTGCCTAAGCTCTAGAGTGTAACTCAAACCCACAACCTTTCACCTGAGTTATTGCTGACACTTCTGAAGCTCAGAGAATGGAAGATATAGTGTTTCTTGTTATATGAAAGCAACTTGTATTTATAGTGTTGTAGAGGGCTTCCCAAGACATTTCACAGCAGTGTTATTAAACAAAATTTGACCAAAAATAAACTATGGTGGTTAACACAAAGATTGGCTAAAAAGATAGGCTTTAATGAAAATTTTTCAGATGGAGAGATGGGAGAAAATAATAGAAATTTGGAATGGAATTTCAAAGATAAACCCTTGGTAGCTGAAGCCACACTACTAAACTTGAGTGATTAAAATAGCAAATGTCCAAGAGGCCAGAATTGGATGAGAAGAGCTATCTCGGAGAGTTGAGGTAAGAAGGAAATTACAGAGAGGGACTGGAAGTGCTGAGTTCTGGAAGGATTTGAAAACAAGAATGTAAAAGTTAAAGTTCTTTCTTTAACTGAACTGGGAGTTACTGAACACCAGTGACAGCAGGAGTGATAGATGAATGGCCCTGGTTCAAGTTAAGACACAGGCAGAATTCAAATTTAAAGACAGAAAAATATTGCAGGTCAGGCAGATATGTGTTGGAATACGCAAATCTATGAGATTGGCCGAAAGTGAGTTCAGGCATCGGTTGGGTCAAACAATATCATGGAGGTCTCAACAAGTAGCCATGATTTCGAGGTGCCGGTGTTGGATTGGGGTGTACAAAGTTTAAAAAAAAATCACACAACAGCAGGTTATATCTAACAAATCGATTTGGAAGCACTAGTTTTCAGAATACACAACCACCAGATGAAGCAGCAGTGTTCCGAAAGCTAGTGCTTCCAAATAAATCTGTTGGACTATAACCTGGTGTGTGATTTTTAACTCAAGAAGTGGCATTAGTGATGATGCAGAAGTGTGGCGAGAACTTTATCTCAGGATCCAAAGGGGTGAACAGTTTGGTTCAGTCTCCGGCAGTTGTCACAATCAAGGACTGAGTAGTTGGAAGGGAAAGGAGATTGCGGCAAGGACCAAAAAGAATAGCTTTAATCTTCCCAACGTTGAAAAGGAGTAAATTTTTGCTAACTCAGTATTAGACGTCTTACAATTTTGAAATAACGGAGGGTTCAAGTAGTGGAAGTGGAGTCCAGGGTTGCCATGGAAATTTAAAGCTGTGATTTTGAATGATGGAACTCAAGAATGTTAAGTTGATGAAAACCAGGAGACAGTTAAGGATAGATACTTGTGGCGACACAATAGGAAAAAAAACTCTTCATTCACTGTCTTGCACATCCAGCCAGGCCTTATGGGCAGAACTCTGGAAAAGAGAAAGTACAATCTTTCTGGCTGAGTTATATTATATCTCTCTCCTTATAGCCAGAGGGAGATAAATGAATCGCTGCTGGGATCACTTTGGGTTGATGCAGTCATGTGCATAGATACTGGAGTAGTGTGCCCCTGAAAAAGCAACCATGACTATGTACGTTCGCTTAATGCACTGCAACAACAGACCGCAACACCTTTGACAGCATCTTCCAAACCCAAGCCCTCTATTAGATGTTTTGTGAAACTGACAGAATGGACAAGAGACAAATCCAAACTGAAATTCATGTTTAATCCAAAGTACATCCAACGAAATCACTCAATACCTCGCCTCTCTACCAGAGGTGAAAAGGTCCACCTCTTCCATTTAAATTGAGTCCTGAGAATTTTTCACGTTAGGGATTAATAATCCCCAATAGACACGGAATACAATCTTCTACTTCAAAGAGCTACTTTAGGGAAATAGAAGGAAATGGATTTGAATCGGCTGGGGCTGTTTCCCCTGGAGCGTCAGAGGGCGAAGGGTGACCTTATAGGAGGTCTATAAAATCATGAGGGGCATGGATAGGGTAAATGGACATGGTCTTTTCCCATGGGTGTGGGGTAGTACAGAACAAGAGGGCATTGATTTAGCATGAAGGGGGAGAAATTTAAAAAGGACCCAAGGGGCAACATTTTCCACACAGAGGGTTTGCAAGTTTTGCGAAGATTTTTGTGAAGTCCACCAAAGAGGAAGAGAACAACAACAGACTCCCCTCCCTAGATGTCACAGTAAAACAAAAAGCCCAATGAAGAGCTGCAGACCGGTGTCCACAGGAAAATAACATGCAAAGACCAGACACTTAACTACAGGAGCAATCATTCCAATACCCATAACTCCATCAGGACATTGTTTAAATGAGCCAAAACAAACTGCAGCACCCAGGAACTACGAGATGTCGAAGCAAAACACCTATACAACACATTCAAGAGCAATGGGTACCCGATAAGCGCAGCTCGCTGATTCTTACACAAATCTAAACAAGAACACAAACACACTCAACAACTCTAGCCACACTACCATACATTAAAGACATCTTGGAGATCTCAACCGGACTACTCTGGCCTCTTGGCATCATGGTAGCCCACAAACCTTGACCAACACATTGAAACAAATCTTGATGAATCTAATGGACCATGTATCAACAACCAGCAGAACGAATGTCATATACAAAATACCCTACAAGGACAGCAACAAACATTACATCAAACAGATAGGCAGGAAACTAGCCACCAGGATACACGAGTACCTACTATCACTAGTAACTGTACACACAGACAATGAGCGACACCAGTTCGACAATACATCTATCCTGGAACAGGCTAAACAGAGACACACGTGGATTCCTAGAGGCCGAGCATTCAAACCAGAACTCAACCAACAAGCATATCAATCTGGATCCCATTTTCCAACCTCTCAGAAAAAGAACCAAAAGTGATATCACCCAACACAACAGACCAAGACACAAATAGAAAGTGGGATAGCACACCACCACTTCAACGGAGGCTCGCTGATGATATTACCTACCATGGTGACAAAATGTCTGAGAACAAACCTTCCATCTCTGAGCAAACTTACAACCTGAAACAGAGGGTGGTGCATGTATGGAATGAGCCACCAGAGCAAATGGTGGAGGATGGTACAATTACTACATTTAAAAGTCATGTGGATGGGTATATGAATAGGAAGTGTTTGGTGGGATATGGGCCAAGTGCAGACAATTGGGAGTAGATTAATTGAGGATATCTGGATGAGTTAGACCAAAGCAGTTTCCGTGCTGTACATCTTTACGATTTCATGTAAGCAGATCAGAAAAAGATGTGAAAAACAACCAGAGTCGTTGTTGTGGATGATGATTGGGATTCCCTTTGTGCCAGGGACTGAAGAGGCAGAATTTGTTCGCTGCATTTCAGGAATGTTTCTTGAAACAATATGCAGATAGTCTAACTAACAGAAGGAGCCATACAAGAACTTGGATTAGGCAACGAGCCTAACCAGGAGATCAAAGTTTCAGTGGGGGAGCATTTCAGGAATAGTGATCAAAATTCTGCAAGTTCTAAGATAGTTATGAAGAAGGATTAGACTGGTCTTCAGGTAAAAGTGCTAAAATGGGGGAAGGCTAATTACTGCAGTATAAGGCAGGAACTGGAGAAATTAGTTTGGAGGCAGCTGCTTGACAGTAAATCCTTAACTGGCTTGTGGGAGTCTTTTAAGAGCCAGTTGACCAGAATTCAGGACTAGCAACTTCCTTTTAGGATGCAAGATAAGGATGACAACATTTGCGAATGCTGGATGATGAGACATTGCAAGTTTAGTCAAAAAGATATTTTTAAAGTGAGAGGAGAAACATTTCTAAAAGACATGAGGGGCAACCTTTTTTTAATACAGAGAGTGGTTCATGTGTGCAATGAATCTCCAGAGGAAGTGGTGGCTGCAGGTACAGTTACTATGTTTAAAAGGCATAATTACATAGATAAGTACATGAATAAGAAATGTCTGGGGGAATATGGGCCAAGCGCAGGCAGGTGGGACTAGTTTAGATTGGGATTACGGTTAGCAGGGACTGGCAGGATGCAAGATCTGTTTCCATGCTGTATGACTCTGAGATAAATGAAGCATATGTAAGGTATCAGACAAGGGCCCTGAGGAATATAAAGGAAGCAAGGAAGAACATGAACAAGGAATTATGAAAGCTAAAAGGAGCTATGAAATGCCTTTGGCAAGTCAGAGTAAGAAGAATTCCAAGACATTTTATATTGGGTGCAAGAGGTTAGCTACAGAAAGAGTACGATCACTAATGGGAAAAGGAAATAATTTATGCGAAAAGCCTAAGTTCTCTTCAACAGAACAGAAGATTTTGACATTTGAATACATGTACAAAGAGATTCAAGAACAACTTCTTTCCCACTGTTATCAGACTTTTGAATGGACTTCTCAAACATTAATGCTGATCTCACTCTCTACAACTGTAATACTATATTCTGAACTCTGTTCCAATACCCTGATGCACTTTGTATGGGGAAATCTGCCTTTATATTTGATTCGATTTACTATTGTCACATTTACCTTGGTACAGTGAAACGTTTTGTTTTGCGTGTAGTGCAGGCAAATAATACCGCAAGTGTAGAAGGATAATAGAACAGAGAGAGGAATACAACGTTACAGCTGCAGACAAGATGCATAAACAGCGAAATCAACATTAAATTTAAAATTTGAGAGGTCTAATAATACAGGTAAGAAGCTGTTCTTGAATCTGTTGGTACATGTTTAAGCTTTTGTATCTTCTGCCTGAAGGAAAAGGTTAGAAGAAATTATAAACAGGGTGGTGTCGTCCCGTTCCCCCACCCCTCATTTCAAGCAAAACGCTCAGAGACACAATATAGATTTACCTCCTTCATCTTTATTCTGTGCCCCAGAGGGAGAGAGAATGATCGCCCATGTACACAGAGACAGGAGTTCATGGTATTCACTGGAACAGCAGTTTCTTGATTAAATATATAGTCATTTTACAGGGAGGAGCATCCAGATAAGACAACATACATATTAATTGGGTGACCGTTACAATCAACGAGTATCAATAGTAAAGATTAAGCCATCGGCTATTACACAATGAATAATTGGCTTCACTTAATGAATACTTTTCACCTTGTTAAGTGACGTCACATACTGAATGCTATCTCATCTTGTTAAATGGCTCTACATAACAAGATGGAAAAGCAGTGATTAAGCCATTACCCTTGCCTCCATCATTCCATTGTGAACTGTAAGTTATTATCTGATCTGAGTCATGCTCAGCTGAACCTCTTGTTTCATAAACTCAGAACTTAACTCTTTCCCTGCCTGCTATACCCCTATAGACATTCTCAGTGGGAGGAGTTTGATTATGTTGGCTGCCTTTCAGAGGCAGCAAAACATACAGATGAAGTCAATGGATGGAAGGTTGGCTTGCGTGATTGACTGGGCTGTGTTCACAACTCTCTGTAGTTTCTTCCAGTTGCAGGCACAGCAGTTGCCAATCCAAGCCATGATGCATCCAGATAGAATGCTCTTTATGGTGCACCTATAAAAATTGCTAAGAGTCTTTATGGACACGTTGAATGTCCTTAGCTTCTTAGGGAAGTAGAGGTGTTGTTGAGCTTTCTTGATCATCGCATCATTGTTTGTACACCAGGACGAATTGTTGGTGACCAACAATTCTAGAAACTTGACATTCTCGAGCATCTCCACCTCAACACTTTTGAGGGAGACAGGAGCTTGCCCTCCACCTTGCTTCCTGAAGTCAATGACGAGCTCTTTCATTTTGCTGATGTTATAATATATACACACACACATATATATATATATATATATATATAATGTAAATGAATATAAGGTGGCCTGATTAGTAACTAAGTCTGCAGATGACATGAAAATTTGCGAGATTCTGGATTAGGGGTGCTGGAAAAGCACAGCAGCTCAGACAGCATCCGATGAGCAGCAAAATCGACATTTCGAGCAAAATACGTGTATTCGTGATGAAGGGCTTTTGCCCGAAACGTCGATTTTACTGCTCCTCGGATGCTGCCTGAACTGCTGTGCTTTTCCAGCATCACTAATCCAGAATCTGGTTTCCAGCATCTGCAGTCATTGTTTTTACCACCATGAAAATTTGTGAGGAAGATTGTCAAATGAACAGCAGGATATACATCACTTGGAAAACTGGATGGAGAAATGGAAGATGGAGTTTAATCTGGACAGGTGTGAGGTGATGCACTTTGGAAGGCCAAGTGCAAGAGGAAAGTATATAGTAAATGACAGTGCCCTGAGAACTATTGATATACAGAGAGATCTTGGGGTGCTAGTCCATACCTCCCTAAAATTGGCAACACAAGTGGATAAGTTGATAGAGGTGTATGGCATGCTTGCCCTAAATCAGTCAGGACACAGAGTATAAACATTGGCAAGTCATGTTGCAGCTAAATAAACTTTAGTTAGGCCATATTTGGAGTTCTGGTTGCCATACTACGAGGAGGATATGGAGGCTTTGGAGAAGGTCAGAAGGGGTTTACCAAGATGTTGCCTTGATTGGATTGTTTTACATATAATGAAAAGTCGGACAAACTTGGACCATTACTACTCGAGAGTCAGAGGCTGAGGGAGCAACCTGATAGAAATATATGAAATTAGGCATTGATACGATGGATACTTGGAGTGTATTTCCCAGAGCGGAAATGTCAAATACTAAGGGTTATTTGTTTAAGGTGAGAGGAGTTACATTTAAATGAGTTGTGAGAGACATATCTTTTTACAGAGGATGATAGGCACCTGGAACATGCTCTTGGGGACATGGCTGGAGCAGATATGATTACAACTTTTAAGATGCATTTAGACACACACATGAACAAACAGGAAATAGAGGGAACAAAAACAGAAATTGCTGGAAAATCTCAGCAGGTCTGGCAGCATCTCTGGAGAGAAATCAGAGTTAATATTTTGGATCCAGTGACCCTTCTTTAGAATTGAAGAAGGGTCACTGGACCCAAAACATTAACTCTGATTTCTCTCCACAGATGCTGCAAGACCTCTTGAGATTTTCCAGCAATTTCTGTTTTTGTTTCTCATTTCAGTGATCCCTTTTCAGTTGCGGTGAGTGGACCAACATCTCAGAATCCTCCCCAGTCACTTCTCA
The DNA here is from genome assembly GCF_037043375.1 of Chiloscyllium plagiosum. Classification (NCBI taxonomy): domain Eukaryota; kingdom Metazoa; phylum Chordata; class Chondrichthyes; order Orectolobiformes; family Hemiscylliidae; genus Chiloscyllium; species Chiloscyllium plagiosum. Next base: position 52,716,167 of record NW_028270163.1, on the reverse strand, counting down.
CTACCATCCTCTGTTTTACAGTACAAAATACAGAGTGCAGTTCTGGAATCCACATTATAGAAGGAATCTGATTGCACTGGAGAGGATGCTGAGAAGATTTCCCTGGGCTGGAGAGTTTTAGATATGAAGAGAGATTGAATAGCTTTTCTTGGAGCAGAGCAAAGTGAGGGAGAACAAGATTGAGACGTATACAATTGAGGGACATAGACAGGGTAGATGGGAAGAAAATGTTCCCCTTGATAGAAGGACTAATGATCAGGGCATACATTTATGTTGAGGAGCAGGAGGTTTACAGTATGTGCGGAAACATTTTTCACTCAGGGTGGTTGGAATCTGAAACTCAATCCCTATAAGAATGATATTGGCAAAAACCCATTTGCAATGCAAAGGCATACAAGGCAATGGGCTAAGTGTTGGAAAATAGAATGAGGATAGTTAGGTGCTTGTTTTGACTTATGCAGACTCAACTGACTAAAGGGCCTTCTTCTCTGCTGTAACCCTCTATGTCTCGCTGCCTCTCAAACTGATCGGTCAACAAGAATGAAAATCAACTCACTAACCAATAAGCATCTTTTTGTCATGTAGTATAAATTGTTGCACTGTTTGAAACTTGACAATCTTCATCTGTCCTCAGAACTGAGGAAGGGTCACTGGACTCAAAACGTTACCGATTTCTCTTCACAGATGCTGCCAGACCTTTTCCAACAACTTCTGTTTTGGTTTCTGATTTACAACTTCTGCAGTTCTTTCTGTTTTTATTTGGTATTATGCCATAATTATTACTTCAGATAATAAACAGAAGACCCTCACCCAAAATCGATCATAGGATTGAAATAGCAGCTCTATTGTCCAAACATATGATTGATAAACAACTCTAGAGACAGCATTCTTGAGCCAAGTAAAAGATGGGGTTTGGAAATAAATTATGTCTGAAATTGCAGTGGTTAGGTTACAGTGTAAGTTCCAATTAAAATGTATTTTCATTGCTGTAAATCACACTCATTCATTGGTCACTAAATTCTCAGTGTTTAATCTTTCAGCTCTAATTGTCACGTGTTGAATAACATTACGAGAAGAGTTTGTCCTTAAGAGACATTCCAGACAAGTGGAATGTTTTGACACAGTCACATTTCAAATGCGTGCTCTAAAAGGTAATCTATATCAGTTTGATGTCCCCTAACAATACTACAATGTTCTCAATCAAAGACTCATTAGAAGATAAAGGCGGCTCTGAAATAATGCATTGGTGAGTCAACAAACAGACTACCTCTGGCCTTGTCTTGATAATAGAGCTCTTTATTACTTAAGATCACTGTTTATTCTAACTAATATCTGCGCAACTAAACAATTCTATATTTTGCATTAAAACTAAACCGAGCTAAGACATTTGTTGACTACTTTTTTTAAAAAGAAGTCACATCTAGAAGACTGAAGAACCAGACAAAGATAAGTCTTCCGATAGTAGTACGGAGTATGGTGAACATATTGGTTATTATGTTGTTATGCAACATGTTACAATATGGTTCCACAAACTTATTAAGTTCATTTTGGCAGAAACAACTCTAGGGTACTTAATCACATGTGATCAACTCAAACATTGGAGTCTGAGAGAGGTCATCACTTTCCAAAGTATCACAAGCTATAAAATTCAAGTTACAAGTGAAACGTTCTCCTCCAAAAACAAAAACTATTGCATTAAGATCAATTTCCCTTTCTGACTTACTCTCATCTTCACCTTTCAAGCCACAGGACATCTTCAACTATATAAATGGACATGTACCTATGGGTCTTGGTGTACTGGAAGTCAATAGCAATACAAACAGTAAGACAATCTTAGGGCAGTAGCTGTTTGGAACTTCAGCTTAACCTGTAATTGATGAGACCATTGCTGCATCAAAAAAAATTAAAATACTTGCAATATGCTGAAGTTTGGAGAAAAGGTTTTCAGCAGTTTGAATCAATGCTGGGATTGCTCAGTCCACAGGTTTTAAGAAATGTCATCTACTCTAGCTCTTTAAAATAATTTGCTCATGAAGTACAGTATTACTGTCTGTAACAAGACAAAGGATTGACACTTGATTCTCTGACCTACAGTTTGATTACCAGAAAAATCATTTTACTGTAAATTCAAGGGTGTAGTAAAAGGGCATATTTTAATAGTATCGAACCACATTTCAAAATCTCCATATTGTGCAACATATTCACATCAACTGGTTATTAAATGGTCAAGAACAGTCGCCACTTTCTACACAGCAATATCCCACAAATAATTTGAGATGGTGGCAAGTCAAACAGATTTTTTTTTGTCAGAATTGGTTGAGAGAATATTGTTAGGTTGATTCAGGAAACTCCTAGCTCAAATTCTCAAACGTCCATTGAAACTAAAGCACCAGGTGCAAGTGTAGTATTTACTGTTCCAAAGTAAAAGGCCCTGAAGTGACACTGATTCAGCACTACAATGGAAAGACAAGTGAGATTATTAACAACAGAAACAACACAGTGGTGATGACAGGAAATAATGCAACCAAAGATGTCTACGCCAGCTTTTTCCTTAGAGCTTTCACACTGGATGCATTACTTAGCTCTATGCTCAAATATTTATCTAATTTTCCCATAAGAATGCTCAAATATTTATCTAATTTTCCCATAAGAAATAGAACCATCATCGGTTTACCCACTCCTGATAGTTTACCTCATAAGCCTTTCATGAAACTGCGGTACATCAAATCTCCCATCCCCGATAGATTAGCAACAATTGCAGTCACCTAGGTTATTGGCTCTCTCTGGCTTTAATATACTTTCTAAAACTGCACAGTGCTCTAATTGCAGCTCGACTAATTTCCATTCAAACGACATTCAGTTTTTTAAAATTTAAAAGACTTGGTTGATCATTATGGTGTAATCTACAAACATCCATATTTCTCCAAAGATTGTGTATATTTACATTTTGAATTATATTTTTGCTCATTCATACCCTTCAGCATTTTTCAGTGTGCACATGTAAATTCAAGGGTGTATGGAACTGATCTTTCCCTCCCAAAATGCATTCACCCACAACCCACATTTCACCTATCACTTTTCTGCCTGTTCCAGTACCCTTTGTTTCTGAAGTTACACTCATTACATATCCCTTATTTTTGTGTCAGCTGTCAAGACTATGTTCTCTAAACAGATGTCTTAAAATGATTTAAATAATCAGCAAAAGCAAACCTGATTCTGATTCTGGGTTGAGTGTGTTGCTGGAAAAGCACAGCAGGTCAGGGCGCATCCGAGGAGTAGGAATGTCGATTTTCCCGCTCCTCGGATGCTGCCTGACCTGCTGTGCTTTTCCAGCAACACACACAACTCTGATCTCCAACATCTGCAGACCTCATTGCCTCCTAGTTGATTCTGATTCAGCAAGTACATAGTCTTTAACCTTTCTCTGAACGAGCAGCATTCTCATTTCATGTTGAACAGCAAATTTCCCATCCATTCTTCTATAGCTTCTCATTGCTCCTTAAATCATTCAAGGAATATGCATTACTGAAAAACAGTGGAAGATTTAATGAAGTCTAACTGACAGCTTTTCCATAATAACATGAATCAAATGAAAGATTAATATTAACAGAAACTGTTGGAAATATTCAGCAGGATAAGCAGTGCTAAAATGGCACTTGTTCACTTTATGAAACCAAATTGCATGCAACATAGTAACAACTAACCTTCACATCGCCACACTCCTGCTAAACAAAAGTAAATAAAGGACTCACTATTGAAAATTATGGCAGCCAAGATACCCATCACTAAGAAGGCTACCAAGCATATGAGAATATTAGGGATTGGCATCTTGTCAACTATTATACTGAGTGCATGGTGTTTTCTGTCACTCTGTCATCTGTTAGAAAAATTATTTTATGGATCCAAATTTTAGATTAGATTACCTACAGTGTGGAAACAGGTCCTTTGGCCCAACAAGCCCACACCGACCCTTCGAAGAGTAACCCACCTGGACCCATTTGCCTCTGACTAACACACCTAACATTATGGGCAATTTAGCATGGTCAATACAACGGACCTGCACATCTTTGGATTGTGGGAGGAAACCCACGCAGACATGGGGAGAATGTACAAACTCCACACAGACAGTCACCCAAGGCTGGAATTGAACCTGGGACCCTGGCACTGTGAGGCAGCAGTGCTAATCACTGAGCCACCGTGAATATAGGAGCTGGGAGGTCATGTTGCGGCTGTACAGGACATTGGTTAGGTCACTTTTGGAACACTGCATGCAATTCTGGTCTCCTTCCTATTGGAAGGATGTTATGAAACTTGAAAAGGTTTACAAGGATGTTGCCAGGGTTGGAGGATTTCAGCTACAGGGAGGCTAAATTGGCTGGGGCTGTTTGCCCTGGAGGTTCGGAGGCTGAGGGGTGACCTTATAGATGTTTATAAAATCATGAGGGGCATAGATAAGATAAATAGACAAAGTCTTTCCCCTGGGGTGGGGGAGTCCAGCACTAGAGGGCATAGGTTTAGGGTGAGAAGGGAAAGATATAAGAGACCTAAGGAGCAACTTTTTCATGCAGAGGGTTGAGAGGGTATGGGATGAGCTGTAAAGAAGTGGTGGAGGCTGGTACAATTACAGCATTTAAAAGGCATCTGGATGGGTATATGAATAGGAAGGGTTTAGCGGAATATGGGCTAACTGCTGGCAAATGGGACTAGATTAGGTTAAGTTATCTGGTCGGCATGGACGAGTTGGACCAAAGGGTCTGTTTCCATACTGTACATCTCTATGACTATGAATCCTGAGCAAGCTTCTCAGAGTTGAAACTGAAACTAGAATTTCCAAATGAAGCTTGCAGGGTCCTTGCAATATTTTCTTTGACTCCCACATTGCGGAGTCAAGCTTTCCACAGAAGATTCACTTTGGTAACCGACTGCCATTTGTGACTGTCTCACTATAGATGAGAATGCTTGATATGCTAACTGAAATGAGCACTTCAGTTTCTAATATCGTTTTATCATCTGATCTCCAAAGTTTCAGCAAATAGATCAAGTGAAGTTGGTTGAAGTTACTGGTATGAAGCTAGGGAGAACAGGGTGAACAAGACAATTAATTTAAGTTGTTGCATGCATTGGAGAACATGCTATACTGCGTACCCAGCTCTGCAAAGTGTTTGACAAAATAGAAATCATGAAATCCTGAACTGGACTTGACTCAAATTGGGAAGCTTCCTGTCCATGTGATAGCTGAATTCAATGCCAGTTTTCAATGAAGACAGCAGAGAGCATGACAAGAAATAAAACATACTGAAAAGGATAGGTATGACCAAGCAACCCCGATTAACTCCATTAGTGAGTGAAAATAGGTCAAAAGACTCACCAACTACCAGGAGATCTCCAAGAATGCCATCATGGATTTGTCAAATCATCACTGTGGCTCAGTGGTTAGCCCTGCTGCCTCACAGCACCAGGGACCTGGGTTCTATTCCAGTCTCAGGAAACTGTGTGGAGTTTGCACGTTGTCGCAGTGTCTGCGTGGGTTTCCTCCCACAATCCAAAAATGTGCAGGTTAGGTGAATTAGCCATGCTAAATTTCCCATAATGTTCAGGGATGTGTAGGCTAGGGAATTAGCCAGGGGTAAACATAGGGTAGGGGAATGAGTCTGGGTGGGTTACTCTTCCGAGGGTCTGTGTGGACTTGTTGGGCCGAAGGGCCTGTTTCCACACTGTAGGGATTCTAATGCTAATATCGTGATGAATTTCTCTGGTCAGCTGAATTCCTACATAACCTTCCAAAGGGCTTCATAGTTCAATGTCAAAGGTATTGGTCACATCAAAAAACGTGGAGTAGAGGTCCATGTTCTGTTCTGATATTTCTCCTGCAACTGTTTAACCGCAAAACTATGTCAATCTTTCTTGATATTTTCCAAAACTGTACCGATTCTTCAGTAGCAGGTTCTGGTCAACAAGTTGATTACAAGTGTTCAGAAGGATCCTGACAAATATTTTAGTGGTACATGCAGTGAGATTTCTCTGATTATTGAGAGTGGTTTGTTCCTTTCCAATTGTACAGATGGTAATGAAGACATCTTTGTATTTTTGCAAAACGATTCCTTGGTTCAATATCACATAGACAAAGTGTTCAGTAAACTTCTTAACCAGGCATTGACTCCTAGCATTAATTTTGTAGACCTCAGCTGGAATAGCATCTGATCCTTGAGCTTTGAGGATAGACAAGTAGTAAATTAAATTCCTAATTTCTAACAATTGATAGCTTAGTGTAGCATGGAAGGGAGCCATTTTGACCACTGTGACTGTATCTGCTCTTTTGATAAGCAATCCAGTTAATCCAAATGTGCACTCTTTTCCATGTCCTTCCCCTAAATATTTGTACTTCAAATATTTATCAGATTCCCTTTTCAAGGTTGCATTAAAGCTGTGTGTATCACACACAGGTAGTGCATTACAAACCCTAAAACGTGATGAATAAAAACATTTTTAACTTCGCTTCTGATTCTTTTGCCAATGAAAAGGTCTGAATATAAACACTTCAGCCACTGGATATAGTTTCTTTGCTTAATCTATCCAAACCTTTCTTGGTTTTAAATATCTTGATCAAATATTCTCTTACCTTTGATTGCATGAAACAGAATAGCATCAGTCTTTCTCTCTATTCACACAAATACGATCACAACATTTAACAAGCTATATTTTCATGCAAAAATATAGCAGCTGCCTGCTTCCCATCCTCAACATCAGGTTCTCCTGCCAGCACACTCAATATACAAACAGTAGAGACACTTACATCTACTCCATTGTAATTCTTTGGCCATGAGTTTTTGAAAGTAAAACACACATTTACAAGCTTTGTGTAAGAGGTAAAGCTGCTGGGCGAGACCTGTGCAACAACTTCAACCAGGTTACCCCAAATAATTAATGTAATGCTGCAAATCAACTGTAGACTCTAAATGTATAATGAAATCAATATCACTATGCAAAAAACAACTAAAGCATTGGTTCAGAAAAGAGCTAGAATTATTTTATGCATGAATAATGAAGGATGGAAATGCGGAGGATGGGACTCAGTAGCAGCTAAAACTGAGATTACAGAGATTTGAGGACTGAAGGCAAAGAGAAGGATGCAGATATCAGGAGGGGTGAAGGATTTGAAAACAAGAATAATCTTCAATTTAAAAGCAGACTGGAACATTAACGCAGTAATGGATGAATAAGATGATTCAACTTAGTTTTCACACAGAGTTTTCAATGAAGTTGAGCACTGAAATAGATCCAAGTCTTGAATCAATAGAGATGCAAATAAATGATCAACAGATGAGGCACCAACAATGACAGGCAATTTTATTGAGATAATTGTCAGTCAGAGTGGAAGAGAGGTGAGAAACTCACTTCAGAGACATATAGGATGCCAAGGATGGTCATGTGTTTTTCTGACCGGAAATCTGTGACCAGTGGTGTTCCACAGGGGTCAGTGCCAGGACCCCGGTTATTTGTAATATACAGAAATTATCTGGAGGAGAATGGAGGTGGTCTGATGAGTAAGTTTGTAGATGACACAAAGATTGGAGGAGCTGCGGATTGTAAGGCCAGAAGGTCCAACAGGGTATAGATGGGCTGGAGACTTGGGCAACATCTTGGAAGGTCTAATGTCAGCAACAAGTGTACAGTAAATGTCAGGGCCTGCAGAAACATCAACATAGAGGGATCTAAGCATCCTGGTGCACGGTTCCCTGAAATTGGTAACAGAAGTGGATATAGTGGTCAAAAAGGAATATTGCATGCTTACCTTCATCGGTCAAGGAACAGAGTATAAAATTTGGCAAGTTATACTACAGATATACAGAACTTTACTAAGACCCCATTTGGAATACAGCACACAGTTCTGGGTGCCACACTACCAGAAGGATGAAGAGACTTTGGAAACGGTACAGAAAAGGTTGACCAGGATGTTGCCTGATTTGGAGAATATTAGCTACAAGGAGGGATTAGACATACTTAGAATCACAGAAACAGACCCTTTGTCCAACACGTCCACGCCGACCAGATATCCCAACCTTATCTAGTCCCATTTAACAGCACTTGGCCCATATCCCTCTCAACCTTTCCTATTCATATACCCATCCAGATGCCTTTTAAATATTGCAGTTTACCAGCCTCCTCCACCTCATTCCATACATGCACCACCCTCTGCGTGAAAAAGTTGCCCCTTAGTTCTCTTTTATATCCTTCCCCTTTCACCCTAAACCTATGCCCTCTAGCTCTGGACTCCCCCACCCCAGGGAAAAGACCTGGTCTGACTTGTTTTGTTTTCACCTGAACTTCAGAGGCTGAAGGGTGACCGGATAGATGTTTACAAAATTATGAGTGGCATGCATCAACTGGATAGTTGGGAGTCTTCTTCCCTGGGTAGAAATATCAATTACTAGGGCACACAGGCTTAAGATAAAAGAGGGACAGTTTAAAGATCAAAGCCAATTTTTTTTCCAAACAGAGGGTGGTAATTGCTTGGAATGAGTTGCCACAGGAAGTGTGCTAGCAGATACAACAGCAATGTTTAACAGACATCTTAACAGATACATGAATGTGCAGAGATTAAAGTGATGAGAACTGTAACTATAAGATTGTTAGTTTGGAAAGGTGTCATGCGTTGGTGCAGAGTTGGTGGGCCAAAGCGCCTATTCCTGTGTTGTACTGTTCTTTGCTCATTTAAAGGAATAAGCAGCCAAATCAACATTTACTTCCTCCAACACCAACATTCAGTGACAGCAATGTATATCACCCAGAAGATGCAACTACAGCAATTCACAAAGGGTCCACCATTAATACCTTCCACAGCAACAGTCCCTATCATTTAAAAAGACAAGGGTAGCAGAAGCACTTGAACGGCATCACCTACAATTTTCCATCCAAGCCACATGCTATCCTGACTTGGAACTATATCACCATTTCTTCTCTGACGCAGTGTCAAGACTTGGAAACAACAAACTTCCTAACAACACTATGCGAGTACCAACATATACCATATACACTGCAGCAGTTCAAAAGGCAGCTCATCACCGTCTTCTCAACAGCAACAAACAAAAGGCAACAAATGTTGGTATTGCCAGCAATATCCACAACCCATAAATATGAAAAAAAAATTGCCCCTCAAGTTATCTTGAATTGGTGGTTTTCTTACTCAGCCTTCCAGGTGGTTTGATGGAACAAAGTAACTCACTTGACTACTTCAAAGAGTAGTTTAACGTCAAGCACAATGGCATGAGATTGATTCATATTTAGACCATTCCAAGGAACATTTGTAAACTAGTTGGATGTTTAAATAACAATGTGACAATTTTATGACCAATTTTATAATTTGCATATAAACATTACACAATAGCCTAAGTGGCTCATTTTGAAACAAGTCCACATGCCATTTCACATGCGCACAATTTGATGGATTTTGTTTATAATACCTCATAACTGGATGAAATTGATATATATCAATATGTACTTTATATCTGTTCCAGTGTCTATCTACTACTACCAAAAAAATTAATAACTAACCAATGAAACTAAATGGCTTTCACTTCAATATTAAACTACGCATTAAAATGCAACAATTGCTCAATAAGTGCTGCCAAATATTCTATCTCCCTAGCTTGATTAAATGGTATTCTTTTCTTTCCTGATAATTCCCAACTCAAGCTTGCATGCAGCCCCTTATGTGACAGAAGTCCACTGCTACTTCAGAGTCTGGAGGCAAAGCCCGGTCTGCTCTGTTTGAAGGACTGTAATACTGAACGTTTTCTTTTATTTTCTAATTTATTCCTAATATTATGTGTCTAGGTTCCTTGTATGTAAGATGGCACAAAGGTTTATAATACTAATATTGCTAATTTATTCCTACAATCTGGTACCGTTGTATTTTTGTACCTAAGATGACAGTGTAAGTTGTGCCTTTGTAAATTTTTCACTGCACTCATGTGAGAACAGGACAATGAACCTAATTCTAAAAGTGGGATCTCCTTCATTCAAGAGAGAAATCCACATTTATAGACATTGGATGAGGGTAACATTAAACTCAGCTTTATCCTCACTCTTGTTGAAAAAATTCACCTTGTTAATTTTAGTAATATTTTCAAAGATAGACAGCAGCTTGAACCTATGTACTAGTGACAGTCACTCATCTCTCTCAGTAGCAATGCAGGAAAATTAGTTTTTTTGTTAAATGGTAATTGTGACAAAAAGTGTGTGTCACAATTACCATTTAACAAAAAAACTAATTCCTTCCTTGAATGAAAAGCAAACTAGTAAAAAGGGAGCATTATTGAAGCATATTCTTTAGAAATTATGAACAAAATTCCAAAAGCCACAAGAGCTGCTGAGCACAGAACCTCAATTCACGTTATATGAAACTGATGTGCATCATACCATCTAGTATCACTACTCTCAGAGTTTGAAAGCATTCAAAAATAACTGCACTTTCCACTCAGATGTCAAACACTCCAAAGTATAGCTAAAGACACAAACGAGAGAGTTAGTCTGGATGATATGATTTGCATTTGGTTTTCGATACTGAGGTCTGATAGGTTTTTGAAAAGCATATTGAAATAATAGATTTCAAACATGGAGAGAGTTTGCACACTTGAGAATTGTCCAATAATTCAGAGGAGGTCAGACATACAGTCTTCAATTTAAATTCAGTAACAGTGAGTGACTGTTGAATCATGTGGAATTCTCCTGTGGGGCAATTTTGATCACTTCCAATATTCACCTGGCCAGTCAAGAGCCAGTATTAGAACATAGAAAATAGATTATTGCACATGATCACTAAACCCAGATGGAATAAAAAAACTGGGCTCAAACATCCATAAACTTTCACTTAGAAAGCATGAGAACAAAACTGGGGACAAACTAGATTAATATTTCTTCACTGATAACAGTTTTCTACAAGGATTTCCAAAATTGCAGTGCTGCCCAGAGCTTAATTTGCTTCAAAACCTAGAGTTAAACATGCTGTAAAATATTTTGAGTGAAGACTGCTCTGTCAGTTCAAATTAAACCCATCATCACATATTACATCATTAACCCATAGTATACAGTAGTACCACTTAGTTTAAAGTTTTCACTCCATTTTCACTTTTTATTTGTAAGAATAATATCCAATGCTTAGCGTTTGTCACGGCTCAAGCTTTCACTTGCCTAGCATTATCTATTACTGAAATCCTACTAATGCCAGATTATATTACACTTATTTCAGTATACATCTCTAATCTGTTTTGACTGGAACATGCCCACACTTCCTTTATGGGAACATGCCGAAAATCTACAGTCCAGTTTGAAACATTACTTCAACAGTAACAAAAACTACAACAAAAAAATCTGGTTTGTTCAATTCAAATACTTTTGTTTAATCAAACACCTTTGTTTAATCAAACACTTTAAATAAAGGACTACATAATGATAACATCAGAACAAAGGCAAAGAATTGCTCAAAATGTATTAATTCTGACTTGCGCAGGTAGAACACCTGGGATTTTGTTTTCAGGTGCTAATATAAGATAAACATTGGCTCCAATTTGAAAACTGAGCCATTAGAGATTGTCTTAGCTACGTTAATCACTTACTGAGTTTGTCCAATGAGTAGCAAAGCAAATGTACAAGCCTTGATTCTCAGTCTGCACTACATCAGCTGATCTCAACCACTACATATGTAAAGGCATTGGAATTGGCCTCAGCACTCCAGGTTAGAGGGGCAGATTAAAAAAAAGACAGGCTTGCTACTCATGCCTTTAAACTTCACAGAAATGCATATGTGGACATTCATGTTGGGTTTCAGTTGCCACAATATTTGAATAAGATAAAATACTAGAAAGCTACACTTTACATCAGCAAAGAGCCAATACCACAGTAGAGTGGGAGATAATTTGTGCTTATATTTAACAGCTGCAGTCATTAAAATTCCTAAACCAAATTAAAGGCTTAACCAAAACTTAATAAAGTAATCAGAATGCAATGAGCATGCGACTATACAAAGATACACGGCATATATAATTTAATATGCCAGAAGTGGGAGTGACCTAAGTTCCTCAATGTAAAAACAACAGAAAGCATCAGAATTGTTACCTTGAAGGTAAGAACCTAGTTAAAAAGTTAAAGAATGCCTGGTATTTACTGCCACTAGAAATAAACAGAGAACCAAATGACAATTAATATTACCAGCCAAGTCATGAAGAAAATGCTTGCATAAGTCTCGGGGATTGTTTCTTAACTGTAATGTGCAGCTTTGCCAAAGAATGCAGGACAAAGCAAAGGTGCGAGTGAAGGGAAGAGCGAGGAAATAAAGAACAGATAAAAATTGCATTCTAAAATTAATTTGCAAAAGACACAAAAAAACGTATGTTTTAAATTTCAAAACAATACCCCTCAATCAATTAAACAATAAAACTGAACTTGTCAAAATTACAGTGACAAATGTACATTATAAAACATCTCCCATTTATTACTTGGATAGGTCCCATATTGTAAACACTGAATTTTTCACAATTCTTTTCAGAAATCTTCTGCAAATTTACTATTTTAGCACAGAAACTATCAAAGCTCAATCCAGTTCTCACTGGGCCACCTCCTATGTGTCAAGATTAGAGTGGTGCTGGAAAAGCACAGCAGGTCAGGCAGCATCCAAGGAGCAGGGATATCGACGTTTCGGGCAAAAGCCCTACAATCAGGAATGAGGGGCATTCCTGATGAAGGTCTTTTGCCTTAAACGTCGATATCCCTGCTCCTCAGATGCTGCCTGACATGCTGTGCTTTTCCAGCACCACTCTAATTTCCAGCATCTGCAGTTCCCACTTCTGCCACCGCCTATGTGTACTTTTCCATGAGACACAGTAGACAGCAATTCGGACTGATATTCCAATTTTTTGAACCAAGGACATGACGACCAAGTTCAGTACCCAAAAGCATTCTCAGCTTAAATTAATTAACTCACCACAAATGATAAGGGCAAGATAAATGTATTAGTAACTACAGGCAGCATCTACATGTCGGAGGACTCCCAATTCTTTTAATGCAAGTTTTATATTGATACAGCAATTAAATTTAACACACTGAATTACAGTAATATGGCCACATTACAGCAAACTCGAAGCTTAAAATTTCAACTGGTCTTCAACAATTATTTTGTAATCAATTGTTGGAGCCATCCACAGATTTTAAAATGTCACTTGCCTTCTCCATAGTTGCCTGCTTCACTGGGAATGTCAAAGAAAAACATTTCATAAAAACACATGCCCTACTACACAATCTTAGGGATGAAATTTGACATGATCTTTGCATCTCTCAGAATACTTTTCCGAGATCAAATTAAATCATCACCAACAGAATTCAGGTCTGCTAAACCAATACCAGTCAAAGCAATACTGGCTAAGAATGAATCAACTAAAACTATTTCTCAGGTTGTTTTTCAACAAATTGTAGGTAACAATCCAGAGGAGCTTGATTTATAAAATCTGTGGAGAATAGCAACAAATCTAGCATGTAAATTGGAACAAACTATACAAAAATATTCCTCAGACTATATATGTAGCTTTAACATTAAGGCCTATGCAATACTTTCTGGTTTGCCAAATGTGCACACCTTAGCAGGAACAGTGCTTCGGAGGCACTGAAAGAGGAAGAGGGGTAATACAGAAATACAGAAGGAAAGAACTCCTTTACACACAAATGAATGAATGAAAGCCAACAAACAGTCTGTTCTGATATAAGGCGATAGTTCCATTCCCTTGCGATCCTGCGTTGTAAGAAAACCGCGTAACAGCAGCACCATTTAAACCAACGACACCGGAATCACATTATAGCCAATACAGGTAAGCAAAGTTCACATTCAACAAATAATGGTCTTACATTCTTCAATCGCGTTATTGCCAATTCGTGTGTCCTAAGTCAGCAGATATTGACCAGAATGTCTGGTTGGTACATAATAAATTGATCACTTGTATTCTTGAGTTCAGTGGCAGTAAGCACAGCGGTGCACCAGTGCTGTGTATCATACAGTAATACGATGAAAATTCAAGTGGCCACTTTCATCCAAATTAGAACAAGAAGAAAAGCATCAAGTTCATACAATCAGTTCATTGGCATGAAACAGCGGGTATCAAATAGAGAAGTAGGAAGACAAGTAAATAGTCACTGGAGCATACCCAGGGCAACATTCAAAACAAACATCAATGCAAGTCACCTCACCAGCATGCAAAAGTGGGAAAAGACCATAATTCAGGTAGTTTGTTTGTTAAAATGCTGCAAATAGCCTTTCCACAACAATCAATGCATCAAATTAGAATATAGGCAAAAGTAAGGACAGCAAATGCTGGAAATTTAGAGTCGAGCGTGTGTTGTTGGAAAAGCAAAGCAGGTCAAGCAGCATCCGAGGAGAATCGACTTTTCAGGTTTCCTGACGAAGGGCTTTTGCCCGAAACATCAAACCTCCTGCTCCTCGGACGCTGCGTAACCTGCTGTGCTTTTCCAGCACCACACTCTCGACTCAGATTAGAATATGTTAACATACAACCAACAGGAGTAGGGCATTCAGCCCCTTGAACTTGCTCCATCATTCAATGAGATCATGGCTGGTCTGATTGTAACCACAAATCTGCATTCCTGACTGCCTTAGCTTGCACACCCTTACTTATCAAGAATCCATCTTGCTCTGCCTTATAAATACTCATCTTTTCAGAAAGAGCAGTCCAAGGATGCTCAATATTGACCATTTTGCATTTTAAATGATCAGTTCTTAGTTTTTAAACAGTAACCCCAGTTCTCGATTCCCTCATCAGAGGAAATATCCTCTCCACATCTGCCCTGCCAAATCCCCTCATGCTTTGCATGTTTCAATCATTAACAAGGTGTAATTAAATAAACACTCATTATGAAGGTATTTTATGAAGGTTCAGTTGACAGCGAGTGGACAGTGAAGAAAGATAAACTGATTGGGATCAAGAGGTAAGAGATAGCAATGCTGAAGAGAATAGCTCCAGGGGTTTGTGGAGGGGAGGGATGGGAGTGGACTGCTCATATTAAACTCAAGTACATTTACATAAAGAGTTGGAAATATTTATTTTAGTAATATGACATCCAATGAAAAAAAAGGCTGAAGAATAAGATAAAGGCAGCTGATGTTATTGTTCCAATGCATACAAATGTTCAGATGTACAAATCCAGGAGCTGGAAACAAAAACTAGAAAGTTCATATTTTGAATATTATGTTTGAAATTTTAAATTTCATTATTTCACAAAAGATCTGCAAAAATATTTAAATCCTTTATTAGCAGGACAACTACAAAGATCAGTTCAGTTTAACTGGCAAAAGTTTCGGTGAATGCTACTAAGTGATGTAATATCACAGTAATGGAATCCGAGTTCAAAACAAGTGTCCATAGAATAACGTTAATGAGACTGGATGAAAAGTTCGCCTTCAGGGATAGGTTTTATTAATCGTGCAGCACCAGCGCGAAGAAACTTTTCTTTAATTAAACAAAGCTTTGCTTACTTTATAGTTTGATTTTGCAGCTCTTATTAAAAGCAAGCAGGTAAACAAAAAAAAGCGACGAGGCAGTGTTCTAACAACTGACCCCTGTAATAGTAAAGGTGAAGTATGTTCCCACCACAAACATAACGGGGGGAGGAGGGAAAGGGAGAGAATGTGGAGAGTGCACGGCGATGCTTCCCAGCCCATCCTCGGAAGCCCCACCGCTGCCACTTGTTTACACGATCCACTCTCTGGCCACGATAAGCCCTGGGCCTTCACTTCCCAGAGCGAGATCTCTCTCCTAAACACGGCGGCGTTAACTGAAGGTAGAGGTAGAGGTAGAGAGAGAGAGAGAGCGAGCGAGCGACGGAGCCGGCCTGTTGATATCACCATCCCCAGGCCTTGGATTTAAAGGCGGCCTCAGTAACACCGACCCCAACCGCCTCCCTCAAACAACAAACTGACAGCTCCGCCAGCACAGGAAATCATGCCCCTCGCCGACTTCCCACCGCTTGGCCCCAACCATCATAAGGCCCGAGGGAGCGGCCAACCCAGAGCCGGCAGCTGCTCAGACACCGACACAACTCCGCACCTACCTTTGCCTTTACTTTTGCGCCATCTTGGATCCACTTGTCAGCGTCCCCCGAGGCATTGTGGGAGGCTGGCCCACTGCGCCTGCGCGAGCTCTTCCAGGGGAGCGCACCCTTAAAAAAGATATCCACAACAGCAGCAGGTAAACGGCTGGAGCAGGTGAGGGGCTGGGACAGGGGCAGCAGGTGAAGGGTTGGAGCTGGGGCAGGGGCAGTAGGTGAAGGACTGGAGTAGGTGAGTGGCTGGGGCAGTAGGTGAAGGGTTGGAGCAGGTGAAGGGCGGGAACAGCAGGTGAAGGGTTGGAGTAGGTGAGGGATTGGGGCAGCAGGTGAGGGGTTGGGGCAGCAAGTGAATGGTTGGAGCAGGTGAAGGGTTGGAGCAGGTGAGGGGTGGGAACAGTAGGTGAAGGGTTGGAGTAGGTGAGGGATTGGGGCAGCAGGTGAGGGGCTAGGACAGCAGGTGAAGGGTAGTAGCCACAGGCTAGAGCAGAAATAACTGAGACAGGTGAAATGAAGTCGCAGCTGAAGTGGTGGCAGGGGCTCTCTACTTCCAATCTCTTTCTCTAACTTACTGCAGGCATAATTAATTAAAATGTGACTTTTGAAAACAATGTACATTGGATGTCAAGACTACTGGCCAGGTCAATGTCTATCCTTTATAGCCCTCAAGAAGGTGGTGAATTGAGTTTTTTTTTTCAATCTCTGCAGTCTATGAGGTGTACAGAATCCACAGTGCTGTTAGGGAGAGAGTAGAGCTGGATATATGTTTGAGGGCAATGGAGAATGGGGCTAGCTGGGTAGGTATTTAGGAAGTTGAAATTCTATGATTTCAGGATTTTGGTGAAGTGGTGCTGAAAGATACATTTTCAAACCAGAATAGTTTATTTCTTGGAGGGGGATTTTCAGGTTAAGGTCTCAGATTTGGAATGTGCTATCAAAGGAGCCTTGGTGAATTAGAGCAGTGAATCCTGAAGATAGTGCACACTGTTTTGGTAATGAAGCAAGTTAATCTATATATATCTGTACATGAATAAGTCACATTATATATTTCCAACAATTTAAAAATGATTTCCAGCAGAGAAGCAGGCAATTCATTATAATATGTTCAAACTGGGGAGACACTGGCATCATAGTAATGTCACTGGACCAGTATTCCAGAGGCCCAGCATAATGCTTCAGAGTAGTGGTCGCCAAGCCTTTCATACATAAGATCACTGAGAGTTTTGAGAAGATTTGTAGCTCAGTTTAAGGTTCTAGATGTAGGTTTGCTTGCTGAGCTGGACGGTTTGTTTTTCAGATGTTTCGTCACCATACTAGGTAACATCTTCGGTGAGCCTCTGGATGAAGCACTGGTGGTGTAGCCTGTTTCTATTTATATATTTGGGTTTCCTTGGGTTGGTGATGCCATTTCTTGTGGTGACATTATTTCTTGTTCTTTTTCTCAGGGGGTGGTAAATGGTGGTAAAAAGTCAATGTGTTTGTTGATAGAGTTCCAGTTGGAATGCCATACTTCTAGGAATTCTCGTGCGTGTCTCTGTTTGGCTTGTCCTAGGCTGGTTCTGATGTCCCAGTCTAAATGGTGTCCTTCCTCATCTGTATGTAAAGATACTAGTGAGAGTGGGTCAAGTCTTTTTGTGGCTAGTTGTTGTTCGTGTATCCTGTAGGCTAGTTTTCTGCCTGTTTGTCCAATGTAGTGTTTGTTACAGTTCTTGCAAGGTATTTTGTAAATGGCATTCGTTTTGCTTGTTGTTTGTATAGGGTCTTTCAAGTTCATTAGCTGCTGTTTTAGTGTGTTGGTGAGTTTGTGGGCTACCATGATGCCAAGGGGTCTGAGTAGTCTGGCATTCTGGATCAGTGGTGCTGGAAGAGCACAGCAATTCAGGCAGCATCCAACGAGCAGCGAAATCGACGTTTCGGGCAAAAGCCCTTCATCAGGAATAAAGGCAGAGAGCCTGAAGCGTGGAGAGATAAGCTAGGGGAGGGTGGGGGTGGGGAGAGAGTAGCATAGAGTACAATGGGTGAGTGGGGGAGGAGATGAAGGTGATAGGTCAGGGAGGAGAGGGTGGAGTGGATAGGTGGAAAAGGAGCTAGGCAGGTCGGACAAGTCCAGACAAGTCAAGGGGACAGTGCAGAGCTGGAAGTTTGAAACTAGGTTGAGGTGGGGGAAGGGGAAATGAGGAAGCTGTTGAAGTCCACATTGATGCCCTGGGGTTGAAGTGTTCCGAGGCGGAAGATGAGGCGTTCTTCTTCCAGGCGTCTGGTGGTGAGGGAGCGGCGGTGAAGGAGGCCCAGGACCTCCATGTCCTCGGCAGAGTGGGAAGGGGAGTTGAAATGTTGGGCCACGGGGCGGTTTGGTTGATTGGTGGGGGTGTCTCGGAGATGTTCCCTAAAGCGCTCTGCTAGGAGGCGCCCAGTCTCCCCAGTGTAGAGGAGACCGCATTGGGAGCAACGGATACAATAAATGATATTAGTGGATGTGCAGGTAAAACTTTGATGGATGTGGAAGGCTCCTTTAGGGCCTTGGATAGAGGTGAGGGAGGAGGTGTGGCCATAGGTTTTACAGTTCCTGCGGTGGCAGGGGAAAGTGCCAGGATGGGAGGGTGGGTTGTAGGGGGGGCGTGGACCTGACCAGGTAGTCACGGAGGGAACGGTCTTTGCGGAAGGCGGAAAGGGGTGGGGAGGGAAATATATCCCTGGTGGTGGGGTCTTTTTGGAGGTGGCGTAAATGTCGGCGAATGATTTGGTTTATGCGGAGGTTTGTAGGGTGGAAGGTGAGCACCAGGGGCGTTCTGTCCTTGTTACGCTTGGAGGGGTGGGGTCTGAGGGCGGAGGTGCGGGATGTAGACGAGATGCGTTGGAGGGCATCTTTAACCACTTGGGAAGGGAAATTGCGGTCTCTAAAGAAGGAGGCCCATCTGGTGTGTTCTATGGTGGAACTGGTCCTCCTGGGAGCAGATACGGCGGAGGCGGAGGAATTGGGAATACGGGATGGCATTTTTGCAAGAGATATGATGGGAAGAGGTGTAATCCAGGTAGCTGTGGGAGTCGGTGGGTTTGTAAAAAATGTCAGTGTCAAGTCGGTCGTCACTAATGGAGATGGAGAGGTCCAGGAAGGGGAGGGAGGTGTCAGAGATGGTCCAGGTAAATTTAAGGTCAGGGTGGAATGTGTTGGTGAAGTTGATGAATTGCTCAACCTCCTCGCGGGAGCACGAGGTGGTGCCAATGCAGTCATCAATGTAGCGGAGGAAGAGGTGGGGAGTGGTGCTGGTGTAATTACGGAAGATCAACTGTTCTACGTAGCCAACAAAGAGACAGGCATAGCTGGGGCCCATACGTGTGTCCATGGCTAACCCTTTGGTCTGGAGGAGGTGGGAGGATTCGAAGGAGAAATTGTTAAGGGTGAGGACCAGTTCGGCCAAACGAATGAGAGTGTCGGTGGAAGGATACTGTTGGGGACGTCTGGAGAGGAAAAAACGGAGGGCTTGGAGGCCCTGGTCATGGCGGATGGAGGTGTAGAGGGATTGGATATCCATGGTGAAGATAAGGCATTGGGGGCCGGGGAAACGGAAGTCTTGGAGGAGGTGGAGGGCGTGGGTGGTGTCTCGAACGTATGTGATGAGTTCCTGGACTAGGGGGGATAGGACAGTGTCGAGGTAGGTAGAGATGAGTTCAGTGGGGCAGGAGCCCCTTTTTTCCTTTGCTCTTAAGGTCTTTGAATAAAGAAGCTGTGGCCACAGTTGCTTCTTTAATTACTCTGCCGTCTGTGAATGATTTCTTGTGTTTTGCCAGAAGATGGGAAATGTGAAATGATGCTTCAGTGTGAATCTTGCCTTTTGCTGCTGGCTTAAAAAAATGACTGTTGAGCTTTCAAAACATCAACATCAGTGTTTCAATTTTCTTTGTCTAAAGCCTACTGTTCAGGAGAAAGCTATCCTTGAATTTAATGTGTATCATTGTTTGGCATTGTTCCAAATTCCCTTTTTACTTATTGATAAACTTTGGTGACGTATCAGGCAAATGTCTTTATCTTTTGCAAATGTGAACAAAAATTCATTTTCCCATTCCACATGGCAGTTGTATATTTTTGGTTTCTTTTGAGATAGGCCAAGTTCATCACTCATCCTTATTGCTTCACCTTGTCGTTGGTGATGTCATTCTGCCACTGGTCATGCTGCAGATCAGCCTGTGGGTCCAACCAGAATGCTGTAGAGGGATTGAGGGTCATTTCTGTGATTGTGATTTATGTCTGAAGCCTCTGGTCAACTTATATTGCCAGATATGAGATGTGTGGAACAGCATCCTTCCCAATAATGTTTCTTCATCCTGCACTGACCTATTAGATAAGCAGCTGAAGAAAATACCCTGCAGGTCGATAGAGAACAGGCATAGACATGGGACTAACCGAGCTGCTCTTGTGAAGTGTTCACATGGACACAATGGGCTGAAATGTCTCTTATATTTCTGTAAAATACTAGCTTCATCCATCAGGTTCTAGTATATTTCTTATTCATTTGCTTGCATTACCACCACAAAACTTGCTTTACCTTGCAATGATGGTCCATCTGGACCAAACTAAAACATGATGCAAGAATTGGCAAACCTGGACATAATCACTTTTCTGTGGTCATGCAGCAGTGTGACAATTGATGTGTATGCGGTGAGAGAATGCTGAGGTGGACTATTGTGGTCCACATGGAGGAGACCATGGCTCTCAGGACGTGGGTTCAAATCCTATTGCAGCAAGTGGTGAAATGAAGTGATATATTTTGAATAAAAGTCCAGCCTAATGACAACCACATAACCACTAACGTTATTATAAAAGCCTATCTGGTTCAGTAATGTCCGTTAGGGAAGGAAACCTGTTATCCTTCTGTGGTAAACAACAGTCACATGGTTGACTCTTAAAGGCCCTCTGAAATGGCCCAGCAAACTACTCAATTGTACCAAATCTCTACAAAACCTAAGAGAAAGAATGAAACTCATTGAATCACCTGGCATTGTCTTAGACACTGAAAACAACAATAGGAAACCCAGCTTTCTGGTCCCTGTAACGTTGTCCTGTCTAGCCACTGATGGTTTGAGCCAGATTTGGTAGAGCTAATAGAGTCATTGTTTGCAAAGTACAATTTTTATGTCCTTAACCACCACCATTCCAGAGGAGGCAGGAATCTAGTCAACATTGTCTCTGGACCCCATGGCATTTATTGGTATCTGACCACACATGGGCAAAGAAACCTGTGGATGACCACAGTCCCATTCAGCTGCTTCATGTTGAACACTAATTGGACAAAGAACTGAAGGATATATGGACACACATGCTCTGGATGGGAGAACTCGAAGCCA
Organism: Chiloscyllium plagiosum; assembly: GCF_037043375.1. Lineage (NCBI taxonomy): Eukaryota > Metazoa > Chordata > Chondrichthyes > Orectolobiformes > Hemiscylliidae > Chiloscyllium > Chiloscyllium plagiosum. Next base: position 52,694,720 of record NW_028270163.1, on the reverse strand, counting down.
CTCCTCAAGATGAACAGAGGGACCCAATAAGAGGAAAAAACCCACTTGAACTTATCCTCACTCATTTAAATGTCACAGATTCATCTGCTGTCCAACAGTACCAGTTGTACTGACTACCATTCCGTCCTTGTGAGACAATGTCCTATATCACACTGAGTATGTTCTCCAAGCTAAAGGGATAGATTTTGAACAAATCTCAGCAACGTAAAACTAGGCATCCATGAGGTGCTGGGGACCAACAGTAGCAGCAGAATTTTATGCAATCATAATCTGTAACCTCAGGCCAAGTTATGTCCTGTCCACAAAAAGAACAAATCCAACTTTGCCAATTTCCATCACCTTCGTCTCCTCTCAATCATTTGCAAAAATATGAAAGGAGTAATCATCAGAGCTATAAAGCAGTACTTGCTTAGCAACATCTTGTTCACAAATGGGCACTTTTGAGTTCCACAAGGGGCAATTAGCTCCTGACCTAATTAGTCCATGTTTGAACCAAGGCTTCTGAAGAGCTGAAGTTCAGAAGTGAGGTGAGAGTGGCTGTCCTTAACATCAAGACAGCATTGAAGATTTAAGAGTCAATGAAAATCAGAGATGGTGGAAGGTGGGGAGTTGCATGGAGATTGGTGTCATGCTGAGCACAAAGGAAGGCGGTTTTCTTTGGATGCCAGTCATCTAAGTCCTCAGACATCTCTGCAGTATTTGGCATCATTCATGACTCCTGAGACACTGAACCAGTCTGTGTCCATATGCAAAAAAATGGACAAATCCAGGCTTGTGCTGAAAAGTGACACATGTGATTCATGTCACACAAGTGCCAAAAAAAAACTTAGGCCAGAGAAAATATAACCATCTCCCCTTGATGATCAGTGGCATTACTGTCACTGAATCCCTCAACATATTTCAGAATACCATAGAGCAGCAACTGAACTTCACCACCAGTCAAATTAAAAATTGCAGCACTACAGCATCTTGGAATTCAGAAGTCTATTGAAAGTAACTCACCTCCTGGCTCTTCACAGCCTGTCCACTATGTGCAAGGTACAAGTCAGGAATGTGATGGAATATTCCCATATTCCTGGATGAGTGCAACTCCAACAACACTCAAGAAGCTTGACAACATCCAAGACAAACCAGTGCACTTGATTGGCACCACATCTATGGACATTCATTCCCTTCACCACCAAGGTGCTTGTTATATCTTTGATGCCAGAGAATCACTCACTTTGAGTCATCAACAATTTTCTAATTTCAGGTCAGAAATCAGAAAGAACATCATTTTAATTATTGATCCACTGGCTCTACAGTCCAATGACAGAGTGGATTTTCATAGAATCATAGAATCCCTAGACTGTGGAAACAGGCCATTTGGTCCAACAAGTTCACACCACCCCTCCAAAGAGTAACCCACCCTCCCCATTCCCCTACTCTATTACTCTGCATTTACCCATAACTAATGCCCCTAATCTACACATCCCTGAACACCATGGGCAATTTTAGCATAGCCAATTCACCTAACCTGCACATCTTTAGATTGTGGGAGGAAACTAACACAGACAAAGGGTCAGTTAGACTCGAAACGTCAGCTCTTTTCTCTCCTTACAGATGCTGCCAGACCTACTGAGATTTTCCAGCATTTTCTCTTTTGGTAACACAGTCTCCGCAGATGGAATTGAACCCAGATCTCTGGTGCTGCAAGGCAGCAGTGCTAACCACTGAGCCACTGGGTCACCTTGCATAAAACATGATTAATGTAGCCAGGACTATTGAAGCCAAAGAATGCCCCACCCACTTTGTGATCAATTTTATATAAACTTGTCACGAGTTCAGCTTCAGGACAGATTTTATGAATGATTAAAGTGTTTGAGAAGTTTGGCAGTGTACATATGGAGAAACTATTTCCTGTGGAAGAGGAGCCATAAACAAGGGGACATGATCTTAAAATTACACCTAGGTCAGTTTGAACTGAAATACGAAAGCAGCTTTTCAGGAAAAATATGGTAGAAAATTGAAATTCTCTCTCCAAAATGCAATCAATACAGTGGGGGATGGGGGACTATGAAAATTTTCAGGACTGAGATTGATAGAATTTTCTCAAACAAGGGCATCTTGCATCTTCACCTCATTAATATTTAGCCTCCCATCTTACCAAACACACCAAACAAGCTAGTCATTGAGAAAGCTTGACCTAGCAGTCAGAGCAGGTACTACAGCTCGCCGCTAGCTGTGAGGAACCTCTGTGTTGATCAGCACCAAACAGCAACTCACAGCTGAACTGATAGCTTCGTCAGGATATAGGTTTTAAAGACCATCCGAAAGGTGAAAGAGAGATAAAAGTTTAAAGATGCAACTTCAGAGATAAGGGATTTGGCAGCTAAAGGCAGGTAAAATGAAAGGTACACCTCTGGGTATACAATGTTTTCTCAGATGGTTATGATGCTGGATGACATTATGCGATAGGGAGGGGAGAAGCCATGGAGGGATTTGAAAATAAGATGAGAATTTTTATATTTTGAAATAAATGCGATTAGTATTTTAGCATTGGAATGAAGAAGCATGAGAGGTGACTTGATAGAGGTTACAAGATGATGAGGCATAGATAGAGCGGATAGCCAGAGACTTCTTCCCAGGGCAGAAATGACTATGGTGAAGGGGCATAAGTTTAAGGTGATTGGAGGAAAGTCTAGGGGAGATGTCAGAGGTAGGTTCTTTTCACAGAGTAGTGGGTGTGTGGAATGCACTGCCAGCAGTAGTATTAGAGTCAGATACATTAGGGATATATCAGCGACTCTTGGATAGGCACATGGATGATAGTAAAACATAGGATATGTAGGTTAGTTTGATCTTAAGAGTAGGATAAATGGTTGGCACAACATCAAAGGCCGAAGGGCCTATAATGTGCTGTACTGTTCTATGTTCTAGTATCAGAAATAAGTATAAATAACAATCAAAATCATATTACATTAAATATTCAAAATATGGGCTAGCTTCAATTTCAACAAAAAATGTTAAATTATGTTAACAATTGCATTTATATAGAACATCGAACATAGAACAATACAGCGCAGAACAGGCCCTTCAGCCCTCAATTCTGCGCCAGCCTGTGAACTATTCTCAGCTCATCCCCCTACACTATCCCAAAATCATCAATGTGCTTATCTAAGGATTGTTTAAATCTCCCTAATGTGGCTGAGTTGACTACATTAGCAGTATTTGTGGAGTGTTTCATAGCCTTAGGATGTGCTAAAGCACTTCACAGCCAGCGAGTTACTTATATTCAGTGTTGCCATGATGAAAATACAGCAGCCAATCTGCACAAAATCCCACAAACAATGTGATAATTATTTCTTCACTGGACCCGAAATGTTAACTGATTTCTCTTCACAGATACTGTCAGACCTGCTTAGCTTTTTCAGCAGTTCCTGTTTTTGTTTCTGATTTACAACACCCAGAGATCTTTCAGTTTTTATTTAATGTTTTCTTTTAGCAATGTTGGTTAGGGTACTTGGCAGAACTCCCTTATTATTTTTTTTAAAATAGCAACACAAAGTTTCTAATGTCCACCTATCTCTTACATGTAGGCCTAAGTTTCATGTCCAAAAAGCAGCATCTTCAAAACATGAAGTGTCCTATAGGTTTTTATGTTTAAGTCTCTGGAGAGTGACATGAGCCACAACTGATGACTTATGGCCGAGAGTTATCAACCATAATTAGAAGAGGTAATGTTGCCTCTTTTACATGTGTTTCCTTGATGATTTCCTAATACACCAGCATCATTCTGCAATGGTACAAATGCCACCACAATTGGTGATCCCAACAGTCTTAAATCAGCAAAAATAATCTCAAATCTCAAGAAATGACCTATAATGATGAAGGCAATGATTGAAGTTAATATGGTATAATTTTTCATGGTTGTAGATCATGCTGTGTAATGTTGGTAAGCCATTTTAATGGCCACAACTCTGGAAAATTTATTGCCAATGTGTCTTTTGGCGATGTTAGTTCCAAAGAGCTGATGTAACAATACTCTGGAACAAGAATAACAGGAGCCTTGGATATTGTTTTATGGAGGTAACAGTGCCACCCGGAGGAAGAAAATTATTTTAAAAATCAAAATTAATATCATTAATCAAAACGCATCTACACATCTATAGCTTGTTTCTTTTAACAGCTAATAATATAGATAAACTGAGTATTCAAGAAAAGTAAATTGACATTAACAACTGTGATATTGAGATGCAATTTACAGGCTGGTCACACACATGCCCTACTTTCTGGTACATGTATCAACTTCAATTCTGCCTTATAGGTTTGTGTTCCACACGCCTGACATGAGAACGTAATCCAGGTTAACACATCACCTTGAATACTGAGGAGGTACTTAACTTGTGGGAAGCTACTTTTTAAGGAATTTGATTAATGCAAAAGTTCCTTGGCTATATTTGCAGAAAAGCAGGGCCATTCTTCACATGTTATGATCAACATTTATCCGACATGAACCATTTTTATCCTACATTATTCTAACAGATCATCTGTTTATCTAACTTTCTTTACTCAAATGTTTCCATGTCAAAATTGGATGACGTTTCCCAGCATTATTAGCATCTACACCTCAAAAATATTTAACTGGCTGCACAGTGCTTTAGGATATTGTGGAGTCAAAGGCAAATTTGAAATGCAATTTTTTCTCTTAATTCCTTATATTACACTTGCCTGTTCCTTTACATTGGTCAGATGCTCTTCTCAATCTGCTCCTTGATTTGTTGTTAGTTGCCATCTTCTATACCAACCTATTGATTTGATTAAATAAAATTGTAACTACTGCTGTCATTTCTTCCTTTTATTGGGCAAAGTCAAGACCTACTCTCAAGAGTAATCCCTTTTATTCAATGAAAGACTGGAATAAAATGCTGACATCAGAGACAACGTTACCAATGAAAAATTGCTATACAGGACTGGCTGGAGGTGCTGACAAGCCATTGTTACAGTGAGGAGTCTCATGGACCAAAAACATTAACTCCGCTTTTTCTCCAAGGGTACTACCTGACATGCTAAGTTTCTCTACCACTTTCTGTTTTTATTTTGTTATTGCGAGATGACCAGGATGAGAGGACTGTATTTTGCCTCCACCTTACCAGAGTGGCAGGAGCATGGACACAATCATGGAATGAGAAGATGAAGCCAGCCAGCCAAAGAATACCTGGCAAAGTACATTTAAGGAGGATTTTCGAGAAGCATCTTGTGGACTGATTGCGATGGACCAGGGCCAGTGCAGAAACAAAAAACAGAAACTGCTTGTGAAACTCAGCAGATCTGGCAGCATCTGTGGGGGAAAAAAATACTGAATTAACATTTTGAGTCCAGTAACTCTTCACCAGAACTGTTGGTAGTTCGGCAAAAGTGGTATTTGTACTGAAAACAAAGTTGTGTTAGGGGTGGGATGGGGAAAAGTGAGTCAGAAAGTGGAGACAAAGTCCAGAGAGAAAGAAAAATGAAAGGGTTAGGCAAACAAGGGGCTTATGACAGGCCTGAATGAGTGACAGTGAAAGCTGAGAGTAGGGGAGAATGGATGGGTTGTCCTGAAAGCAATAATAGGCAATAATAATCTGCTTTAGGATATTATGAAGTTAAAGGCAAATTTGAAATGCAATTTTTTCTCTCAATTCCTTATATTACACCTGCCTGTTCCTTTACATTGGTCAGATGCTCTTCTCAACCTGCTCCTTGATTTGTTGTTAGTTGCCATCTTCTATACCAACCTAAAGAGCGTACAGTATTGATTTGTTCAAATAAAATTGTAACTACTGCTGTCATTTCTTCCTTTTATTGGGCAAAGTCAAGACCTACTACTGAAAGTGAGTGAGTGTGGGTTGGCTGTGCTAAAAGCAACCGTGTCACAACTGAGAGTTTGGGTGGTTATAAAACCTGGAAGAATGGGATCAGGTTGAAAAGATATTGAATTTGATGTTGAATCCTAGAAGCTGCAGGTTCCCCAAATGGAAATGTTCTTTTGAGCTTGTGCTGAAGCTTGCTGGGACACTGTAGCAAGCCTGCAATAGAAATGTCAGTGGGGAAGCACTGTCGTATGTTGAACTGGCAGCCAACTGGAAGCTCGGGGTCATTTTTACAAACTGAACACAGATGTTCTGCAAAGCAGTCACCCAATGATGGTTGTCATGATTTGGAGATGCCGGTGTTGGACTGGGGTGTACAAAGTTAAAAATCACACAACACCAGGTTATAGTCCAACAGGTTTAATTGGAAGCACACTAGCTTTCAGAGCGACGCTCCTTCCTCCACTACCACCTGATGAAGGAGCGTCGCTCCGAAAGCTAGTGTGCTTCCAATTAAACCTGTTGGACTATAACCTGGTGTTGTGTGATTTTTAACTTTGTACACCCAATGATGGGGTTTTGATGGCCATTGTTCTATGCTGAACTGGAGGAATTTACACAAAGTAAGCCCATCACAATATAATCCAAAATATCTCCAATCTACCAGGAATTGTCGGAGGGTTTAAGGTTGGGAATGGAAAAGTGGTTTCTGAGATGGGGAGGTTTAGAGCTGTAGGAGGACATGAATATAGTTCAAAGTCTGCTTCTTATCTCAGGAAAGTATAAATCTACAAAAATGAAAATTTTGGTTTGGCTTTCAGCAATATGAACACAGCCCATTGGTAAGGTAAGCCCGTTGGGCAGCTGAGAGGTTGTTGAGTTCTCCATTTGGAATGTGGACTTCTATTTAAAATCAGCCTTGGGTCTGATAAATGTATTTAAAGTTGTTTTGATTTATTGTAGTCACATGTACCTAAGTACAGTGAAAGGCTTTGTTTTGCGAGCAGTACAGACAGATCATAGCAAACAAGAACAAATGGAACATTGGGTGCTGAGACAGTGCGAGGCATACAGGTTACAACTGTGCTGGAGGTGCGCAAAGCAAGATCAACATTGGCAAGATTATTTGAAGTTAGAACGTCCATTCATCAATCTAAGAGACTGTTCTTGAACTGGTTGGTACATGTGTTCAAAGCTTCTGTATCTTCGGCCTGACAAAAGAGGTTGTAGGAGAGCATTACCAGAGTGAGAGGGGTCTTTGATGATGTTGGCAACCTTTCTATAGCAACGAGAACTGTAAATTGGAGTCCATGGATAGGAGGTTGGCTTCTGTGATGGATTGGGCTGTGCACATAACTCTGTAGTTTCTTTCAGTCCAAGGCAGAGCAATTGCCATACCAAGCTGTTGTGCACTGGGGCAGTATACTTTCTTTGGTGCATCTTTAAAAGTTGGTGAGGGTCCTTATGGACATATTAAACTACCTGAGCCACCTGAGCAAGAAGGGGTGTTGTGTCTACTTGATCATTGCATCTACATGGGAAGTCCAGGACAGGTTGTCAGTTATCATCACTTCCTATGAACTTGATACTCTCAACCCTCTCCATCTCAACTCTGTTGATATATACAGAAGTGTGTCCTCCTCCTTTCTTCCTAAAGTCAATAGGTCAGTTATTTTGTTTTGCTGACATTGAGAGGTATTCATTGCATCATGACACCGAGCATTCTATCTTCTTCTGTATTCTGACTCATCGTTGTTTGATATCCATCCAATCATGGTGGTGTCGTCAGCAAATTTGTTGATGATGAAATTCAGAATGGGCTACACAGTTGTGGGTGTACAGGGTTGAGAATGCATTTTTGGGGTGGGGGGGCTCCAGTGTTGAGGGTTATTATAGAGGAGATGCAGTTGTCTATCTTCACTGATTGTAATCTGTGGGTTAGGAAACTGAGAATCCAGTTGCAGGAGTGAAGCTGAGACCAAGGTCTCAGAGTTTTGAGATTGGAGAATTATGCTGTTGAAGGCAGAGCTGTTGTTGACTTGTAGGAGTCTGACGTAGGTGTCCTTGTTATCCAGACGTTCCACGATGACTTTTAATCTGCTGTGTCTTCGGAGAGAGCAGCACTTGAGAAACATATAAACCTATGAAGGGAATAGATAAGAAAGAAACAGGGGTGTTGTTTCCACTGGCAGGTAATACTAGCACAACAGGACATAGCCACAAAATAAGCAGGAGCAGGTTTAAGATTGAGCTGAGGAGGAACTTCTTCTCCCAAAGAGTTGTGAATCTGTGGAATTCCCTGTCCAATGAAGTAATTGAGGCTACCTTGTGGAATATTTTTAAGGCAAAGATAGATTTTTGAACATTAAAGGAATTAAGGGTTATGGTGAATCAGCAGATAAGTGGAGCTGCGTCCCTGAGAAAGGTCAGCCATGATTTTATTGAATGGTGGAACAAGCTCAAGGGACCGGATAGTTTATTCCTGTTCCTATTTCTTATGTTCTTACTCTGTTCTTTTCAATGAGTCAGATCAAACTACACCAGCCAGGTTGCAGTGAGAGCAAAGAAACTAGTCTCTAATAGCAAAAAAACACTTCAAACAGCCAAAATCCATCACCACGCTTAACATATTATCATCCACTCTTTAAAACTATGATTGGTGCAAAACAAATTGCAACTCTCATATGAAGGTGCTGTTGCATTCACAAATAAATGAACAATCATAATCAACATTCACTCCCATTGATTATTGTTACAGCAGCCAGCAGGTCACTTGTGCTGTTTTGTTGACATTGCACACTCCCTTCAAGACACAGGCAATTATGATCTGAGTGGTGGAGATGCAACAAGATTTGTGTGCCCTTGTACGGCAGTCTCTTAAAGTATGGAATGTAGCAAGTGGGGGAAGAAGGCAAATTACCCCTCGAGATTTTCAGGGAAAGATGGGCACCACAGGAGTGTAGTACATATTTCCCCCTCTAACTCTATTTTGAGTTAATCCCTGCCCTGCCCTTCACTTCACTTTGAAAAGGGCACTGCTTTAAAAAATTTTTTTAAAAAGGCAAATTGCATAGAAATAGAACTGTGAATGCTGGAAATTCAGCAGGTCTGACAGCACCTGTAAAGAGAAAAATAGAGATGACGTTTGAAGTCTAGTGGCCTTTTAACAGAATGGCAAACAATATGTTGGCCTTAAACATGATAACATTCAAGAACATGATCAGGAATGTCAAGCTGCGTATTGTCCAGGGCCTTGGTTGTTGTTTGCAATTTTGGTCTTCTGATCTGAGGATGTTTTGACTACGAAGAGAGTGCAACAAAAGTTTACAAGACTGATTCTTGGCACCCTAGAACTGATAAACGAAGAGAGACTGGATCAGTTAGATCTCATTTCACTGGAATTTAGACGAATGAGAGAGGGATCTCTTGTACTTTTTAAATAATGCCGAGACAGTTAATCTGCATGTGAGGCAACACATCTGCAAATGCACATTTTGCTGCAAGCCCTGAAGTAAAACACACACTGCTTCTGAGCTCGAAGAACATGATCTCCGTGCCATGGATTTCACTTAATCTTGTCATGTTTCGGTGATCACCAGGATATGAAGGCTGCCATTTTGGACTGAGATGAGGCAAACTTTCATCACCCAGAGAGGGGAGTCTGTGGAATTCCATGTCACAGAGTGGTTAGAGACAAAACGTTGGGTGCTTTCAAGGACAAGTTAGATATATCTTCGGACTAAAGGGTCAAAGAGTATGAGGAGAAAGCAGGAATAGGCTACTGAATTGGATGATCAGCCATGATCATAGTGAGTGGCAGAGCAAGCCTAGAGGCCCTACCCGTGTTCCTATTTTCTACGTTTCTATCACTTCTGCTCAGCACTGGTGATCACCTATAGCTGACAAGATTAAAATCAGTGAAGGTTAATCCATGCCACAGAGATCATGTTCTTCAAACTCAGAAGCAGAGAACACTCACTTCAGGTTCAAAGTTTGTGAGAAGATTTGCAGCTCGGGTGCTCGTTGCTGTGGTTCTGTTCGCCAAGCTGGAAGTTTTTGTTGCAAACGTTTCGTCCCCTGTCTAGGTGACATCCTCAGTGCTTGGGAGCCTCCTGTGAAGCTTCCTCCGGCATTTATTGGGGCCTGTCCCTGCCGCTTCCGGTTGTCAGTTTCAGCTGTCCGCTGTAGTGGCCGGTATATTGGGTCCAGGTCTATGTGTTTGTTGATGGAGTTTGTGGATGAGTGCCATGCTTCTAGGAATTCCCTGGCTGTTCTTTGTTTCGCTTGCCCTATAATGGTAGTGTTGTCCCAGTCAAATTCATGTTGCTTGTCGTCTGCGTGTGTGGCTACTAGGGATAGCTGGTCGTGTCGTTTCGTGGCTAGTTGATGTTCGTGGATGCGGATCGTTAGCTGTCTTCCTGTTTGTCCTATATAGTGTTTTGTGCAGTCCTTGCATGGGATTTTGTACACTACATTAGTTTTGCTCATGCTGGGTATCGGGTCCTTCGTTCTTGTGAGTTGTTGTCTGAGAGTGGCTGTTGGTTTGTGTGCTGTTATAAGTCCTAGTGGTCGCAGTAGTCTGGCTATGATTTCAGAGATGTTCTTGATGTATGGTAGTGTGGCTAGTCCTTTGGGTTCCGGCATGTCCTCGTTCTGTTGTCTTTCCCTTAGGCATCTGTTGATGAAATTGCGAGGATATCAGTTTTTGGCGAATACCTTGTATAGGTGTTCCTCTTCCTCTTTTTGCAGTTATGGTGTGCTGCAGTGTGTTGTGGCCCTTTTGAATAGTGTCTTGATGCAACTTCGTTTGTGTGTATTAGGGTGATTGCTTTCATAGTTCAGGACTTGGTCTGTGTGTGTGGCTTTCCTGTGTACCTTAGTGGTGAATTCTCCGTTTGGTGTTCTCTGTACCCTCACGTCTAGGAATGGGAGTTGGTTGTCCTTTTCTTCCTCTCTCGTGAATCGGATTCCTGTGAGTGTGGAGTTGATGATCCGGTGTGTTTTCTCTATTTCCGTGTTTTTAATGATTACAAAGGTGTCATCAACGTATCTGACCCAGAGTTTGGGTTGAATTTGTGGTAAGACTGTTTGTTCTAACCTTTGCATTACTGCTTCTGCTATGAGTCCCGAGATCGGTGAGCCCATGGGTGTTCCGTTGATTTGTTCGTATATCTGGTTGTTGAATGTGAAGTGTGTTGTGAGGCACAAGTCCAGTGGTTTAAGTATGCCGTCTTTGTTGATGGGTTCAACGTCCTGTTGTCTGTTATGTCTATTCAGCAGGTTGGCTATTGTTTCTCTGGCTAGGGCTTTGTCAATAGAGGTGAACAATGCCGTTACGTCGAATGAGACCATGGTTTCTTCCTTGTCTACGTGTATATTTCTGTCCACTAATGTAGTGTACAAAATCCCATGCAAGGACTGCACAAAACACTATATAGGACAAACAGGAAGACAGCTAACGATCCGCATCCACGAACATCAACTAGCCACGAAACGACACGACCAGCTATCCCTAGTAGCCACACACGCAGACGACAAGCAACATGAATTTGACTGGGACAACACTACCATTATAGGGCAAGCGAAACAAAGAACAGCCAGGGAATTCCTAGAAGCATGGCACTCATCCACAAACTCCATCAACAAACACATAGACCTGGACCGAATATACCGGCCACTACAGCGGACAGCTGAAACTGACAACCGGAAGCGGCAGGGACAGGCCACTATAAATGCCGGAGGAAACACCACAGAAGCGCTTCACAGGAGGCTCCCAAGCACTGAGGATGTCACGTAGATAGGGGACGAAACGTTTGCAACAAAAACTTCCAGCTCGGCGAACAGAACCACAGCAACTCACTTCAGGGCTTACAGTAAAATCTGGATTTTCAAATATATATGTTGTCTCATGTGCACATTAAACATCTCAGGGCAGTATTTCAAAAGCAGAAAGAAAGGTGTTGCAAGGTCCAGCCCAAAGTTAAATTCTAAACCAAAACTGCTTAAAATAAATTGCCACCATTCCGTTGTTATTTGTGGGACTTCACAAATTGAAAATTTTCTTGTATGCTTGATATTATAATGAAACTTCAAAAACCATTTTTACTAACCATAGAGTACTTTAGGACAGCTGGAAGTAGTAAAGGTGCTCGGTAAATGCAAACCATTTCTTTTTTTCATTATGTAATCTTTGGAGTATTTAAATAGTTTTATTTTATTTTTGATTGTGGCTGAATTGGGAAAAAGACTGTGTATAGCAATTCCTTACTTGATTCTTTGTAAAACAAAGCTAATGAAACTCATTGAGTCAGGTTTATACCATTGCTTTGCAAGCAGTAAGGGATTGTCCAAGAGGAGAGAGCTATGCACCAGGATGTCGAGACATAAAAATGAGATACAGTTGGCAACAGGTTGCTGATTGGTTCTGGGGTAGCTGTGTAGCTTCTGGATGTGAATGATGCGAGAAATGTTCAAATCTCTGGCAGGGGAAGTAGTCTCTCTTTTTGCAGTAAAGGTACCTAAGACAAACCAATTATTTTCTCCCGACCAGTGCCTCAAGTGTTGTTTTCAACTAATAAGTCCGAGACTTTATATTTGTGAAACAGCCCCTTGGTGGCACCTGTGAAGAATTCCAAGAACTGAAGTGAAAGACTTAGACAACTGAAGAACTGAGGTGACAAAGGGAATATATCAAATCATGAGGATTGGTGCTGTTGAACTGCTTGGCTAATGTTGTTTCCTGCTTCCTCCATAACACCAATTTTTAGAAGAAAATCTATCTTCATGTATGGATGGGTTTTAGAGTTATGTGTAGTAGAGTTATGTCATAGTTCATAGTTGTTTGCCTTTGGTTAGAAACGATTTGTAATAACCAGCAGTTCGTGTTAAGTACAGAAAGCTGGTTCATATTTTCTGTATCAGATTAGTAAATTTGGGACTACACATACTTTGATAAGATGATAATCTTTTATGACAACTCCAGGAATAAAGAAGCTCGATTTCTAGTCTGCTACCCTCGTAAAGTGTAACATGAATCCTTCAATCAAAACAAAACCTTAGTTGTTTTTTTATTCAATTGCTGTTTATACCATCTTGCTTTGGCTAAAAACATGCACAGATTAACAGTTAGCAATTCACTGTATGTTTTGCATGAGACTTTTTCAGTGATATATACAATATGGAAAACTACCACTGGGATAAAGTACCTGCAATACCAACACAAAGAAATATTACCTTAAAGAGTCAGCAGTCAAAAACAAAAGTGGTGTCATTGGGGTGAAAAATTCAAAAATGTTTATTTCTGCTTTTCTGTAAGCTATGTTTGGTTACACTAGTACTTTGGTTAAAAATCTACCTTCCAAATGGAATAAATTCCCTTGGAAACGACTTTACATCCACATTTTCATAGTCCAAAGATGTGCAGGTTAGGTGGATGGCCATGCTAAATTTCCCTGTAATGTCCAGGGATGTGTAGATTTCACCAATTAGGCATGATAATTGTAGTTATGGTAAGGGGTAGGAGAATGCTTTTCAAATGGTTGATGCAGACTTGATGGTCTGAATGGCCTCTTTGCACACTGAAGAGATTCTAAATTACAGACCCCCAGAAAGCTGATTTAAAATTGAGGATTGGATTAGATTTTGTTTAAGTCAGTCATGTCACCTCCCCCTCCACCACCATCAGCAGACAGAGGCCAATCAGCACATTTGCACCAACATACTCACTGTGGAATGTGTGAATAAACTGCCAAAGTACAATGACACTGTTTATATGTTGTATTCATTCTGTCCATGGCAATATTTCTGCTCCACACTAGCCTCTTTCCATTTATCTATCTAATCACATTATCCAAATCCTGAAACAGGAATGTATTTATGCTATTTGCCTCAATAGTTTCATGTGGTGGCAACCTTCACATTCTAAGCTAATTTGATAATAATGCATCTCTAAAGTTTTGTCTTTTTTTGTTTTAAACATTTGAAAATAAGTGAGGCAAACCTGAATGCAATAACCTCAGTTACAGCAGAGAACATAACTATTATTTAAAGAAAACAAATTGAAGGTAATGAAAAAGATGGTTCTGGCCAAACTTAAGGGATTGTTGTACATTGGCGATCTTAAACAGCAGAATTAGATTAACAACGTTGTTGGGAATATTTATTTGCTGAGATAAAAATAAAAAAGCTTAACAGTTTAAATATTGTGTGCTTCACCTTTAATGAAGAAGAATCATTCTGTGAAATTTCTTGATGTCATGTTGATTATTACAAGATTGAATGATATAAACCTGATTTATAATAGATCCTCCTCTGATAATGCTATGTTTGGGAATTATGAAAGAAACTGGAGCATCAGGACTGATGTTTGAGAAAATTTTATAGGTTTCTCAATGGGGAAACCATAAACAATTATGTTATGTCAGAAAGTTTGTTGTAATACTTTCAATATAATGCCATTATAAATACTCAACAGAGGGGAAGCAAGGGTGTTGTTAAACAAATATGACCAAACAGTTAAATCAGCGGTGTTAGTGATGACTACATAACTTAAAACATCAAGTGGCAAACCATGCTTCATGAGAGGAAAGAGGGAAAAGTACATTGAACTTCTCTACACTTCTCCACTATTTTTTTTAAATTTTATATGCACTGTACTGTAAATGGAATCATATAATGGAATTGCAGTAGAATGCTGCAATTATTGGAAAGGAAATTTGAAACATTAAATTTTATTTAATAAACACATCAAAAAAAACAAAATCATGGAAATCTTCAATTGAAAGTCACCCTGGTGACAATGTTTTGATAGTATGGTTTATTCCATTTACAATACACATCACAAAATACAAACATTCCACTTAATTCAAATTCCAGGTTGTACTATTTTTAAAAAGAGGCAAATCAACCATACTGTGAATTCCCATTCTTCAATATCTAACCATGTGGAGACCATGCACTAGACAAATCAGAAGCTGTTTCTGGTTCAGCACAAAAAAAAATACATTTTTTTTGCATGGTTCAGAAGGATTATTTTAGATCTTAAAATGTCTTTTCAAAAGACACACAAACTCTTATCCTCTATTGGAGGTTGTGAATCATCTCCTCCTTGGCTATGAGATGTGTGGTTTTGTTCACAAGTCCCATCAGAGAGTTCAGTTTGTGAGACCAGTCATTGAGTATGTCATTGGGGTCCTTGGGTCTCTGGAAATTGATGATTCCTGCTAGCCTATCTACTTTTGCAAAAATGGTCTTGTTTACCACCAGATTAGAAAGAAACTCCTCTGATTCCTGCAAGAAAATATAAACATGGATTAAAACATTTAAAAAGAGGGAAAAAAAACTAATTAGTAAAAGAGAAAACTAACTCAACCGGATTGTAACATTCAGGATTATTTGACAAAGGGAAACCCCAAAACATATGGTGATGTCTCAAATGCTGTTTTTACTATGCCGATATCTGCTGGAGAATTAGTTTCTTCACATTTGCAGCATACATTCTCCATAGAATTCCTAGACTACAAAGGTTGAAATACAGGAACATCTGTAGTGCACTTGTGATGCTGCAAGTACCTTTTTACCCAAGATGGTGCTGCACTTTTCACTGTACTCAAAAGAGTACGTGACAATGAAGTTAATCCAATTCAATGGATACAGAATGTTCACAGTGGAGGAGTTTTGCACAAATTGACAGCTTCATGACTACCTATAACAGCAACTCAAAATGGTCTGAAGTGACTGTAAGTTAGTGTAATTTTACATACTAATGACAATGTGAACCACCAATTTGTGAAAGCAGCTATTGTAAAATGGGGACATACATGTGTACACTGTGCATAGATTAAGCATGGATTTATTTTGTTTTTCTTTGTAGGTTCTGTGCTGGCTACCAGGAACGTTCACTAATGTAGTGAGAACTTATATTTGTGTAGATGAGGAACTGATTTAATTCCAAAATCTGCTTTTAGCTAATGTACAGTCCTTTCCATTTTATAATTTCACTCTTGCTCTTCTATCATATGCTTTCCATCTCCGTATGTCCAGCACACTGTTCACATTCTACTAATTTCTCAGTACATCAGTATCATTCAACATTGTTAAATCAATAAGCACCATAACACCACTTGATATCTGGTCTGCAAAGAACACCTTGATATCCTAATTTTAATAAACATGAAGACTGCACCAATACATCATGAACTAAGTCAGATGACAAGTGAACAATAATGGAGTTAACTTATTTCCCTAAACTAGTCATTCATGTTTTGTTACACAGCTCAAAATACTCTTCCTTCGAACAGAACAAGTTTGAAACAAAAATATCATACACTATGATTTTCTTGTTTATAATGTTCCAGTTCAGAAACTACACACAAATCAATATGTTTCCTTGAAATTCTTGATATAGATTACAGAAAGTTTGATACTCACATCAACTGAAAGATCAAGAAGCTCTGCCATTCTTTTCATTGTGATTCTTGTGTAATATTTTGCCATTATTCGAATATTCTGAAATATCAGTGTTAAAAGGAATTATTTTTCAAAGCAAGTTAAAAGCAGCTGAATAAAACTTTTGCATATTGAACAGATTACAGAAAATTACCTATAGAATAGTGTTCAGAAGAAAAAAAAGAGAAAACCATATCGTAAAATGTATTAGTACACTAGCTGATCTTCAACAGTGCTTCTCATTGTGCATTAGAGGCATATGGTAAAGGATACATGGCTCTTAAAACTTTTTTGGTGCAAGCTTTAGTTATGGTATACTCAAGACATGTTCAGATAAGGAATTCCCATTATGAATGACTTAAAATGCTGAATATTAATAAGGTGCAATCACAGCAACTGTACCTCACAGTTCAAGAAATGCACGTTTACACACACTTACCATAGTAGATAATATTCAGTTATCATCTGAGTCACGTTGGAAGCACAATTGTACGTATCAGAAGGCTGTGGGTTAAAATCCCACTTGACCACAAAATACTAGACTAATGCATTGTAAAAAGGTGCTGTTATGCAAATGACACTTTAAATCAACTTGCTTTCTGAGAGAGACCTTGTATATCCAATGATACTTTCACAGTACAGCTGTGGAGTTATCCCTCATATCCTAACAATATACATGCCTCCATTCACAACACTATAGGCTCTCTGTTCACAGTTACATTGTTGTTTATGGGTTATACCTCATGTATTACAGAACAGTAATTATGTTCAAAAACACTTCACTGATTGCAATATAATTTGGGACATTGACACTGTGACAGACACGATGCAAAATCAAGTTAATTTCCCTGTCAATGTGCAAAGCGCAGCCTCGTGCAGAGCAAACATCTTGCAGTATAGTTCCTATTTTGTCAAGTTTTGCTTTTCTACTTCAACAAAAAGCTTTGTAGAATGTTCATTACAACAATTTGGACCTTTCATTTCACTTTCCATTGTATCATGTTTGAGAAATATGATGTGCAAGCCTAAAGATCGAGCAGACTTAGCCAACTTTTGAGCTGTATTTTTGTGACAGGATGGAAGTGGGTGAGGAAATTATAAGCAATTCCATTCTCCAGAACTAGTGAATATAAGTAAAAAGCAGAAACCACAACTGTTATCCCCTCATTTGAGCACAAAAAAAAATCAATTTCAGTGCTCTCACTGTTACTTCCGTCAGAAAGATCACAAAGTTAAATGAATAGTTCAAACATGATGATATTCGGCTGTTCATTTTCCTGTACCACACATAACCTAATAACTTATGTAATGGCCTTGTGGTACTATGAGTCAAAGACCCAGGTTCAAATCCCGCCACAGCAAATGTGGATTTTCAATTCAATAAAAAGCTGGAATTAATAATCTATAAGATAACAAATTGTCAACTGACAGGAAAAACCCTCTTAAATGTTGTGAGAGCTGCACTCATCCAGACAAGTGGGGAGTATACCATCACACTCCAGACTTATATCTGGACAGCCTTGGGGAGACAGGAGATATATTTCTCGCTGCAATATTCGCAGCCTCCGACATGCTCATCTACCCACTATATGGTTGGTTCAATTCAGTTCCTGGTCAATGGTAACCCACAGGATGTTGATAGTAGGCTATTCAATGATGGTAATACCATTGAATACCTAGAGGTGATGGTTAGATCATTCTTTTTGGAGACAGCCACTGCCTGGCACTTGTGGGGTGAATGTTACTATTTGTATGCTATTTGTCAGCCCAAACTTTGATATGATCCACAAAAACAGAAATCACTGGAGAAACTCAGCAGGTCTGGCAGCATCTGTGATGAAAAAGCAAAGTTTCGAGTCCAGTGACCCTTCTTAAAAACTGCGTATTGTCCAGGTTTGCTGCATTTGAATGTGGACTACTTTAGTATTTGAGACTCAGCAGGATAAAAGTTAGAGTATTTTGGATTTATTTTACTCAAGTTGCAGCAAGAAATTGAACTGTAGCATTTACAGTAGCTGAGTGTTTCACAGCAAAACATGTTCACAGTTGCATCAGTTATAAACGACGAATGGGAGATAGGTCTGCCTGCTAAGAATGGATTGTGGAGAAAAATAGGATTGAATTTAGCAAATCTTGTTAGCAACAGACTCAATAATGGATAAGGAAATTCAATATTCAGCCAAAAAGCTTTTGTTAAGTCTGTCTCAAGAGGTTAGAAAAGAAAATGAGGGCACCTTCAACCAAGGGGAACATACCAGCATGGATTCAGAATTGTTAATGGACATAAAATAGATGAAGAATAAAGAGGAATTTTCAAGAACACTAAGCAGCTTTAGCTCCCATTTTCTAATAAATATAACACATATGATTTAGACATTAACTTTTAAAAATAACACACGTACATGCTCCACTACACGGTTTTTTAGATCCTTCCATCTCTTATTTCCCTCTTCTGTGCTAGAAAAAACATCTGTGCAAACATTTTCAGGTAACTCTTCCCTCAATTCCTTGCCATAATCCTCTTCCAGCGAGCTCCAACGCATAAGTTCCATTGTGGTAAACAGTTTCAGCAGATCTCTGTGAAACAAGAATAGAACCTTGTTGTGAGCGACAGTGAAGTACAGGTCGTTCTGCAACAACGTGCATTTCGTTGATGCGAATTCACAATAACATGATTGACTAATTAGGGACACTGCTTTTAAAGTGCATTGGTTATAACGCAATTTCGGCCCCATCATTGAAATGGTGCTGCTATTATGTGATTTTCTTATAACACAGGGTTGCACGAGAACGGAACTACTAAGTTATAGCAGAACCGACTGTCTGCAAAGTTTTACTGTACATAATCTTCAATTGCAACCTAGGATTACAAATCATACATCTCTCTCTCTGCTCCTTATAATAAGTAATTCATTTCATGTTCTCTACAAGGTCAGTGCATTCATTGGTTTCAAACAATGGAGAAGGTGATGGTGAGGGATTAAACTTGGGTAAATGCAACAAATCAAAGAATAGAATGGAGGTGTGACAGCAAAATATTAAATGGAAGAATGAAGGTCAGGAAATGGCAGGAAGGGACAGAAAGAAAATGGATAAGAATATACCAGTCAACGCTAAATGTAAATATTAAGAAAAACCAAAAGCTCTGTATTGGAGTGTGCACAGCATGCATAAAGCAAGTGAATTGATAACAGACACTGAAATGAACAAATACGATGCGATAGTCATTACTGACACAAAATATGAATATTCAGGGATAAATGACAGTCAAGAATAGAAACCACAAGGTAGGTGCAGAGGGGATCACTTGTAATCAAAGGTGGCATTGGTGCAATAGTTGGAGATAACATTGACTCGAGATCAGGTGTAGAATTGATTTGGGTGGAGTTGAGGAATAGAGGGGAAAGAGGTCATTAGTGGAACATTTACAGTAACTACTATATTGGGAAAAAATATACAAGAAATATTGGGTCTTCATGATATAGGCATAGTAATATTCATGGAAGATTTTAACATAGATACATAGTTTTAATATATATCTATAGATATCCCTTCCTTGTGAGAGCTTTATATCTAAATTTGATTTTTAGGAGTTCTTGGGGCAAAGTGTTAGGGTGCATACGATTGAATTAGGAGGCCCAAGTTCAAGTACCACCAGATCCAAAGGTGTATCATAATATTTCAAAACAGGTTGATCAGAAAATACCTGTAAATTGGAAAAGTCAGACAGGTAGTAGTAGCCTCGACAAAGACTTCATAGAATGCTTTCAGAATAGTTTCTTAGAGCAGTGTATACTGGAAGTGACCAGACATACAATACTTTGTATTGTATAAATGTGACGGGATTAGTTCCTCATCATAGTTAGGAATCCTCTAGCCAGTCGCACTCATATTATGATTGACTTTTACATCCAATTTGAAAGGGGAAGATGGAGTCGAAGATTAGTATTTGAAAGTTAAATAATGGCAATCAAGTGGGTATTTACCATAGAACCAAAGAAATTATACAGCACATAAGGGGCCCATTTTGTCCATGCCAACCCTAAGAAACCCAGATGCCCTTTCTGATTGTATCCTCCTTCACACAGCCCATATAGCCTTGCAGCTTACAGGACTTAAGGTGCAGATCCAGGTACTTTTGAAAGAGTTTAGGGTCTCTGCCTCACCAACTCAACGAGCAAATTCCACACACCCACGTGTTTTTCCCCACATCCCTTCTAATCCTTTGCCACTTAGCTTGAAGCTATGACCCATGGTTTTTACACATTGCCAAGGGAAACAGGTTCCTCCAGTCCACTCGATCGCTACTCTTCTCACTTTTGAGTATTCAGTCAGGTCATTCCTCAGCCATCTCTGTTCAAGGAAAACACCTCCAACTCTCCAATCTCAGACCTGGCAACCTTCCAGTAAATCTTCCCTGCACTCTCTGCAGAGCAATTTCATCTTTCCTAGAAGGTGATCAGAACTATTCACAATACTGCAGTTGTGGCCTCACCAGCATCATTATACCCCTACTTTTACATCCTGTACCTATGCCAATGGAGGAGAGCATTCCATAGGCTTCTTTCCAAGCTTATATACCTGTAATGATACCTTTAGGTACCTTTGCACTTGCACACCAAGATCCCTCACTTGACCTGTCCCTTAGTATATTGTTTAAAATGTATTTGCTTTTAGTGTTTGACCTCCCTAAATGCATTTCCTCACTTCGAGCTGAAACCTTGACACCTTCCCACCCACTCGTATCATTTTGGAGCTGACAGCCATCCTCTACACTATACACTACACTGCCAATTTTCGTGCTATCTGCAAATTTTCCCAATTGTGTTCCCCACATTCAAGTCCAAATCGTTAATTTATTTTAAAAAAGCAGTGATCTCAACATTTATGCTCTGCAGAACATCACATGAAACAGCTTTCTGTTGAAAAGGGCTGCCACTGACCATTACACTTTGTTTCCTGTTCCTAAGCCAACTTTGAGTTTAATTTGACACATTACCCTGTGTCCCACAGGCTTTTACTTTTCTGACCAGTCTGCCATGTGGGACTTTGTCAAATGTCTTACTAAAATCCATGTAGACCCTCAATCCCCACCACTTTCTCAAATAATTCAATATTTTTTAAAATATTGTTAATATTTTTTATCCCCTCTTTGTTTCCTTATTTTCTTTTTTCACTTGAACCCTCTACTATCAATACTCCCCTAGGTTATCTTCAGTGTTCAGTTTTTTATGATTGTCATAAGCTTTCTTTTTTGGTTTAATCTTCTCTATACAATTCTTCTTTGGGAGGAACATGTCTGCTTTCTGCCCTAAGGATCTCACTTGTTAGCACCTGCTGCTGCTTTAGCACTGATTTATCTTTCAGCAGTCCTGCCCACTCCACCTCAGCAAAATCTACCCCCCCCACCCCCCACCCCCACTTCCATCCTGAGCCTTTTACTTTGTCTAATGATCAACAATACCCTTTCTGCCAGCGTAATCCTCAACTGCGTTGTGACCACTTGGCTAAACATGATTTCCACAAAATTCTCAGCATCATGGATGCTCCACAGTGAGTCTTCCTCGAGTCCCTGCTCTGAAAAGCTGGTAGTTGCAGCCAGACAGTCATCACAGTCATCAGGGATGACTACATTTTGCAAGACGAGCACACCTTGGATCGGAGGTCTCCTGTCATGACTTCTCTCAAGATCATGCTAATTAAATTCCGCTAAAAGGAGTAACTACGCTACAGACCTTCCATCGTTTCAAAAAAAAACTTAAGTCCCATGCTTTATTAAGCTAGTACATTATGCTTTAGAAACTGTAAGAAAAAACCCAGCAGGAATCCCTCACAAACTGTCTGTTGAGAGTGTCACTTTCTGAACTGCCCAGAATGAAACTGAGCACAGCACTCAGTTTTTCAACATCATCCACTTCCCATCTCACCTAACATCCTATTTTCATCCAACTTCAAAGCACTCTTGTCTAACCAAGCAGTGTTGAAGTTGCCTCCTTTTTATAGGTCCCAAAAGCAATGCCTGTGAACTGGATCAAACCAATTGTTCAGTTAACCAGCTTCATTAAGTGTGACTGATCTGACTCTTGTTTCATAAATGTGATTAAAACAATCAAACAGAGCAGTTTAAGTTACGAGACTAAAGAACTAATTTAGTTTGAAAATTAGCCCTGAAATTAAGTTTAATTACCATTTACCTCTTAAAACTTCATGTTTTCAACTAACTCCAAAGCACTCTCATTTCGACAAGCAGCAGTTAGGACACAAAAACAATGAACAATGGCTTGATCCAGTTCAGAAGCAGTTAAGCTATGCTAATCTTAAGTACCTTAAAAGCTAGATGAAAGTTAGCCAGATCACTTCACTCAGTTTAAGAGATAGATCAGTAGAGAAGTAGAGGTAGATATTGAGATATTTCAGCATATTTGTATGTACATATTCTTTCTATAAAGTCCAAGAGAAGGACTCACCACCTGTGGTTGGCTCAAGTTAAGGAAAGCACCAAACATATGAATAAAGGACATAACTGCACAGAGAAGATATTGCAAGTCAGATGTCAGAATATTAAAAATAGCAAAGAATGACTAAGAGGCTAAATTAGAGCACAAGGAGAAACTTGCTAGAAATGTAAAGCAACTAGCAAGATTCTCTAAAGCTATCTAACAAGTACGAAGTAAAGTGAATGTTTGAACTCGACAGTGAGAATGGGGAATTCATAGTAATAAAGAATTAAGAGTATGTATGAATAAATGTTTAGATATAAAAGCCCAGGAATACCTTTTTGGAAATTGAAAGAAAAGAGAAATTGCGCACAAATGTAACCACCCAAGAAGTAGTCCTGAACAAACTGATGGAGTTGAGAGTTGGTCTCAGTCTTTAGGTCCTGATGAAGTGTAAGGTGAGTATTGAGATACAAGATGTGTTGGTGTTAATTTCTCTAAATATGTTGGACTTTAAAAAAGGTTCCATCAGACTGAAAAGTAGCAAGTATAACTCCCTCTATTCAAGGTACACAGGCTGAAAACAGGAAATTACATACCAGGATTGATATTGATCACAGAACTTATTAGAATTGATCATCAAGGATATAACTGAGATTTTGGAAAAACTCAAAATAATTGGAAAGAGTCAGCATGGTTTTATCAAAGAGAAATTCTATTTAACTAATTACTTGCAGGTATTTAACAAAATACACTTACTGGACAACATATGAACACATGGTGTAAGAGGTAGCACACTAATATGAATAGAAGATTAGCAGACTAGTTAAAGAAAAAGCATACAGATGGGTATTTGTCAGATTTGCAGCTTGTGCAAATGAACTCCCATGGGTGTCTGTGCTGGGCCCTCAAGATTTTACAATTCATATTAATGACTTAGATGAGGAGAATGAAGTTATGGTAACTAAATTTGCAGATGACAGAAAGACAAGTAAAAAATAATGTTGTGAAGGTGGCATAACAACCATGCAGACCAATATATTTAAATTAATGGAACAAAAACCTGGCAGATTGAGTTTAATGTGGGAAATTAAATTGTTTTCTTCGCAAGAATAGCAATTTTTAAAAGCGTACAGCTTAAACAGAAAACAAATCCAGAATTCTGAAGTGGAGAGAAACCTAGGTGTTCTTGTGCATGAGTCGAGAGTGTGGTGCTGGAAAAGCACGGCAGGTCAAGCAGTATCCGAGGAGCAGGAGGATCGATGTTTCAGGCATAAGCCCTTATCAGGAATATACTTATGCTTGAAACATCGATCCTCCTGCTCCTTGGATCTGCCTGACCTGCTGTGCTTTTCCAGCACCACACTCTCAACTCTGATCTCCAGCATGTGCAGTTCTCACTCTCTCCTGTTCTTGTGCATGAGTCACATTAAGTTAGTATGCAAGTAATTAAGGAGGCTATTGTTACAGGCATACTTGAATAAAAAAAAGGTTAAGCTTTAGATTAATAGGGGAAACATCTCAATCTCTGTATGGGTTTGCTGTCTTTATTCAAATAAGGAGGTAAATGCATTGGGGTTTGTTCAGGAGCTGGTTTAGTAAATGAAATTTACCTGGAATGAGCAGGTTGTCTTATGACAAATGCTTGTTTAGGCTGGGCTTCTTTTCACTGGAAATGGGAAGAGAGAGGGATAATTTGATTGAAGTGCATAAGATCTTTAATAGTCTTAAAGTGGACATGGATGTTCTCTTTTTGTGGGCAGGTCCAAGACTAGAGGATACTTTAAAAAAAAGTTAGGGGCGCCCTTTTAGGCCAGAGATAAAGAGAAATATTTTCTTTGAGGGGATTGAGAGACTATGAAATATTGCCTCAGAAGGTAATAGAGGGGGTGGTCATTGAGTATTTTTAAGGTCGAGTTAGATAGAATTTTGTTAAGCGAGGAAATCAATAGGTGATTGGTATTAATGGAAATATGGAATTCAGAGTGCAAACAAAATCAGCCATAATCATATCTAATGGTGCAGCAGGTTGAATAACCACAGCTTTGAATTATTATAATTGTAGGCAGCATCTTTTCGCCAAAGCAATTGAAAAACATGTAAAATAATTCCACTGGATTCAAAGAATTTCACACTAACACCTGGCATTCTTCAACCAGTGTGCATACTTTGATCTGAAAGCTGGCATAGTTTACAAACCACCAACTCCTCTATTAAGATCAGGTTTAACTTTTCCCAATGGAGCAATTACAACTCAAAAACTACTTACTCCCATTAAAAATATTAATTACTCTAAAGAAGCAGTAAATTGTAACACAGGAGTTCTCCAAGAGTAATCTTTTTTTAAAAAATTACAAACAAGTGCATTTTAATTCATACAATATTTAACTTTTTTCTTTATTTCCTTAAATGTAAAATTGTCAAAATTTAAATTGATTTCAAAATTAAGCTTGTACACATCTGTCCCTAATTTTTTTTAAAATGCACTTGTGGGACATGGTCATCATTGGCTGGCCAGCACTTACTACCCTTCCCAGTTGCCCTTGAAGGTGTTAAGAGCAACTTCTTGAATTGCCGCAGTCCATGAGCTGTGGATACACCCACGATGCTCTGAGGGAGGGAATTCCAGGATTTTGGCCCAGCAACAGGAAGTCAGAATGGTGCGAGAACTTGCAAGTGGTGGTGTTTCCATGTACCTCCTGTCCTGGTCCTACTCTGTGGAGGTGGTGGTGGGTTTGGAAGGTGCTGTCTGAGGATTTTTCTGCCGGGCATTTCGTCAACAGCACACACTGCTGTTACTTAACATCGGGGTGGAGGAAGTGGATGCTTGTGGATGTGGTGCCAAATCAAGCAGACTGCATTGTTCTGGATACCGTCAAAAGTCTGATTTACTGATATTTATTAATTGTTTTATTTAGCTGTTTTTGGGACCTAATTATGCAGAGTGTCTGTTGTATTGGTTTTTGTTAAAGTACTATAGCTGCATTTTCGAAGCAATTAATTAGTGTTTTGCAATATTTAGGGATATTCTTAAGATACGAACTGTACAGGTTCTCTCTTTCACCAAGGCAGTGCCAACTCTTTTTTTGAAACTCAGTTTATTCTTAAACAAAAAGAAGAGAAAGTAACTCAAAATCTGAACGTGTTGATAATGCAATCATAGTGTTTATTTTGTTTTCATTTTAAACTTCATCATACCTGTACTTTGGAATCTCTTCAAGTTTTTTGTCCAGACTAATTCTGTGAACGAGGTCAGATTGCTCATTATCATAGGGTGCCAGGATTGCGTACAAAACGACACTCTTCAAAGCCTGGAGTGTTATAAAATAAGGGAAATTGAAACGTAAGAAATTTAAATAAATTCACACAGCATTTAGAGAAACCTCAATTATCCAAATATCAGATCATCTGAAGGGTCCGGATAGAAACATTACGTCAAAGAGTTGTTTC
Organism: Chiloscyllium plagiosum; assembly: GCF_037043375.1. Taxonomy (NCBI): domain Eukaryota; kingdom Metazoa; phylum Chordata; class Chondrichthyes; order Orectolobiformes; family Hemiscylliidae; genus Chiloscyllium; species Chiloscyllium plagiosum. The sequence continues at coordinate 52,668,556 of NW_028270163.1, read as the reverse complement.
AACCCTGTAGTGTCTTTTGTTTACAGGTACAATGATTAAAAAACAAACTGAAATGCTTCCGGGAACAGTCCTGGACAGTACAGGCACAGTCTCTAAATGACTGACCACCTGCCCTCTCTCTCCTCCCACACTTCCCCTGGGGTTCGAACCCTAAGCCCCCCCTTCCCCAGATAATCTCTCCAACATTGACTTATGCAGTTCAAGTTGGAAGGGCATGTAGTTCAAAAATATATCTTAAAAGAAACCTAGCCCGGGCTATTTGGAGACTTACCCCACAAAGGCAGCAGCAGTCTTACTGCTGAGCGGGGATGGGGGGGGGGCAAGGCTGGTGGAGGGAAGTGGGAGCAGACTGGGTTATGGGTGGCATGTGGGAGCGGAAGTGGGGGGGGGGGGGGGGAGAGGGTCTCCCGCACAGTGTGCTTTTGCCTAGTCTCCTGAACAGGCAGCAGGTTTCACAGAAAATTCCGAGCCCCAGAGGAAATCAATTATCCGAACAAAATAGTGCTCGCCCATCTCATTCGGATAATCTCTGCACATGAATTAGCAGCCTTGCAAAATGCAGGAGTGGCATTACTTCGCTAAGTTTCAAATACAAATTACAATTGCTAACTGTACAATTGTTAAATATTGAATCATTAACTAGAATGAAGGAAATCCCACAATTATCAGGCACTTCAGACACTAAATGTCTCTGCTTATTAGAGTTGGTTGCTTCAAAAGACAAAGGTAGAAACAAAACAGCTGTTCTCTTCTTCAGAAAGGTTTCGTTCAATATATATTCTTGAAGTACATCCCTTTCCAACTTTAACTGACCAGACCCCCATTTAGCTTGAGAAATCATTGGATTTCCTGGTCAAAATCTCATGTAAATCCGGAACATTATTTGAGTGATGCATAATTAGAGAGGTTAACTAACTTCAGAATATTCATTTTAATTCTTCTGTCAAACATGCTTTTATACATCACAACACTAATAATTAGATTTGATGAAAGCTAATACCAAAGTATTTGTTTTCCCAAATCACATTGATTAAGTGATTATTCAGGAAGCAATTAACACTACATAGCAAATAAACAGCAAGGTGTTGGGACAGCTTCAATATTTACCAGTTTGCAACTGACAAACTACAGTCAATCTTTGGCTTTTCTGGTCTCTTCTCCCACCATCACCACCATTTTGTTTTACTTTGCTTCCCCCCCCCTCTCTTCCAGTTGTCTTGCACTCTGATGCTTCATACTATTTCTAACTTGAAGTTGACAGACTCATTTTGCAATCAATGCCATTGACTATTATTTTCCTCTTGAACAGCAGCATATCAACATTTTCAGAAAGCAACTGCATGCAATCATCTTTCAAGAGATGACAAGGTTAAGATTTTGCATTATTGTTAAATAATTATGGAGGAGTAGGGAAGAAATGGTAGATTAGGATGGTAGGAATCTTTAACTTTTTGAAATATGATGATTCACATAATTAAAGATACAAACTATTGACATAATTTCATATTAACAAAGGATCATTCATATTCATTTCACAGAATCACAGGATTTGCACTCACAAAAGAAATAATATATTGTAAACTTTATTTTGTCATGTAACATAAATCAATAACTTGCATTACTTTTAACATAAGGAACTTTGTTTATAGAATATCTTTCTTTCACGAGATTGCAATCTATAAAACCTCTAATTCATTTATCCAAGAGGTTCCAAATTAGCAATTCATTAATGGAACTTGTTTTACATTGCAACTTTGGCAAAGTTGTAACAACAGAGGTAAACTTGATTCTTGCAGCCAAGGTCCCAGTGATGGACTGAAAAGCGAAGGAATAGGAATACATCATCTCAGAACAAGAATCTATTGTTGTCTTGCAACAATATGTGATACTTTCAGAAATTAGTCTAATCAAAATGTTCACGTAGACAGAAATAATGACCAATTGTTGCCTCAGATGTTGCCATCACTGTACCAGAAGCCTCTAACTAGCTGCACGATCTCTTCCTGATCAGGCTGATACGGAAGGAGGAAGAGATGCAGATATCTAATATGAACTTCTCAATTGTCACAATCTATGAGTGTATCTATGATAAATTCTGAAGGTCAAAAGAATTGTAAGGAAAAATAATAGGCAAAAATCTAGTTTTACACTCAATTTTTCTGTGTGTCAGAAAACAGGTCATTTTGAAGAGTGCTGAGCTGAAAGATGACAAATTATTCACAAACCAATAAAAGTGCAAGAACAAATTTCCATCCAACGACTTAAAATATTCCAGCATAATCAATACCAGATCTTTACCTGTTGCCATTTTGTACTCTCAGACTGTATACAAGGTGTGTCATAGATGGCACGATAATGCTTGCAGATAGACAGATAGGATCCCTCATGTTGATCAACTTGAATCATTAGGTTGTAGTATTTTAACTTCAGTTCCTGTGAAAGATATCAAACTGCACTGACATCATTGCAGGTATGTTCAGTTAAAAATGGTCTTCTATGTGATGCCTTAACAATCATTCACATAGATAATACTTCTCATTTGTTAGTCAGATGGAGACCAACTCTGAAATGAAAGTAATTTAAATATATAGCCATAAGAAAATGCAGCACAAACAGAAAGATCACAAACATTAAGCCTGCTTTGTTTCAAAGTAAATTACTGCACTAGGGATCCCACTGCTGCCTGAAAGATAATTTCCTTATGTCTCCACCAAAAAAGGAGGGTGTCAAATTTCTCTCAGAATAATTACTTTGCGATTCTTAGCAATTCAGCCAAAACCATTTTCTCCTTGTCAGTGCCTCTAACCTGAGTTTTGAACTTTCATACAACTTGCCTTCTGTCTATATCAAAATTATATCCATGTTGTTATTGCAAATAATGAACTAAAGGAAAGTTGCACTCCAATTTTCACAATTAATTTCCACCCACCCAGTACAACCATGATAATTTGAGATAGCTCAAAACTTAGAATTCAATGTTACGTTTCAACAGAACATGAAGATGATATCCCATCACTGCAATAAAAGTTTCAAAGTGTAAAAGAAGCAATTCTGGTTCTTTTTATAGCTTAGAAATATTCAAATTGGTGATTTCATCCATGAATTAATATAATTTCAAAATGCATATCAATTACCTCAGTATTTTCCCCTTGGAAGAATTTTGTGTTTATTTTTTTGCTGATGATTTGGGTTCGAATATAATCCTTTACAGCCAAACAAAGTCTCATTTGCTCCAAGATGAATTCAACCTTCTCTTTCTTATCCATGGACCCGTATGTTTCGACCTGTTGGTTCAAGATCAGAAAGATACTTTTTTTTCAAAGGTATAATGGAAATGTTATTTAAGCAAAATACTAGCGATGCTGTGAATCTAAAATAAAAGGGAAACCGAGCAAGTCTGGTAGCATCTATGGAAAAAGACACAGAATTAACACCTTGCTTTGAGTGATGTAGACACAGAGGTGTGAAGGAATGAGTGGAACAAATTGCAGTGGTTCTCCAAACAAAAGTCAAAGCATGTGTTAATAGTATCAAAGAAATGAGAGAGGTGAAAAACTGACCTAAATGATAGGTGTTAATACAAGAAAATAGGTCCACCTGCTGCCAGCAAAGCCAACAAGACGTGATGGGAGTGGTGGTTTGCAAAACGTATGATAAATGTAAGACTGAAGGTCATGCTCAATATTGAGTCCTAGAGGTAATACTGTGTCTAAGTAAAAAAATGAGGTGTTGTTCCTCCAGTGTGTGTTAAGTTTAGTTGGAACACTGTAGATTGAACAGGACATAAATGTTAGCTTGAGTGCAAAGTGATTTCTTGAAAGTGCAGTTTGCATTCAGTCTTGCCAATGTAAAGGACACCAGATTGAAAAGTGAATACAGAAGAAGAGATTGAAAGTGGAAGAAGTGCTGCTTCACATGGAAGATGCGTTTCGGGGCTTGCACACTGACGGGGAAAGAGTAGAACGAGCAAGCTTTCCAACTTCTGCAATTGTATGGAATGCAGCTGTTAGAAGTGGGGATAAGAGTGATGGCAGAATGGACAAGAAGTCGAAGAGGGAATGTTGCCCGCAGAATTCTGACAGGGAGGAATGCTTGATGGTTAGGACAAAAGATGAATGGAAACATCTCATTCTACAAGTTTCCCACACAAACATGGAAATATGCTGTCATTCCTTCACATCACTGAGTCAAAATCTTAAAGTCCCTTCATAACAGAATTGTAGGAGTCTACACTGCAAGGAGTGCAGCAGTTCAAGAAGGCAAATCACCATCACCATTTTCTGTATGTCAATTCGAGATGAGCTATAAAGCTAGCCTAGTCAGTGACACCCACATCCCTTGAACAAATTAGAAAAACAAACTATGCCATACTGGATTTTAAAAAAAAAGTGTTGACATGTCTGTCATAAATAAGCTAAAATGCTTTGACAGGAAACTCATGTTTTTGACAATCAACTTCATGGGACAGGAACAAGATATTTATACGTATAACATTTTGCTCTGTTTCATTAAACAATAAATCCAAAGTCAAATGTACAAGTCAACATCAATGTCACAATTTCTTTATGAAGGGGTAAAAGTCGCAAAAAAGGAGAAAGTTACTTTTTATCCCTGCTGATCAAGTTCAAGCTATAACATGAATCTGAAATTACAAAACAGAAGTCTGAACTGAAAAGGCTTTTTTGGATCTGATCCAACAGCAATTTAAATTATCTCCTTGTTACATAGGAATTAACTATTCTAATTATTTCAGGAAATCCTCATAAATGATTAAAAACAAGAACCTCTTACAAACTTAAAATATTATTAATGTTCACCTGAAGCTCTTGCAAAATAGCAGCAGCTTCTTTCAGCTCCCCAGCTTCCTCCTTTATCATCGCCAAGTGTTTGGTTAAACGAGCACGTTCAATTTCCACATAAATCTGGAAAAACAAACAGGTTGTAGGGATGAGTCTTTTTTAGGTTTTGATTTGCTCTCTACTCGCCTAGAAAACAGTTTTATATGTTTTAAATGTAACAATACAAATCAGGGAGGTCACAAGCATAACCTGTCAGAACCTAATGTGGATTTGATTAAAACGTTGCTCAAAATCTAGAGTAGCAACATGGTTTGCAATTATTTAGATTTTTTCCTTGTCTGTTAGCTCAATAAGCCTTATAAACTAGGAAGTACCATCGATCAGTTCATGTGTATGAAGCAAATTAAAGTTTTTAAAACTTCTGACACAAAGCACTTGTGTTTGGAATAGTATGCCTGTGGATTCTCTGGTTGGCTTACATTGGATATGACAGATCACATCAACAAAAATAACTAGATAACAACCATTATACAGAAGCATTGCAACAATATCCTAGCTTTGATTTAACACCTCTCAGAAAGGAGAGGCAAGGCAAGAATACAGGCATGTTTACTGATGCTGGCCCTGCAAACAACAGTTAATTGATCGGAAGGGCCTGAGATAGCTTACTATACAAATAGACCAAATGGTTCACTCAATATGTTTGCCTTCCAGATGTGCCATTGTAAGAATGATGTTAAGGAATAGTAAAATTGGTTTTAATACATGCAACTTTAGCTATGTTGCTTGCAGAACGAATAAATAATCAATCTCCATCTCATGTGACAAAAATAGTCAATTGCATAAAATCTTATCGAGTTGCCGGCATCCATGAGATTTTTATGTTGGTAGTGCCTTTAAGAGTTTGCAAATACTGTGACAGGGAAAGTTCATAAGAAAAGAATCTCTCTTTATGCAACCTAGTAAAATCTTTTCAAAATTAGAAGCAAGCTTATTACCAGGAAAAAAGTTATTCATTTTCTTCATACAAAATATAAATACCACAACGAAAATTATTCATATATGGCTTTCTCATGTTAATTTTTAAAAGATGTTTCTCCTCGGCGTCAGGTTGGTCTCAAGTCAGCACAACTGCTTTCAAGTTAACGGTGTCTGTGCAAGAACCACTCTAGGATAATCCATATTAATTACAGTAAAGAAGTGCTGCACTGCTGGAGGTGACATCTTTGGATGAAACAGTAAACTAAAAACAAAAGGTCCACAGTACTATTCAAGATATTCGGTAAAATGCCAAGGTAGGCATTATTTCTTTGACACATCTTCGGACTTTTTAAAGCAGTCTTAAGACAGGATGACATTCTTCCCTGAAATACGGGTCCTGAGATGACTAACCAGTCCAACTTTGGATCTGCACACTCTGGCAAAGGTGGGCCAGGTGCTGTTTGTAAGGGACAGAAGGATGAGAGGACTGAAATGTTCTAGATGTTTAACAGTCTTGTAGATGCATCCTTGCCAGTTTAGACGGTCCTGAGTAACACAGTCTCTCAAGTCATTGGGATATTGCATTTGCTCTGCCCTCCAGGTAAACACTTGCTGTGATAGAGCTTGTTTTGAAAATCTTATGGCAAGGAATTGTAGCTGGCTGACGGACAATGATCTATGTATTGATGCTGGAGATCTTGTTGATGTCTGCCCTCACTGAAAAGAGGTACATAGGTATGAGAATTAATTCACTTTGTCCAATGGCTTGCTATGGATTTTGATAGTCAAAGAACAGTATTATGGAGCAGGAGTATGCTTGTACAGGATTGATGTCTTCCAGATGTTTCACCTAAGGCCTATTCTATCAAATATCTCAATGAATAACACACAATACATTGGAGCTTAGCCTCCAAGTGTGCAAATAAGCAAGTCCTGTCTGTTTACTACAGTTTGAGGACAGATGTTGGGAGGGTCCTCAAAATGAGGCACATTTGCCTGCTCATCTTGTAGATGAGCTCCAATTACTCACAATTCCACTCCAGAACATTCCAGATGGCCTATTTGAAGGACTGCAATTTCCCCTCCCACATGGTCAACAATGCCCTCCAGTGCATCTCCTCCACTTCCCACACCTCTGCACTTGAACGCCACCCCTCCAACCGCAACAAGGATAGAAAACCCCTGGTTCTCACCTTCCTCCCCTCTAATCTCTGAATACAGCGCATTATCCTCCGTTTTCTACAATCAGCCCCCAATGCCAGAGATACACTTCCCTCCCCACCCCATCAGCATTCTGCAGAGACCATTCCCTCCGCGACGCCCTCGTTATGTCCATGCCCCCCCACCAACCCAACCTTGCTGTCGCAAGAGGTGTAAAACTTGTGCCCACACCTCCCCCCTCACTTCCATCCAAGGCCCAAAGGGCTCCTTCCACATCCAGCAGATATTTTCCCTCACATCTAAATACCTCATCTACTGTGCCCGCTGCTCTCAATATGGTCTCCTCTACATTGGGGAGGACAAGATGCCAACTCGCGGAATGTTTCAGGGAACATCCCTGGTACACAGGTACCAAACAACCCCACCGCTCTGTGGCTTACCACTTGAATTCCCCTTCCCACTCAGCCAAGGACATGCAAGTCCTGGGCCTCCTCCACCGCCAACTCCAAGCCAGCCAACGTCCGGAAGAAGAACGCTTCACCTTCCGCCTTGGAACCCTCCAACCACATGGCATCAACATCAACCTCGCCAGTATCATCTCCCCTTCTCCCAGATCCAACCCTCCAACTCAGCACTGTCTTCTTAAACTGTCATAGAGATATACAGCGTGGAACTGCCCTACCAGTCCATCTTCCTTCCCAACTATCCGCTCCACCCTCCCCTCGGACCGATCACCATCACCCTTCCAGTTGCATCTACCTATTGCCTTCCCAGCTCGCTTTGCCCAGCTCCCCGCTCCTATTTATCTCTAAGCCCCCCTCCCCACCCCCCACCCCCCTGCACTTTACAGAGTATAAAAACAGTGGTTACAAAGCACTTGGAGATTAACTGATGATATCAAAAAACCAAAAAACTAAATTCTTTCATTACAATGGACATAATTCCTCAATTGATTCTTATTGGTCAATGATTTGAAATAGTTTGACTGACACTTAAATAGCCCTCTCTCAATAGTTTCTGAAGATTTTTATTGAGCTGTTAGCTTCCAGGTCAACTTCATTATAGTATATTTCATTAGTAATTAATTCCAAATAATGTCAATTTCCATCTTAGCATTTTTAAATAAACAAGCTTAAGCACTTACAGTATTAACACCAAAAAATATTCAATAGCTGAAAATTCCAAATATAAATGCTAATGTCTTTATTCTTGGATGCAAAAATGAAAAGCATATTTTTCTAAGTATGCACTCTCAAAAGTCACGTAGCTTATGATTTTCTTTCCAAGTTCAATTTTGGAAAGAAAGCAAGATTTTGTAAGCCGATGAAAACGTACTAACCTTCCCAGCAGTAACGGTACGCAGTGTGTCAATCAACCTCAATTTGATTGGCAGGTCAGTGATCTGACTAACATATGCACAACACTCTTGGACCATTTTTGTAACTGCCTGCATATTTAAAAACAAGGAGAGATGATGGCTTTGCAACACTAGTTACATTGGGTGAGAATGAATACATAATCAACATGAAAACAATAGTTTTAAATTTCGCCAAATAACCAATATTATCTGAATTACATTAACAGGCATTACATTGTGAACAAAGTACTGATTACAATAATATTCCAGAGTCAAGAATGTAATGCTGGAAAAGCACAGCAGGTCAGGCAGCATCCGAAGAGCAGGAGAATCCACGTTTCGGGCAAGAGCCCTTCATCCCAAGCATCAGGTAGCACAAATGTGAAGAAAATAAGGTCAGGCATAAACATTCACTTTTGTCAAGAAAATTAATATGCTGAGGATGTTTTTAATTATTCCTTATAATTATTTTATACAAGCAACATAAAAAGATTAAAAACAGCAGCATGTGTAAAGTCTGTAATCCTTCTTGTTCAAAACTCCTCGGAAAAATGCAAGTGGTGAATAGTCAAAAAAGGTCTACAAATCTTTATTGACTTTATACAGACAAATGTCAATTAAATATTTGTGTCTTTAAAATTTTCCCTCAGAATTCAGCTCTGGTACTCATAAGTAATTTTCTGAAAAAAAGATTACCTGGCAAAGCGCTTTTCATATTGAAGTTATAGTTTACAGTCTAGAATAGTTTTACGATGTTGATCTACACAAACTGTAGATCTTACCTGTTTTAGTTGACTTCTTCTTTTAGACAAAAGTACAATATTTTCATTCAATGCATCCCAGTCTTTTGCATCATAACACATCTTAACTATGGCAACCAAGATTCTAGACGTGGATGCCATATCAGAAGCCTAGAATTTATAAGGAAAAAAAAAATCAAACCACTAGGTCAAAACAACAATCTCAGTACAATTATGAAACAAGCCAAACAAATGCAGAGGGCACACTCAAATGGTTTTAGAATGAATTAATGGAATTGGGTTAGATTGGTGAATATGGGCTTACATAATTTCACAACAGGCAAAAAAGGACCTTTTTCTGAACTAGATGCAAACCCTGCTCCATTTCACCATCTAATTTTACTGGTTTCTAATAATACTGAATCTCATTCACTATTTTGTTTATCTTAAACCCCTCAAAGCTTCTAGTTCAATCATCTGTGACAGTAATTTACTTTTTTATGCTGCGAGATAGAAACTGGTTTGAAGAGCTCCTACAGGCCTCAAATTGGTTTGCAGTAGTTGTGAATAGTGGTGGACAACCAATTAACTCACCAGAGCAGGAACCTCTGCAAGCATCCCTGCACTTAATAGAGGAGCCCAGAAGTGCAGAGAAAAAGACATGGCTTAAACAACGGCAACTACCTTCAAGCAAAATTGCTGAGTGGATCATTCATTTCAGACTTCTCACGAAGATCCAGCATCACATATCTACCTTGAGACAACTTACCTTACTCCATATGACAAGAAGCAGTTGAATGCACGAGACTCTCAGCCCCAACAATATCTCAGTTGTACTATATTCCACAGATTTGTGCTCAATAACTAGCTGTGTCCTTCATGAAGTTGGATAAGTGCAGCTGCAATACTGCCATCTATCTGACCAGTGTTCGGTTATGTCCCATTCGCAAAAGTATGACGAATTCAATTTGGACTCTTCAGTTTATCCTCAAACTGCAGCATAGCGGTGAAAGATGTTGCTGACAGTGAATCCAGTGGCACCATCTCAACAATAACCTATATCACCGAAGCTCAGTTTGGACTCTGCCATGGCTGCTCAGCTCCAGACATAATAATTAGACTTAGACAATTGTTATTAGACTTAAACGTTGGCAAAAAAGCTGAATTCATGCTGAGGTGACAGCAACTACTGTTAAGGCACCATTGACTGGCTGGCACTGTGGGACAGAGGTTAATACTGCTGCCTCACAGCGCCAGGGACCCAGGTTTCATTCCTGCCTTGGGCGACTGTCCGTGGAGATTGCACGTTCTCCCAGTGCCTATGCTGGTTTCCTCCAGTGCTCCAGTTTCCTCCCATAGTCCAAAGATGTGCAAGTTAGGTGGATTGGCCAGGCTAAATTGCCCCATAGGCTAATTGAGTTAATGATGGTAAATGTGTTGTTAGGGGATAGGGTGGGGTGCTCTTTGGAGGGTCAGTGCAGACTCGATGGACTGAATGGTTTTTATCTGGACTTAGGAACTCTATGACCATGTGGCATTAAAGTGGCCTCGTAATACTAAAGTCATCAAGAACAGGGAAAAATTCTGTTGGAGCTATACAAAGAAAGATAGTTGTCTTTGGTGAAGCCCAATCAACAGAGCACCAAAACATCAGTAGAGGAATTCCCCAGTCTCCGAGGCCCAATTCTCTTTATCCGCTTCAGTGTCCTTGGTTCCATCATACTCTCTCTACCAGGAATGTCTCGCCATATTCCCTTGACATTTAATGGAATCATCATCACAGAATCTCAAACTCAACATCTTGGGATTACCACTTACCAGAAGTTTAATTGAACGAGCCATCTAAATACTGTTGCTGGAAGAGCAGCTAAGATGCTGTGAACTTTGCAGTCAGGGAGGGTTCCAGATTACTGGAAAATGGTCAATATAATTACCCTATTTAAGAAGGGAGGGAGGCAGAAGACAGGAAATTATAGGCCAACATTGGTTGTTGGTAAGATTTTAAGAGTTCATTATTAAGGACGAGATGCAGAGTACTTGGAAATAAACACTAAAATAGGGCTGAATCAGCTAGCTTTGTTCAGGGGAGGTCATGCCTGATGAATCTGTTAAAATTCTCTGAGGAGGTAACAAGCAAGCTAGACAAAGGAGAGTCAGTGGATGCGATCTATCTCGATTACCAGAAGGTCTTTGACAAGGTGCCACACAGAAGGCTAGGAAAAAAGATAACAGGCCATGGCATTTGGGGCAAGGTACTGGCATGGAGAAACCTAGCTGACCGGCAGAAGGTAGAGAGTGAGAATAAAGGAGTCTTTTTCAGGATGGCAGTTGGTGATCAGTAGAGTTCCATAGGAGGTCAGTGTTGGAACCAGTACTACGCATTATATATTAACAATCTGGCTGATGGACAGGAGTGCATTGTTGCTAAATTTGCAGATGACACAAAGGTAGGTGGACAGACAGCTAATGGTGAGGGAGTGAGGAGGCTGCAGAAAGACTCGCACAGGCTAGGAGAGTGGGCAAAGAAATGGTAGATGGAAAACAATGTGGGAAAGTGAGGGGCCTGGAGGCAGCACAATGGCTCAGTGGTTAGCACTGCAGCCTCACAGCACCAGGGACGCAGGTTCAATTCCAGCCTCAACCTCATGTCTGTGTGGGTTTTCTCTGGGTGCTCTGGTCTCTTCCCACAGTCCAAAGATGTGCAGGTTAGGTGAATTGGCCATGTAAATTGCCCACAGCGTCCAGGAATATGCAGGCCAGGTGGATTAACCATGGGAAATGCAGGCTGACAGGGACAGGGTCAGAGGAGATGAAGAGTTATTGGGTAAAGACAGAAGAATGAGGTTGAGAAACATATCGGCCATGATCAAACAGTGGAGCAGACTCTATGGGCTAAAGGATTAATTCTGCTCCTTTATTTCACAGTCGTTATCTAAATTGTGAAACTGCAGAACGCTAGGGGCCATAGTTTAAAAACGTCTCTTACTTAAGTCAAGATGAAGAAGAGTTTCTTCTGTCAGGTTGGCTACTTTTTGCAATCCTCTGCCACAGAGATGATTGATGGATGGGTCATTGAATACATTCAAGGCTGTGTTAGATTTTGATTTACATGGTAGTTAAGGTTATGATCATGGCATGAAAATTAAGTTCAGGCCACAATCATTTCAAGTACAATCTAATGAATAGTACAGCATGTTTAATGGGCTGTTTAGCCTACTCCTGCTCCTATTTCATATCATCGTTTCATTTCAAATTCAATAATTGAACTTCCACTTACTGTTCGGGTCTGCTTTTCCAAAGACAATAGGTTATCAATGCCTTCCTGTAATCTTCCATCCTAAATGAGAAAGCCAAAATGATTAACACTAGAAACAAAACCATATTAACTGTCCCTTTGAAACATACTTTTGTTTCCCATTTCAAAACATTTTCTGCAAAGTGAACATTTATAGTCACCAACAAAATACTCATCCTTCCCAAATCCCAGACTTAGCTAAGCTGATTCCATGTCAAATATTCAATATAACAGATAGGCAGGAAATGTGAAATGCATACAATTGCAGAGAAAAAAAAGAGTTCAACATTTTCTTCTGTATATAGCTAGATAGTATGCGGAGTCTCCATGCGCAATAAAAATGTCTGCTTCTATGACACTGTTCAATGCAGTTTTTTTTTGGAATGCGACAATTGCTTACACTACAAGACGTTGAAGTGGATGGGAAGAATTCCAAATCACAAAAACTGCCACAACTGCCCAACTCATGATCCTAATTCATTGTCAGTGTCATTTAAAAACACCCAGGATTAGCCAGTAAATGTCAGTTATGGAGTTCAATTATTGTTAATATTGGACATTGCATTGAGAGGTTTGCAGGCTAGTTGGCAAAGGTCACTGCCTTTCATGCTGCAAACAGTCAAAGGGCTATGATTTGATCTGCTTGTCTTTGAGCCTACATCACACTGGCACTGAAAGTCGTATGCCACATTACTTATTTGTAGAATAGTAGAAAGTCTTTTTGCCTTGAAGGCAGCCTCCTATTGGTGGCTAAAATCCTTGGAGCACAATGAACTGTTAACTTCAGCTGTTGCTCAAACTTTCAGGGCAATCAGGATAGATTGAGCAATTTTCAGAATCAAAAGGGATGGCTTCTGGCCTATTCATGAATTTGCAGGATGTGCAACAAGAAATGATCTGGCTAGGGTAGCCATTACCCTGCAGGATGGCTTTGATAAGCCTCATATCAGCAACAAGCTGTTTAAAATATTTACTTATTCATAGGATGTGGGCATTGCTGACAGGACCAGTATTTATTGTCCATCCCTAGCTCTTGAAAAAGTATTGGTGAACTGCCTTCTTAGACCGCTGCAGTCCATGTGCTGAAGACAACTCACAATGCCATTAGGGAGGGAATTCCAGGATTTTCACCCAATGACTCTGAAAGAACAATCAACTCCTTTACACAGTGAACAAATGGCTCAGAACCCATTGATTAGATTGCTGATAAGGCCTAGATTGTGTGTGTATTGGGTCAAAACAGCAAATCCAAAAAGGCATGTGACTTAAGCCAAATAACTGTGGATATTTTCAGTGAGCAACCCCAAATGCAGCTAAACTGCAAAAATAAAAACTCATCAAACCAGGTTTCAGTGTGGAATCTGACTTGTCCAGAGTGACTCCCAGCTGGGATCATAAAAACCTTCTTTTCTAAAGTATGTTATCTCAATAAAGATATTACTGCTGGGGAATAAACTACATGATTGGCATCCTTGCAGACAATTTGTTTCGCAATTGGCAAGAAGAAACTGATGCTTTTCAGGAGAACTGTGGATATGAATTTAGTTCTCACATATGATCCTCAAGTCTTTGGGGCATATGGCCGATATACATAGCATCATACTTGCAGTGAAACTAACATGCCACATGACTCAACGACAGTCATCATGATACACAGTTCATTTCAATGTCTCGAACAGAGTCGACTTGCCAACCAACAGAAGTGTTGCTTTCCCTTTTGTTTTGTTATTTTGCAAATTGATCTGATGAATGCAAGACAAAGAAAAGCTTTGATTTTTTTTCTTAGTGTTCACGTTGAGTAGAAAGCACATCAGTGAAAACTATTCGACAGCCAAAACTCAATTTCTTTGCTTTAACAGATTTAAGCATAATTATTTCTTGCATTCAAACACTAACCCCTCACACAACAGCTTAACCTTTGTTCAGCCAACAGTTCAAAACAACTCAATTATATTACAATCTGAATATTTGATTTGATAAGCAGGAACACACAGGAAGACAATGCAGTTGGAAATTACCTTCCAGAAGTGCGAGGTGATGCATTTTAACCAAAGAGATGTCAAGAGTCAATGTATACTTGATGATGCAACTCTAAAGTATATAAAAGGGACACAGGAGCCAGGTTGGATCTTTGTAGCACAGGATAGATTAGGGACAGATGTACAGCATGAAAACATCTGGTCCACCTCATCCATGCCGGCCAGATATCCGAACCCAATCCAATTCCATGTGCCAACACTTGGCTCATATACCTCAAATCCCTTCCTATTCATATACCCATCCAGCCTCTTAAATGTTGCAATTGTACAAGCCTCCACCACTTCCTCTAGCAGCCATTCCATATACGCACCATCCTCTGCGTGGAAAAGTTGCCCCTTAGGTCTCTTATATCTTTCCCTTCTGACCCTAAACCTTTGGCCTCTAGTTCTGGACTCGCCACGCCAGGGAAAGGACCGTGTGTCTATTTACCCTATCCATGCCCCTCATGATTTGATAAACCTCTATGGTCACCCCTCAGCCTCTGACGCTCCAAAACAGCCCATGCCTATTCAGCCTGTCGCTATAGCTCAAATCCTCGAACCCTGGCAACATCCTTGTAAAATCTTTTCTGAACTCTTTCAAGTTTCACAACATCCTTCCAATAGGAAGGAGACCAGAATTGCACACAATATTCCAAAGTGGCCTAACCAATATTCTGTACAAGATTAGAGTGGTGCTGGAAAAGCACAGCAGGTCAGACAGCATCTGAGGAGCAGGAAAATCAACATTTCGGGCAGGAGCCCTTTCGAAACATCAATTTTCCTGCTCCTCGGATGCTGTTTGACCGGCTGTGCTTTTCTAGCACCACTCTAAACTTGAATCTGATCTCCAGCACCTGCAGTCCTCACTTTTGCCTAATATGCTGAACAGCTGAAACATGACCACCCAACTCCTATACTCAATGCACTAACCAATAAAGGAAAGCAAAGCAACACCTTCTTCACTACCTATCTACTGAGATAACCTTCTTCGCTGTCCACCACACCTTCAATTTTGGTGTCATCCACAAACTAACTATATCTCCTATGTTCACATCCACATCATTTACATAAGTGACGAAAAGCAAAGGATCCAACCTGGTGGCACACCCCTGGTCACAGGCGTCCAGTCTGAAAAACAACCCTCCACCACCATCCTCTGTCTTCTACCTTTGATCCAGTTCTTATGCAAATGGCTAGTTCTCCCTCTATTCCATGAGATCTAACCTTGCTAACCAGTCTCCCATGAGAAACCTTGTCAAACGCTTTACTGAAGTCCATATAGATCACATCTACGGCTTTGTTCTCATCAATCCTATTTGTTACTTCTTCAAAAAACTCAAGCAGGTTTGTGAGATACGATTTCCCATGCACAAAGCCATGTTGACTATCCATAATCAGTCCTTGCCTTTCCAAATACATGTACACCATTACCTCCAACAACTTGCCCACCACCAAGGTCAGGCTCACCAGTCTTTAGTTCCCTAGCTTTTCCATACCATCTTTCTAAAATAGTGGCACGATGTTAGCCAACCTCCAGTCTTCCGGCACCTCACCTGCAACTATCGATGATGCAAGTATCCCAGCAAGGGTCCCGACAATCACATCCCTAGCTTCCCACAGAGTTTTCGGGTACACCTGATCAGGTTTGAAGATTTATCCACTTTTATGCATTTCAAGACATCCAGCACTTCGTCTTCTGTAATATGGACATTTTTCAAGATGTCACCATCTATTTCTCTACATTCTATATCTGCCACGGTTTTCTCCACAGTGAACACTGACGCAAAATACTCATTTTGTATCTCCCCCATCTCCTGCAGCTCACCACATAGGCTGCCTGGCTGATCTTTGAGGGCAGAAAGTGAGGACTGCAGATGCTGGAGATCAGAGCTGAAAAATGTGTTGCTGGAAAAGCACAGCAGGTCAGGCAGCATCCAAGGAGCAGGAGAATCGACGTTTCGGGCATAAGCCCTTCTTCAGGATGCTGCCTGACCTGCTGATCTTTGAGGGGCCCTATTCTCTCCCTAGTTACCATTTCGTCTTTAATGTATGTGTACATACCCTTTGGATTCTCCTTAATTCTATTTGCCAAAGCTATCTTGTGTCCCCTTTTTGCCCTCCTGATTTCCCTCTTAAGTATACTTCTACTGCCTTTATACTCTGGGCATTCACTCTATCTCTTCTGTCCATACCTAACATATAATTCCTTCTTTTTCTTAAGCAAAACCTCAATTTCTCTAGTCATCCAGCTTTCCCTACATCTACCAGCATTTCCTTTCACCTGAATAGGAAGATACAGAAGTATCGTTATATCATTTGTGAAGGCTTCCCATTTTCCAGCCGTCCCTTTACCTGCCAACATCTGCCCCCAATCAACTTTTGAAAATTCTTGCATAATATCGTCAAAATTAGCCTTCCTCCAATTTAGAACTTCAACCTTAGATCTGGTCTATCCTTTTCCATCAATATTTTAAAACTAATAGAATTATGGTCGCATGGCCCCAAAATGCTCCCCCACTGACACCTCAGTCACCTGCCCTGCTTTATTTCCCAAGAGTAGATCAAGTTTTGCACCTTCTCTAGTAGGCACATCCACATACTGAATCAGAAAATTTTCTTGTACACACAAATTCCTCTCCATCTAAATTCTTAACACAATGACAGTCCCAGATTATGCTTGGAAAGTGAGTTTTGCGAAAATTTGTAGCTCAAGTTGAGGTTCTGGATGTAGGTTAGCTTGCTGAGCTTGAAGGTTTGTTTTCAGACGTTTTGTCACCAGACCACATAATATCATCAGTGAGCCTCTGGATGAAACACTGGTGGTATGGCCCGGTTTGTATATATGTGTTTAGGTTTCCTTGGGTTGGTGAAGTCATTGCCCTTGGTGATGACATTTCCGGTTGTTTTTTCTCGGGGGGGGGGGAAGAGAGAATGGTAAATGGGATCCAAGTCAATGTGTTTGTTGATAGAGTTCCGGTTGGAGTGCCATGCTCCAAGGAAGTCTCCTGCGTGTCTCTGTTTGGCTTGTCCGAGGGTGGATGTGTTGTGGTGTCCTTCCTCATCTGTATATAAGAATACTAGAGAGCGTGGCTCATCCCAACTGTACCAGTCTCCGATTGATCTCCTTCCTCAGTATCTCCCTGGGTTCTCCCCCTCCCCACCCCATCCATCTTACTAGTTTAAATCCTCCCGAGCAGCTCTAGCAAATCTCCCTGCCAGTATATTAGTCCCCTTCCAACTCAGGTGCAATCCGTCCTTCATGTACAGGTCACTTCTACCCCAAAAGGGATTCCCATGATCCAAAAAAAATGAGAAGCCTTATCCCCTGCACCAGCTCCTCAGGCACACATTCATCTGCTCTATCCTTTTTCATACCCTGACTAGCTCTTAGCACCGGGAGTAATCCAGATATTACAACCCCCAAGGACCTCCTTTTCAAAATCTTGCCTAACTCTCTATATTCTCCTTTCAGAATCTCATCCCTTCCTATGTCGTTAGTTCCAATGTGTACAATGACCTCTTGCTGGTACTTCTCCCCCTTGAGAACATTCTGCACCGTCCCAGATATCCTTGATCCTGGCAGCTGGGAGGCAACACACCATTCCATTTTTTCACTGCTGGCCACACCTGTTTGTCCCTCTGACTAGAGAGTTCCCCTATCACAATTAATCACTTAATTTAATTTCAGTTTTAAAAGTGATTGACCCACAATGCAGATTTAAATGCATCAGCAAATTAAGTTTGCCATTTTACTAAGATGCTGTTGCATAGCATAGGTCAATCAGATTGACCAGGCCAGTTATTCATTTTAAGTTAAAAGCAAATGTGAATCATTATAAAATTCATTAAAACTAAGCAATGTCAAATTAAGAGAAATATACTCCAACGACAGAAAACTCAAAGGTATCAGGAACTCTATTTTATGCCAATGCCTCTCAATACCAGCTGTAAAACATTGTTAAATCAAACAGGATGATCCATTGATTTCTAACAGTTAACATAAACTTAAAACATAGCTCTAATATTTGAAAATTTTCTGAAGCGCTATAATTTGGTTGGTCGCAAAGGTCAACTTAACTGGTGATTGGGTTGGGTAAATTTAGAAATTGGGACATACTTGTCAGTTATGGGTGCAAGACGAAAGTGAGCAGATGCTGGAGATTAGAGTCAAGAGTGTGGTGCTGGAAAAGGACAACAGGAAAATCAGGCAATAGCCCTTCATCAGGAATGAGGCTGGGAGTCTCGGAGGTGCAGAGATAAATGGGAGGGGAGTGGGGAAGGTAGCTGAGCGCACAATAGGCGAATGGAGGTGGGGGTAATGGTGATAGGTTGGAGGGGAGGGTGGAGCGGATAGGTGTGAAGGAAGATGGACAGGTGGAGCAGGTCATGAGGGCAGTGTGAGCTGGAAGGTTGGAACTGGGATTTTGGTGTGGGGTGGGGTGGGGGGGAGAGGGAAGAATGGAAATGAGGAAACTCGTGAAATTCACATTCATGGGGTTAGAGGGTCCCGAGGCAAAAGATGAGGCATTCTTCCTCCAGGCGTCAGGTGATAAGGGAGTGGCAATGGAGGAGGCCCAGGACCTGCATGTCCTCGAAGTGGAAGGGGGAGTTGATGTGTTCGGCCACAGGGTGGTGGGGTGGGTTGTTGCGGGTGTCCCGGAGATGATCTCTGAAGTGTTTATTAGATTATTAGATTACTGACAGTGTGGAAACAGGCCCTTCGGCCCAACAAGTCCACACCCACCCACCGAAGGGTAACCCACCCATTCCCCTACATTTACCCCTTTTACCTAACACTATGGGCAATTTAGCATGGCCAATTCACCTGACCTGCACATCTTTGGACTGTGGGAGGAAACCGGAGCACCCGGAGGAAACCCACGCAAACACAGGGAGAATGTGCAAACTCCACAGTCAGTTGCCCGAGTCGGAAATTGAACCCGGGTCTCTGGCGCTGTGAGGCAGCAGTGCTAACCACTGTGCCACTGTGCCGCCCATGGTGGCACAGTGGTTAGGCATCCTGTCTCGCCAATGTAGAGGATACCACATCAGGAGCAACAAATACAGTAAATGACATGTGCAAGTCCAGGTGAAACCTTGATGGATGTTGAAGGTTCCTTTGGGGTGGATGGAGGTGAGGGGGAAGTGTGGTTGCAAGTTTTACAATTCCTGCGATGGCAAGAGGGGAGCGTGGACCTGACAAGGTAATTATGGAGGGAAAGGTCTTTACGGAATGCAGATTGGGGTGGGGAGGGAAATATATCACAGGTGGTGGGGTCCATTTGTAGGTGGCAGAAATGGCAGAGAGTCATGCGACATATACGGAGGTTGGCGGGGTGGAAGGTGAGGAAGGGGGAGGGTTCTGTCCTTGTTGCGGTTCGGGGAGTGGGGTTCAACGGCTGAAGTGCGGGAAGTGGATGAGATGCGATGGAGTGCATCATCAACCACATGGGCGGGGAAATTACAGTCTTTAAAGGAGACCACCATCTGGTGTGTTCTGTGGTGAAACTGGTCCTCCTGGGAGAGATCTGACAGAGGCAGAGGAATTGGGAATAAGGGGTAGCATTTTTGCAGGAGGCAGAGTGGGAGGAGGTGTAATCCAGATAGCTGTGGGAGTCGGTGGATTTGTAGAAAATATCAGTGCTGAGTCAGTCACCATTGATGGAAATGGAGGGGTCCAGGAAGGAGAGGGAGGTATCTGAGATGGTCCAGGTGAATTTAAGATCAGGGTGGAATGTGTTGGTGAAGTTGATGCAATCTCCTTATCGGAACATGAGGTAGTGGCGATGCAGTCATCAATGTAGCGGAGGAAAAGGTGGGGAGTGCTGCCAGTGTAACTGTGGAAGATAAGACTGTTCCACCTAGCCAACAAAGAGACAGGCATAGCTGGGGCTCATGTCAGTGCCAATGGCTACTCCTTTTGTCTGGAGGAAATGGGAGAATTCGAAGGAGAAATTATTAAAGGTGAGGACCAGAGCTGAAAATGTGTTGCTGGAAAAGCGCTGGAAAGGCGTTGGGGACCGGGGAAGCGAAAATCATGGAGCAGGTGGAGGGCGTGGTTGGTGTCCCTAACGTACGTGGGGAGTTCCTGGACTGGGGCATAGGATAGTATCAAGGTATGTGGAGATGAATTCATTGGGGCAGGAGCAGGCTGAGACGTTGGGTCAGCCAGAGTGGTCTGGCTTGTGGATCTTGGGCAAGAGGTATAACCGGGTGGTGCGGGGTTCCCAAACTATGAGGTGAAGGTGTGGGTGGGAGATCCCCTGAGGTGATGAGGTTGGTGATGGGAGGTGAGGTTATGGTCATGGTCGAAGGGGCAGTAGGAAAAGGTGTCTTCAAATTGGCGTCTGGGTTCAGCGGTGTAGACATCAGTGCACCGAACTATGGACGCAAGTTAGGAATACAATCAGAAGATATAAATTTTTAAACTCACTACAGATATAAGCCAAAAACGAAGTACTCACTGTGTTTCAGGACTGATAGTACATTCTAAATACAACTAACAAGTTTATTACTTTAAAAATGAGAGACAGGGAGTACACTTTAATGGAAAAAAGATGGTGACACTAGTGTGGAATCTCCCACAAAACATTGGAAGCAATATAACTGCAATTTTCTTTTCATTGCCAGAAACTACAGGAAATGGGTGAGACACTAAATGAGTTTTCGCATCAGTACTTATGCGGCGAAGTATATGGAACCTAGAGAACTTGGGGAAGAAATAATGATATTGTACTTTGAAAAGTGTCCACATTACAGAAGTGCTAGTGGTAGATGTCTTCGAACACAAGAAGGCAGATAAACCCCTGGGAAGAGATCAGGCGTATCACAGAATTTTATGGGAAGCTAAGGAAGTGATTGCTAGGCCCTTTGCAAAAATATGTATTTCAACAGCCCTAGGTGAGGTGCCTGAAGACTGGAGGTGGCTAATGTGGTGTCATTGTTTAAGGAAGGTGATAAGGAAAAGTCAGGGAACTATACACCAATGAGCCTGAAATTAGTGGTGGGTAAGTTTTAAGGAAGGGATTCTGAGGGACAGGATTTACTTATATCTGGAGAGGTAAGGACAGATTAGAGATGATCAATGTGGCTTTGTGCATGTGAAATCGTGTCTCAGTTGCTTGATTGAGCTTTTTGAAATGACAAAGATGATTGATGAAAGCAGAGCGATGCACATTGCTGAAGTCCACATAGACAAGGTGTTCGACAAGGTTCTGCATGGTCAAATAGTTAGCAAGGTTAGATCATGTGGAAAGCTAATCATCTGGATACAAAATTAGCTTGCAGGTAGAAGACACAGGGGTGATTGTTGAGGGTTGTTTTTCAAATTGTAACCACTGGTTTGACTCAAGAATCAGTGCTGGGTGCACTACTTTTTGTTATTTGTATAAATTATTTTGATGCGAATATAGGACGAATGGTTAGTAAGCTTGCAGAGGACATCAAAATTGGTGGCGCAGTGGACAGCGAAGAAGGTTACCTCAGAGTCCAATGGCATCTTGATCAGATGGACGATGGGTGGAGGAGTGGCAGGTGGAGTTTTATTTAGATAAATGTAAGGTGTTACATTTGGTAAAGCAAATCAGGGCAGAGACTGTATACGTAATGGTAGGATCCTGGGGCGTGTTGCCGAACAAAGAGACCTTGGGGTACAAGTTCATAATTCCTTGAATGTGGAGATGCAGATAGACAGGGTAGTGAAAAAGTGTTGGTGCACTGACCAATAGAAGCAAGTGTATCAGAGTATTGGAGTTGGGAGATCATGTTGCAGCTGTACAGGACCTTGGTTTGGGCATTTTTGGAATACTGCATTCAATTTTGGTCTCCTTGCTGTAGGGAAGACATTATGAAACTTGAAAGGGTTCAGAAAAGATTTACAAGGATGTTGCCAGGGTTGGAGGGTTGAGCTGCAGGAAAAGGCTGAATAAGCTGGGTCTATTTTCCCTGGAGCATTGAAGGCTTCAAATAACCTTATAGAGACTGAGAAAATCATGAGGGGCATGTATAGAGTGAATAGTCAAAGTCTTTTTCGCCTGGGTAGGGGAGACCAAAACTAGAGAGAATAAGTTTAAAGTGAGAGGGGAAAAGATTCAAACGGACCTATGGGGCAACATTTTCACACAGAGGGTGGTGTGTGCATGGAATGACCTGCCAGAGGAAGTGGAGGAGGCTGGTAAAATTATAACATTTAAAAGGCACCTGAATAGGTATGTGAAGACGAAGGGTTTTGGAAGGATTTGAACCAAATGCTGACAAATGGGACTTGATTAATTTAGGATATCTGGTCGGCATGAATACGTTGGACCAAAGGCACTATTTCCATGCTGTACGACGCTATGACTCGATGTCAATTAAAACCACCTGCTGTTTAGTTAGACTTGCAATGATAAATTTGCAGGCTCAAGGTTCAGAAATCAAGTGCACCTAATTATGACGTTACATCTCAGTTTATAATCTTTAAAATTAACACCTTGTTTCATGTCATACTTAAGAGATAAAAAATGAAATATTAATCTGACATACTGGATACCTCATATGTTTTAACTCACACAATTATCATGCCACAGCATAATTCAAACACCACATAAACCTATTATCAGTGCAGAAGAATCAGACTGGTACACAGTACAGCTTGTCCCTGATATCAGCTTCCAAAGACTTTGAAAAAGATCAAGTTTCATTTCACACCAATTTTGTCACATTGAGCAGGAATCCCTACTAACTCAAGTAGGTATATAGCATGCAACATTAAAATTAATTTTCTCCTTCTTCCTCTGTAAATATTTCAATATATGTCTGTCATTTTTAAAATTTTAATCAGTAAAACCTAAATTGGACAGATCATTGAATGAAGTGGGGCATGACAGGATATCGTAAAAGAATGGATAAATATGACATGAGTTATTTGCATGGAGGGTAACCATCGACAGAAATGATTTATATTCAAGTTAACAGTCCAAACCATTTGTAGAACATAATACTTTCATTATACTGTTGGAAAAAAAGACAATTTAAGGACATTCAAAGTGCAGGGGAAAAAAAAGTCGATTTTCTTCCTGCTCCTTGGATGCTGCCTGACCTACTGTGTTTTTCCGGCACCATTCTAATCTTGACTCTAATCTCCAGCATGAAACTTTATTGCTGGAACAGCACAGCAGGTCAGGCAGCATCTGGGGAACTTCGAAGTTCTTCATCCCCCCTCCCCCCACCTTGTCTCAGCCGAACAGAAGCTCTTCAGCCACATTCTGAAGTTCTTCATCCCCCCTCCCCCCACCTTGTCTCAGCCGAATCCCTCCAGCCCGGCACCGCCTTCCTGACCTGCAGTCTTCTTCTTGACCTCTCCGCCTCCACCCTACTCCGACCTATCACCCTCACCTTGACCTCTTTCCACCTATCAATTTCCAACGCCCCTCCTCCAAGTCCCTCCTCCCTACCTTTTATCTTCTCCTGCTGAACACTCTCTGCTCATTCCTGAAGAAGGGCATGTGCCCGAAACGTCGAATCTTCTGTTCCCTAGATGCTGCCTGACCTGCTGTGCTGTTCCAGCAATAAAGTTTCAGCTTTGATCTCCAGAGTCTGCAGACCTCACTTTCTCCTCTAATCTCCAGCATCTACAGTACCCATTTCTGCCTACCAATTTAAGGAGAAACCAACATCAGAAGACCATGGTGATTGGTTGACAAGAGCATTCTGATTGGTGGAGGTATTACCAGGGAGAATGCATCAGTTGATGAGGATCAACAATTAACTGTCAGGCAAACTGACTCATGCATTGTCTGGGGAAATGGACCAGCAAAAGGCTAACAGCTACTCTATTGATTTGACCATGCACAAAGTATATTCATGTTCCTTTCATCTGCAGTGAAACAGATTGTATTCAAATGCATCGCTTCCAATACACACGTGGCATATTGCAATCCTGACTGAATTCACACAATCACAATTATCCAGAAAATCATGTCCAAATGCAGAATCACGTGTACAGTCAGTAGACAGTTACAAGTTTTGCAAGCATGTAATGGTTCTAAGTGTTGGTTATCCCCTCGAAATGGGATTCTTGCAAATTGTCTTGATGAGTACAAGACAAACAGTTTTGTCAAAACATCTTTCTCAACATACCCAGATTAACTACAACTGTTAATTTTAAAATCTTGCTCAGAGATTTTTCATATTTCAAACTGTAAAACATCATGGATGTAAAAAAACTTCAAACATGTCGAATAAAACCCCGAGAATTCAGGAAATCGTTAATCTTTATGGATTAGAGGAATAAATAAGTCACTTCATGTATTTTTGAGATCTAACATTTCAACTGGAGCCCAAATATATTTCCGTCAGATATGGCATACTCAAGATTTGATAGAAACCCCAGAATGTGACGATATAATTAGAAGTTGTTTTTATATACACTGCTGCATGATGGGGTAAAGAGTCACAAAGCACTCACACGTACTAAATGCTCGTCTCAATATCGACTTCAACAACATCTCACAACAGTACACCGATGTAAATTTTTAAAATAAGCTGCTTCTAGGCTTTCCGTACCTTCGTGCATCGACCAAAGAAAAACTGCGCAAACCGTTCAAATCTAATTGTTTCTTCAGTTACACCGATGAACGAGGCCTACTCCGTGCAAGGACCTAGCTGAGTCTGATCAGTGGAACCGCATGACTCAGTGACTATGAGAAATACATTTTACTTACTTGAGCCATCTTCTGGCACTCCGGCAGCTGCTGGTCTACCGTGGAGCTATAATCCATCTCCATTTTCACAATCCTGCCATCAGCTCGTTCGGCTCCCTCCGCCATTTTAACAAGCCGTTTGGTCTTTACCTACAATATTTCCTTCCTTCCGACCCCTCAGTGTTTCCCTTTGGTTCTGATTTAAAATTACGAGTTATTGCACAGGCCTCAACCGCTGCCCCGCGAGCCGGCGTAACCCAGTAACAGCCGGATGGAGTGAAGCCACGCCGGAAGGAGTGTGCCGTCCTGACGCCAACCCGCTGAACCACAAGCCACGCCCCCACGCTAGTGTTTCCCTGCAATCGTCTCTCGATTCCTTCTCCACAGGCCGTCACGTGCAGTTATCAGCCCCGCCTTCACCTTCGTAGCCCACCCCAACTCGACCCACCTGACTCATCCTATCGCGATATAATGTTGGTCGCCGTCGGGAAAGGGCAGTGTGAGGCGGCAATGAAGCATGTGAGAGTCCGGTTCTACGATAGGACGGAGATTGTCTCCGGCAAAGGTTGTTTTGGGTTATCTTCGCCTTCTTTTATGTAACGCAATAAAAACATGATTCATCTCAGTCAGATTCCCTTTATGCCGTCGGTCTTGAGGTACCGTGAGTCTCGAGGATCTCGGACGCCGTCGACTTGATGGCCTTGCTTGGTCTGTTCTTCTCAGCCGGACTTTTAAAAATAGTGGAGGAAGCGCAAAGCTTTATCATTTACATATTTTCGTCGCAAATTAATGTCTGGAAAGATGAGGGAAAGGTTTTGTTGATGTTTCCGTGTTTAAACTGGACAGGGCTGTATGGTAAAAGCTTTCAGCGAAATGTTTATTTTTGGTTGTCCCAAAACTGTTTATGTCTTGAGGTAGTTTTTTTTTGTTAATGTGGGATGCTTCCGATTTATATTTTAGCTCTTTGACAAACTAGGGTGATCTTCATGATTTAGTAATTAACTTACGGACTGGACGGGTTAAATGCTACAAATTGGACCTTGGTGTTTTCATATGCTCATTATTTTGTCTGCAATTACACTGAATTGCTAAAGAAAGGCAAGAGTTTTAAGTGGATAATGGTCTGTTAGAAGACTTTTGACAGCCTGAAAGATGTGTTAACCACTGCCCCGTTATTAGCCATTCAAGGTGACTGTCAATGGAAGTGATGAGTGTCCACACTGTGCTCTTGCAAGAAGACTATAGGAGGATAGAAAGACCTTTCGAATATTTCTCCAGGAAGCTGTACATTCATCAGAAATATTTGCTGGTTGAGAAGGAGACTTTGAGCTTGGTGGTGGCATTACAACATTTCTGAGATTATGTATCTGAGAGAATCATAAACACTGATCATAACCCACTGAAGTTTGTGGAGAGTTTTAAAGGTTAAAATGGCAGACTGTTTAGATGGAGCTTGTTGTTACAGACATTCAATTGTGCATGTGGCAGGGTAATTTGATGACTCAAATGAGAAATGGAGGTGTTCAGTGGCAGGAGTACAACAGATTGAAATGAATGTAGTTGTGCATGTTTGCACATTTAGTCAATGTAATGTATATGTGTTTTAGAGTACTAACAATTTTAAGGAGTTTTAAAGTGAAGCCATCTTTGAATATTGATGGGGTTTTTTTAAAGGGGGAGTTGTGACGAAACTCCTTTAACAAGGTTATGCAGTCCTTGGTTTTCATTTAGAGAGGTCATAAGTGACACAGACTCAGAGCCTGTGAGTTGATGGGTTTTAGGGCCAATTTGACAATAGCCAACAGATACTGCCTCAGGCAGAAGGCTTTCAATTTTTTTTAAAAAACTTGTACAATGAAAGGAGTGTGGCTAATTCTCCCAGCTCAGCTTTTCTCTGGTTTGTTTTTTTTTTCAGTCGTGAAAGAAAGGCTGCTGGACACACCGAAGCAGGTCCAGGCTGATTCTCTCTCATTCCATAAGACATATGAGTGGAAGTAAGGCCATTCGGCCCATCGAGTCCACTCCGCCATTCAATCATGGCTGATGGGCATTTCAACTCCACCTACCCGCATTCTCCCCGTAGCCCTTAATTCCTTGTGACATCAAGAATTTATCAATTTCTGCCTTGAAGACATTTAGCGTCCCAGCCTCCACTGCACTCTGTGGCAATGAATTCCACAGGCCCACCACACTCTGGCTGAAGAAATGTCTCTGCATTTCTGTTCTGAATTTACCCCCTCTAATTCTAAGGCTCTGTCCATGGGTCCTAGTCTCCTCGCCTAACAGAAACAATTTCCTAGCGTCCACCCTCTCCAAGCCATGTATTATCTTGTAAGTTTCTATTAGATCTCCCCTTAATCTTCTAAACTCCAATGAATACAATCCCAGGATCCTCAGCCATTCCTCGTATGTTAGACCTGTCATTCCAGGGATCATCCGTGTGAATCAACGCTGGACACGCTCCAGTGCCAGTATGTCCTTCCTGAGGTGTGGGGACCAAAACTGGACACAGTAGTCCAAATGGGGCCTAACCAGAGCTTTATAAAGTCTCAGTAGCACAACAGTGCTTTTATATTCCAACCCTCTTGAGATAATTGACAACATTGCATTTGCTTTCTTAATCACAGACTCAACCTGCATGTTTATCTTTAGAGAATCCTCAACTAGCACTCCCAGATCCCTCTGTACTTTGGCTTTGCGAATTTTCTCACCGTTTAGAAAGTAATCCATGCTTCAATTCTTTTTTCCAAAGTGCAAGACCTCGCATTGGCTCACATTGAATTCCATTAGCCATTTCCTGGACCACTCCTCCAAACTGTCTAGATCCTTCTGCAGCCTCCCCACTTCCTCAGTACTACCGCCTGTCCACCTAACTTTGTATCATCAGCAAACATTGCAAGAATGCCCCCAGTCCCTTCATCCAGTTCATTAATATATAATGTGAACAGCTGCGGCCCCAACACTGAACCCTGTGGGACACCGCTTGTCACCGGCTGCCATTCCGAAAAAGAACCTTTTATCCCAACTCTCTGCCTTCTGTCAGACAGCCAATCCTCAATCCATACCAGTAGCTCACCTCGAACACCATGGGCCCTCACCTTGCTCAGCAGCCTCCCGTGTGGCACCTTATCAAAGGCCTTTTGGAAGTCTAGGTAGACCACGTCCATTGGGTTTCCCCGGTCTAACCTACTTGTCACCTCTTCAAAGAACTCCAACAGATTTGTCAGGCACGACCTCCCCTTACTAAATCCATGTTGACTTGTTCAAATCCGACCCTGCTCTTCCAAGAATTTAGAAACCTCATCCTTAATGATGGATTCTAGAATTTTACCAACAACCGAGGTTAGGCTAATTGGCCTATAATTTTCCACCTTTCTTGAACAAGGGGTTACAACAGCGATCTGCCAATCATCCGGGACTTTCCCTGACTCCAGTGACTTTTGAAAGATCTCAACCAACGCCTCCGCTATTTCCTCAGCCGCCTCCCTCGGAACTCTAGGATGTAACCCATCAGGGCCAGGAGATTTATCAATTTTAAGACCTTTCAGCTTTTCTAGCACTTTTTCTCTTTTGTAATGGCAACCATACTCAACTCAGCCCCCTGACTCCCTTTAATTGTTGGGATATTACTCATGTCTTCCACTGTGAAGACTGACGCAAAGTACTTATTAAGTTCTCCTGCTATTTCCTTATCTCACATCACTAGGCTTCCAGCATCAGTTTGAAGTGGCCTAATGTCTACTCTTGCCTGTCGTTTGCTTCTTATGTATTGAAAGAAACTTTTACTATCATTTCTAATATTACTGGCTAGCCTACCTTCATAGTTGATCCTCTCCTTTCTTATTTCTGTCTTTGTTATCCTCTGTTTGTTTTTGTAGCCTTCCTAATCTTCTGATTTCCCAGTGCTCTTGGCCACTTTATAGGCTCTCTCTTTTTCTTTAATACATTTCCTGACTTCCTTTGTCAGCCATGGCTGTCTTATCCCTCCCCGGATAATCTTTCTCTTCTTGGGGATGAACCTCTGTACAGTGTACTCAATTATACCCACAAACTCCTGCCATTTTTGCTCTACTGTCTTCTCCGCTAGGCTCTACTTCCAGTCTATTTTCGTCAGTTCCTCTCTCATGCCCTCATAATTACCTTTATTTAACTGTAACACCATTACATCCGATTTTGCCTTCTCTCTTTCAAACTGCAGACTGAACTCTACCATATTATGATCGCTGCTTCCTAAGTGTTCCCTTACTTTAAGATTTTTTTATAAAGTCTGGTTCATTACATAGCACTAGGTCCAGAATAGCCTGCTCCCTTGTGGGCTCCATGACAAGCTGTTCCAAAAAGCCATCCTGTAAGCATTCCATGAATTCCCTTTCTTTGGATCTTCTGGCAACATTATTTACCCAGTCCACCTGCATATTGAAGTCTTCCATGATCACTGTGACCTTGCCTTTCTGACATGCCTTCTCTATTTCCCAGTACATGTTGCGCCCCTGGTCCTGACCACTGTTAGGAGGTCTGTACATAACTCCCACTATGGTTTTTTTGCCTTTGCGGTTCTTCAATTCCACCCACACAGACTCCACATCATCCGAAGCTATGTCATTCAGCACCATAGATTTAACTTTGTTCTTAACTAACAAGGCAACCCCGCGCCCTCTGCCCACCTCCCTGTCTTTTCGATTAAGTTGAAAACCCCCCTCTCGTTCCCTCTGTCTCTGACTTCTATCCTGTAAAAACTTGTGTTTGATTTTACGTTTTGTGTCAAGGGGTGTTTATGGGGATTATGGCAAGTATTTGGAACAGCATCATTAAGGTGGGATGATCTGTGGGGTTTTCAGAGAGGTTGGATTATTTGGTTTTCTGTTGTTTGTGTTTCATTCAATAATCTTGTAAATAAAAGCTATTTTGTTTGACCAGCTGATACTCTCCTGAGTATCCACTTTACACCTGCTTAAAACAACTAACAACATTAGGTTTTGGGCTACCATCTTGAAATGTTTTGAGGGGTCTGGCCTGGTCCATAACAATTCCAATGTAGAGAAATTCACACTTTGGGAATTATATTCTAACTGGCAAATATTTCCTACTGACTCAGCCTATGTATATCAGGTTGGAGGAGAAAGTGAGGACTGCAGATGCTGGAGATCAAAGCTGAAAATGTGTTGCTGGAAAAGCGCAGCAGGTCAGGCAGCATCCAAGGAACATGAGAATCGACGTTTCGGGCATAAGCCCTTCTTCAGGAAGGGCTCTTTCCTGAAGAAGGGCTTATGCCCAAAACGTCGATTCTCCTGTTCCTTGGATGCTATCTATATCAGCTTGCAATTCTCTGCCTCTTCTTGACAACTTCCTGTTAGATTTATCTTGGTGTCATTGTCAAATTTATGTGCATTCAATCCCTGTATCCATGTAACTGGCACTCCACCAGTTACAGCATTCAAACCAAAAAAAAATTCACACGACTCTCCGCTTCTTGTTTGCTAGCCAATCCATTATCCATATTAACGTATTACTCCCTGCACCATATGATCTTAACTCATGCAGCAACTCCTGTGATATCAAAAGCCTTTTGGAAATTTGAATACACCACATCTTTCTCTACTCTTTTCCACCTTGCATGTTACTTCCTCAAAAAAGTAATGAATTATATAACACTGATTGATTGCCTTTCACAAAACCATCCAGTAATTTTTTGATTTTCCAAGAATGGTCCTCCTGTAAGCTCAATAAGGATCTTTCAAGATATTTCCCCATGGCTAAAATTACCTCAAAGGCCAAGCAGTCACTAGGTAGTTCTGCACATCCCAATTGGCACGTTTGATGCATTGGCTTCTGCTTACAGAAACTACCCTTATGCACAGAAATCTGACATGGCACAGCAAGGGAAAAAAATTAGAGAATACTTATGACAGATATTCTGCCAACTGGCTTGCAGTATACTGTTTTCTCTCTCTCTCTCCATTCTTGAATAAAGCTATGTTGACTATTTTTCACTTGGACCCTTCCAGAATCTAAAGCATTTTGGACACTAGAACAAATGCACCTACTATCGCTACAACAACTTTTTTTCAGACACTGGGATGCAGAGCGTGTAATTGTTTGGATTTGCCTATCTGTTTAATAGTTTTCCCAGTGCCTTTTGCCTGGTGATAGTGATTGTTTAAAGTTCTTCCTTCTCATGCAGTTAATGATTTTCAGGTATCTTTGGAAATTTTCTCAGTCATTGACAGTGAAGGCAGATGCAAAATACCGGTTTAAATGCTTCCAATATTTCTTTCTTTTCCATGATCAGATCTCCATACTTGCTCCTTCGAGGTTCAGTACTAGTTTTTGTGACTCTTTTCAAATACCTTTAGAAACCCTTGCTATTTTTCATCGTTACTCACAAGCTTTCGTTTGTCTTCTGCGAACTACCTGTTTTAAAATATTTTATCATTTCTGTTGATTCTTCTCTGACCATTCGCCTGGTCTCCTGTTAATATTTGCAGATGTATACGGTCTTTCTTTCAATCTTTCCTTAACTTTTAACTTCCGTATTAATCCTCAGGTGATACATCCTTCTCAAAGAATCTTGTTTTCTTACTGGGATAAATATTTGCTTTGAAGTATTAAATATCTCTCAAAAGATTTGCCACTGCATCATCTATATTTGAGCCAAGATTCCTAGTATACTTTTCCTATCGCTGTTGTGTTTCGTTATAATTACCTTAATTTGGGTTTAAAACTCTAGTCTTTGACTTGCACTTCCCCCCTTCAAACTGGATATAAACGTCTGTCATGTTACATTTTCTGTCATCTGAATGCTTTGTTACAATGAGATTGGGGAGATGGGAATAACAAACATTGTCGAGAATAGCTAGATGCTGTAGAACATACAGGTCTAAGAAATTGTCCTGAATATACACTCTGTGAATTACTTTTTCTGGGCTACTTTTGCAAATCTGATCTTTCCACTCTCCATCAAGATTAAAGTCACTCATGATTATTGTTCTACATTATTTAAATGCCCTATTTATCTCTTACTCAGTGCTCTGTCCTGCAATGTAACTACTATTAAGGGGCTTAAACTATTCCCACAAGTGATCTTATACCTTTTACTATTTCTTATCTCTACCCAAACTTATTCTATCTCTAACCCTTTTGAGCTAAGGCCATCTCTCATTACTGTACGAATGACATCCATTAATTAAAGATTAACCACTTTTCCTTGCTTCCATTTTTTGTGGAATGTCAAGTACCTGTCCATGTACAGGATCCCAGCCTTGGTCACCCTGTAATCATATCTCTGATGGCTGTCAGGGCATGTAAACTCACAACCACTACTCTCTTGAAGGATGAGGGCAGCAGATGCATAGGAATGCCACCACTTGCAAATGTCCTTCCGATCCACTTACCATCAAAACTTGGAAATATATCGCTGTATGTTTAGTGTCATTGAGTCAAGATCCTGGAACTCCCACACTTACACCATTTTGGGTGTGGCTGTAGGAAATGGGCTTCAGTAACTCAAGAAGGCAGCTCACTCGCACTTTCTCATGTGCAACTAAGAATGGCCAATAAATACTGGCTATGCCAGCAATGACCACGTCCCATAAGTGAATAAAAAAACTATTTCTATATCTGCCAGCAATACATCAATTTTGTTACAAATGGTGTGCACATTTAGATAAGGTTTTTGAAATCTGCAGTCTTTTATTTTCTGATGCATTTTTAAATTTGTGATTTTATCCTGTCACATTCTGGTTATTATTAATCACATTGTTGTCTCGTTCTATTACCTTGTGTGTCCCCCATGATCCTTTTTCTCCACTATTTATTTCAATATACACACTACAAATCCTAGTTACGTGATTCACCAGAACACTGGTCCCACCTTGGTTTGGGTGAGGATTGTCCCAATGGGGGGTACTGTTCACATTTTCCCTAATATTAGTGCCCTTGAATTGAAATCCCATTCTACCATCAAAGGACCTTGATGATTTGTTGCAGTGGACCTTGTAGATGTTGCATATTACTATCAAGGTATGTGGTATATATTCCTGCAGTTAAGTTCCTGGGTAATGATGCTACCCAGGAAGCTGACGATAGATGTCTTCGACCATGCCAATGCTTTTGAATGTAATGTGGAGATGTTTAGATGGCACTTTGCTGGAGATATTTATTGCCTGATGCTACTGTAATATGAATATTACTATACACCTATCGGCTCTAGCTTAAATATTGTCTGAGCATTTCTGCATGCAGTACAGGGTGAGATTTATTATGTGAGAAGTTGCAAATGGAACTGACCTGCAATCATCAAAAACATCCTCTTACTTTATGACGATCTTTGAAGAAAGAGCAACTGGTTGGCCCCACAACATTATCCTGAGGAATTCATGTTGATCTAGAGAACAAAACCTTACCGGTGCATCCAGAATGCTGTTGGGGCCCATTGAATCCCATACCTTCAGCCATTTCTTGATATCATATGATGTGAGTTAAGTTGATTGAAGACTGGTGAGATAAATGCTGGGACTCAGGAGGAAGTCCAGATGGATTGTCTATCCAGCACTTCTGATTGAAGATGGAGGCAGATGTTTCATCCTTGTCTTTTTCACACCATCTGTGATCATTGAAGATGGGAATGTAAATAGTCTTTCCCCAGGCTAATTATTTAGTCATATGGCACTATTCATGGCTGAAGATGATAGGACTGCATTTTGATCTGAATTGTATATTATGGGCTTGCATAGCTTTGCTTCTAGCATGCTGCTTCTAATGTTTACTATGTATATTGTACTGTGTTACGGAGTTATACAGCACAAAACAGACCCTTTGGCCCAACTCATCCATGCCAACCAAATATCCTAAGCTGATCTAGTCCCATTTGGCCCATAGCTATCTAAACCCTTACAATTCATGTACCCATCCAGGTGCCTTTTCAATGTTGTAATTGTCCTCCTGTTTAAGGTATCATTTTTAAAAATCTTTTTTAAAGTTCCAAAAACAATGCAAAACTTATAAAAATAGTAATAACTGCTATAAGAAAGAGAAAAAATCATCTCCAGCGATGAAATAAATCCTCAAAAAAAAAGAGCAACACCTGCAGCCATGATCCTCTCCTGTCCACCATTTTGGATTTGATTTCATCCAGGTTGGCACCACATTTTTGGTATGCATGGTGTGAATGAAGTGAGACAGATGACCTTGTAGATTGAGTTCCCTGATTGAGGCTGTTAACCTGGTCCAATCAGGGAGTCCTGGCTGACAGAGACAGAAGTGTCAGGGCTTCTGTTCACTTTAGGAGCCAGTTCTGAGCTAGCTGGATCAGTGTCATCTAATGTGCATGTGTAAATAAACGATGACAGGATACCGGCCTTCATAGAGTTATTTCAATGGCAACGAGAAAATAAAAGCCCTGAAGAGATTTGCTCATAACAGTCATCTTTGAGTTGGGGTAAGCATTTCTGATATCATGTTGCTAATTTGGGAAGCTTGACTCATTTGATCCTGAAGACTGTGTCCAGTATGTGCAAAAAACCTTTTTTTTTTCTGGGCAAATTACATTGCTTTCCGTCTACCCCAATGAGTAATTCTTCTGATAGCTCATGAACTTGCAGCTTTTTTGGTTATTAAGAGCCTAACTTTCCCCAAGGCACCAGATACTAAAACCTTTTGAGTTTATGGAGCTAGTAGGGACTATTATGACCCCAAGCTTCCTCTAATTCTGAAATGCTGTCAGTTTTGCTTGGCAGTTCAAGAACGAGTGAAACCATATCGGGAATTTTGATGGGGTTAAGACAATTGGCAGAGGTGTGTGATTTTGGTTTAAGTCTAAAGTGAGACGTTGAGAGCCATATTTGTATATGCGATTAATGATGTGAGTATGCAAAAGTGCTGCTAGCTAAGGCTCACCTGGACTTCAAACAGGCAGTATAACCTGCTTGATCATTAGAAAATGCAACAAATGGAGTTTTTGAGTTACAGCGTATTCTGGTGGAAGTAGACACCCTCACTAGGCTAGATGAGCTTGGGGAATGCCACTTGATTGAAGGTAATTGCAGAGCCTCACTCAGGACATATCCGAACAAAAGTGTTCTGTGTCAGCCCACAGCAAACACCCAAAACAAAACTAATCTTTGGTAAATAGTTATAATTTTCTTGAGGATCCAGGCCGGCAAACCATTGCAGTTGCTGCCAGTTTGTGGACTCAAGACAGCAAAAGATTCCCACTGGGCCTGAATTGAATAAGAGATTTTATAGGCCGGCATCCAGGAGAGTGCATACCCTTGGAAGTCCATCAACATCTGGTTTGTGATAGTTATTTTGCTGAGCAACGTCCAAAGCAAAACCAATGAAACTAAACATATGGTTAAATGGTCACCCAGTTCAATATCATTATCGGCTGGCTGATCAGTAATTGCAGGACGAGTCGTTACCAAAATTCGCTCTGGACTCGAACCCTTACGTTTACCTAAGACCTCAGTTAGGCTGAGAACTATACTGGGAAATCCCTACAGATTAAGGGTAAATATTTGCTTCTGGTCTGTTATGTGAAGCAGCTCGTTCAGTTACCACTGACTTGTGTAGTAAGTTTGATGGGATGAAATTGGTTGAGTAAAATTCAACTTGATTGGATCAATATTTTCTGATTAGAAAATGACTGTCTTAGTGAAGATTAGATAGTGTGGCACTGGAAAAAGCACAGCAGGTCAAGCAGCATCTGAGGAGCAGGAGAGACAACATTTCGGGCAGGACTCTTCAAGTGAATCCTAATTAAATACCTAAGCGTCTTCCAGGAAGGTCGACGGACTATCAAAGGGGCCAAGGCCCCCTCACTTGTTGACCAAAAAGCAATTCCACCATTCTGCAAGGCCCAGCCAGTGCCATTTGCCTTACAGGAGGCTGGAAAGTGAAGGAATCATCAAACCAGTGCAGCTTGCAGAATGGGTAGCATTGATCGTACCGACTGTGAAGTCTGACAGGTTGGTTCACTCTTGTGGAGATTTCAAGCGATTGGTAAGCCACTTTACGCAATTGGACAAATAACCATTCCCTCGTATAGAGGACTTAGATGCAAAACTGACAAAGGGAAGGTGGTTGTCCTTTGCGAAGCTGTATATGAACAATACATACCTGCAGTTCTGATTAGGTGAGGATTCCAAGAAGAATGCTGCAATTAATACCCATAAGGGTTTGTACCAACATACTGGGATATCATCAGCCTGTGCCATTTACCAGTCAACAATGGAGAACATTTTACAAGGTTGGCATTTATCTGGATGAAGTGTTAATAACCAGGAAGACAACAAAAAGCATTTAGAGAACTTAGACGTAATGCTTAAACATTTCTCCAAGGCCAATGTATGCCTTAGGAAGGGAAAATTTATGTTCTAGGCATCCCAAGTGACCACCTTGGGCGACAGTTGATTAAGACTAGACTACACCTGTCAGAAGATAAAGTGAATGTGATCAAAGGTGCCCCGGCTCCCATATCATAGAGTTAAGATCTTTCCTTGGGTTGGTGAATTATTACAGAATATTTGTACATAACCTCGCCTCTAAACTGGCACCCTTGCTTCTGCTATTAAAAAAGGGTCAGCCCTGGAAAAGGGTCTGGAAACCAAGATGTAGCATTTAGGGAAGTGAAGCAGCTATCATCATTTAAGGTGTTGGCACACTACAATCCCAAGAGAGACGTAGTGCTGACAATACCATGTGGTATTGGAGTAGTGTTGGCTCGCCCATAGGCCAGTGGTGAGGAACGCCTGATAGCAAATGCTTCTTGGACTTTGGCTATTGCTTAAAAAAAAAAGCCCAATTAGAGAAGGAAGGTTTGACGGTCATCTTTTGTGTAAGGAAGTTCCACCAACACCTGTATAGAAGTAAATTTGTAATAGTAATGGATCACAAACCCCTGCTAGGGATGCTGAAAGAGGACAGGGTTGTGCTGTTCATGGTTTCAGGTTGAATTCAACGGTGGGCTGTTATACACTTATGAGTTGGAACAGCATCTGGGAGGCTAAGTGGCAATATGGATGCTTTGAGCCGCCTTCTGCTGGCAGATACACCAGTGGTGGTGCTGCTACTGGAATAGTCTGGACACCCTTCTGATCATCACTGACAATATGAGACTGTGGACACAAAAAATCTCAACCTGGAAAAACTAAAACAGCTGGTGGTGATGAGGAAAACTAAAGGGTCATCACAGCCAGAATTTAAACCTTTCTGGACCCCCTGAGACCAGATCACCACAGTATATTATGGGGAGCAAGTGATTGTCTTGAACAAAGGTCACTGCCAGATACTGACTGAACTCCACCAGGATCATCCAGAGGTTTCCAAAATGAAGATGTTGGCGAGAAGTTATGTCTGGTGGCCAGAATTGGATATAGCTAATTGAACATTGTCACGTTGATGGTGCAGTGCCCAGAGTGCCAACAAAGACAAAGATCATCGCCAGCAGCTCCCCCACAGTTATGGGAATGGCCAGGTAAACCCTAGACTATTACACTTCGACTATGCTGGCCCCTTCACGTGCTTGATGTGGATGCCCATTCAATGTGCACAGAGTTTATTTGTCAAACACAGGGATGACCATTGAAAAGCTGGAAGCAACTTTTGCAATGCATGGACTCTCGGAGGTGTTAGTCACAGACATCAGGCCATCATTTACAAGCAGGGAATTTGAGTATTTCCTAAAGTTGAATGGCTTTCAGCAAATTAGGCTTAAATGCCATGCCATCCATCTTCTAATGGTCTTGTGGAAAAAGCAGTCCAAATGTTGAAGAGAAAGTTTAAAAAGAAGCTTATAGCTTCACTCGATAACAAACTGTCCCAGTTCCTGTTTGATTATAGGACCACTCCTCACACAACTACAGGGACACCACCAGCAGAGTTGCTAATGGAGAGAAGACTCTGCACCAGGGTTTGATCTGATCTTCCTAAGCTTGAGGGGGGAGGTGAAATGGCACCAGGAATGCCAGTGCCAGACTTGACTTTGTTAAGCGAGAGAGACGGTTTATTTATGGAGATACAGTTTGGTATTGAAACCACGGGCATAGCCCTGCATGGGTAAGGGGCATGGTCGATGTGAGGTCTAATTCGGTGACATACAATGTTCAGGTAGGAGAGGCAGTCCTGAAAAAAGCATGTGAATCAAATGATCCAGCAACCTTGCACATGGAGGGGAGCAATTCATATCTGGCCCATCAGAACATCTGAAAAGGCTGTGGGTTCTCCCCCTCTCATCAAAAAAAGCCTCTCGGGACAAGATGGCATGGCAGATGTTGCAGACCTAACGCCATTACTACCTGAAGATGATGAATTTCGGCTGAGACTCCCTGCCATAAGACATAGGCTAGGGTCCAGTATACACCACCAGTATCTGAGGCAGAGTTAGAGGAACCAGACCTGATGCAATATTACCCCAGGAGAAGCTACAGGATAAAGAACAGGCTGACATCTTAGGGCTTAGAGGGAGAGGAATGTAGAGGTTGGAATAATGCCGGCCAGGTGTGCCTGATAGAATATAAGTTCCCCAATTGGCCCGAGTCAACAGCCCCAATCAGGGAGTCCTGAC
Source organism: Chiloscyllium plagiosum (assembly GCF_037043375.1). Taxonomy (NCBI): domain Eukaryota; kingdom Metazoa; phylum Chordata; class Chondrichthyes; order Orectolobiformes; family Hemiscylliidae; genus Chiloscyllium; species Chiloscyllium plagiosum. The sequence continues at coordinate 52,629,959 of NW_028270163.1, read as the reverse complement.
TGACAGACATAAACAGAAGTGTTTGCCTAGGCCGCTGGACAGGACTGCTCCGAGTACTATCTTACAGGAGTCGAGTGCTGGTCATAAACCAGCTGGTGGCTGCCATGCTGTGGTACTGGCTGGTCACTTTGGTCCCTCCTCCTGGCTTTGTTGTTGACATCCATTGAACGTAGGTCGACTTCTTGGACAAAAAGATGCACTGGGTCGCTGCGCAGGTTCTGACTCTCCCTATTGAGGAGAGCGGTCAGTCGCTGGTGTGCATCCGCACCCAGGTCGCGACGTTCCGCTTTCGCACCTCGCAGCAATACCTTTCCGTCGAGCCTCCTCCTAGGTGGTGCGCCCTGGCGACGTATTTTTTCTGCCAGGTGCGTAACCTCAACTACGACATGCTGCCTGTCTTTTACCAGGACTGATCACTGTCTGGAACATGGTCAAATCGCGCCACGCCTACCCTCCAGCAGGAGTAGTGGCTGTTGTCAGGGAACCGTTGCTCAGGAATCCGCACCTCCGTACTCGTGGGTTCGAGTGGCTGTCGGAGGGAAGGGCCTTGGCGGCAAGGGTGACGAGGGTCGGGGACGTGCTGGGTGCCAGGGGCCTGGGCTGGACGCTGCGGCATGACCTAGCGAGCAGGGCAGCGGTAGACGTCCGTTATGTGGCCACCGCCATCTGATGCCTTAAAACAGCGGTGCTCGGACCCAACGTAGTGCACCAGTTGGAGGACGCTCAGGTGTGCGGTGGGATCCCGTCCGTGCTCACCCCAGCCCAGGCGGAATTTCACATTGGCCCCAAGGTCCCGTACTTCCCACGGGAGCCTGTGCCCCACAACATGAGCCGCCTCCAGAATTTTCATTTTGTCCCTTTTAAGGATGTAAAAAGGCGGGCCCTGTATCGACTGCTGCTGCACACCGTCCACCTCTTCTCCCTCATCCACCGCCTTGGCGTGCCCATTTGCCACCGGGCGGTGGGGATCCCCAGTGGAGGGCTGCCTACGCGGGAGTCCTCCCCCTTTCTCTCGGGGATCTGGGGTGGAGGACGCTGCACGCAGCGGTCCCCTGCAACCGCAGATTGCGGTGGTTCACGGACTCCTACTGCTTGTTCTGTGGTTCTATGGACCATGTATATATTGGGTGTGAGCATTTGCACTCCCTTTTTGATTTTCTTAAAAACCACCTCCTCTGCTTTTGGTTGCACTTCAGTCCCACGCTCCTGATCTTCGGGCACCCGGTACGGAGGAGGGAGGGCAGGTCTGAAGACCTCCTCGTGGGTCTGCTCCTGGGCCTGGCCAAACTGGCCATAAACAGGTCCAGGCAGCAGGCCGTGGAGGGAGTCGTTAGGGCCGACTGCCTGCTCCTCTTCCGCGGTTATGTTAGAGCCCGGGTGTCTCTGGAAAAGAAGCACGCGGTGTCCACTGACACCCTGGAGTTGTTCAGGGAGAGGTGGATGCCGCAGGGAGTGGAGTGCATTATTTCCCCCTCCAACTCTATTTTGAATTAATCCCTGCCCTCCCCTTCACTGTTTTATCACAAAGCATTGCCCTTTGAGAAGGGGACTGCTTGTCACTGGCCACTCGGGTGTTTCTTTTCTTCCTGGTGGACCTTGTGTCTTTCACTGTCTCTCACCTGCGCACACAGCATGGGTGCTGGGGGATAAAATAAGAAAGAAAATAAAGAAAAAAAAATAAAAAAATAAACAAGTGTTGGGTTCTGTCCACTCTCGCAGCTGGCTCTGAGCGAGTTGCGTCAGTGTCATATACTATGCACGTGTAAATTAGAGGTGACTTGGTGATTGATACTGGCTTCTTGCAGTTATTTCACATGGTTGTGCTCTTGGTATGCCTTTTACACTGCTTTTTGAACCAGGATTAGTTTCCTGACTTGATTTTTGAGAAAATGAGGGATGCACCTATCCATGAAGTTATGATTCTGCTATTGCTGTTGATAAGTCCTCGACAGGTATAAATGTATGAGATGATGGATACAAAACAGGGAGAAAGAACAATGTAATGCATATAGGGTTACTGAAGTTTGGCAGTCATTCTGAAAAAGTATTAGAAACCAGAGTGTGTCAGATTGATTGGTCAAAATTGTTTGCAGTCATGGGACAAGTGCAGAAATCTAAGTGATTCTTTTTCAGTAAGGCTTTTGTGATACTGGATAATGTTATTGAAATTTGGATCTTGTGTGGTTTTGATTTTTGCAGTGATCAAGGAACTAAACACATGCTTTTCATTGAATATCTTAAAAGCATTTTACAGTTAATGAAGATTTTGAAGTGTAAGTTGTAAGAAACAAAGGCCAGTTTGCGCACAAGCTTCTTCAAGCAACAGTATGGTAGTGACTAGATAATCTGTTTTTCAAGTGTTCAAAGTAAATACACTGTCCCATTGGTGATGTCCAATTGCTTCTCAAACGTTAGTAGTGATACTTGAAAGTGTAGGCCTTTGTTGTATTAAGCAGCAATTTTTATTAAAGACCCAAATTCTAAACCAAGAAAGAGAATAGTAATAATTAATTATCCTGATTATTTTATCATATATCCTGCATTGTAGGAGGTTAACTCAGTGGCTGGATGGCTGATTTGTCATTGCAGCGTGATGCTAACAGCATGAGTTCAATTCCTGAGGTTAGCATGAAAGAATCCCCCTTGTCAACCTCCTCATCTTGCCTGAGGCATGGTGAATTCTAGTTTAAACTACACCAGTCATCATCTCGCTCTAAAAAGAGAGCATCCCTACGGTCCGGTTGAAATATGGCAACTTTATCTTTTCACCTGTGGGAAACTGCTCGAGTTGTTTCCAGAATAATTCTGTTGTCGCCAGCAAGTTAACTAAAAATATTTGAAGCGCTCAGTCAGATTAGTTTCTGTGAAAATATTTTAGCAGTACTCAGTCAAACATCTGTTCAAGATTACATTATTGTTTTCAAAACTGAAATTTCATTATTTGTAAAATGAGGTGAAGTGTTAATCAGTTCATACTAATTAATATTACTTTGTTTTGATCACTGTCAGATATATCACTATTAATGTATTTGGTGTGCATTAAAATATCCGTTGAATCGACCTAGATTTGAAAACGTTTGTCATAATCAGAAACCACGTATTTAATTTGATTATATGACTGAACAAGCTATTCCCACTAAGGGACATATAACAATTAAACGGCTTTGTATCAAAGACGTGATATTTTGTTTAAATTCTCCACTTTCCAGACCAGTTTGTTCCTATTGGATGGAGTCAGTATCCTTTCTGCTGCCGTCACTGAACGAAACTGAAGGGAGTTCTGCTACAACTGTTATAGTCATCGGATACATAATACCCATCGAGATCTGCGAGGAGAACTAATGTAAAAACCAGGCTGGTTTGCTGTGTTATGTAAGGGAGATACCCAGTACCTGAAACAGGAAATACGCCGACTTCGCTTTTATCAGGGGAAGGAAAGACTGAAGGAACAAGAGTCCTGCCGTGGCGTTGCGACTTAACACATTCTTACATTTTTTTTGGTTAATGCATAATAAGGTTGTCTTACCAATGACTCTGCTGGAATGAAAGCGATTTCTTCTTTGATTTCTCTTAGTCAAACAAGATACAGTTACGAGTAATGCTCGTAAAGGAGCTGTTTCTGTGTATTCCGACTGTCTGCATTCACATGATCTGAACTTGAAACTGGACCTGAAAGATAGCGAAGACTCAATTGTGTTTTGATGCATGAACCTTCAGAAGCTAAGGAAGGGTTGATTCGTTTCACCCCATAAACTGTGCAGTGACTACGTTCGAAATACAGTAAATCGAGTTATATTGCGAGTTTCTGGGAAGGAAAGAGTCTTACGAGGAAGGACTATGTTGGTGAAGGAGTTCAGGATTTGCATGCCCCTGACAGTAGAGGAGGTAAGTATAGCTCCCGTGGTTTATTTTAATGGTGGGCTTTTTTTTTATTTTCAAAGAAAAATGCATGTCCGAACTAAAATTTTATTCGATTTTCACGTCGTGTTTTTCTGGGAGAAGGTTGAATTTCTTTGATTCTTAACGAAGATTTGAGCACATTTATGATGGCTTTAAACGTTCCATTTGTTTCTGATTTATACATGTATGTATTGTAAAGAATTGCTATCACACATAATGGAAATCATATGACTGCGCTGTATGCATAAACCGCGGGGTTTACGTCCTGAACGCACTGGAAAGCTTTCTTTCCTTTCTGGAAAAACTACTGTTTAACAGTGCGTTCAATTGAAAAGAAGCCGATAAGTTGAAGAAAATTGGAAGTGCCTGCTGACGCGATTTAAGATACTGAGGGCGTGAGTGGGGAATCTACTGACACCAAAGGCTTTGTTTAGATTTCACTGTAGTTGCTTTCTCATCCTTCAGACATAACCACTGAATTCTTACCATAAGGTGTGCACCTTTAATTGCACTGACTGAACTGCATTAAAAACGGAGTTATTTGTTATTGTGAGAAAAGTGTAGTAAACATAAATGTATAAATATGTTTTATCGTGGAGGACAATACATTCATCCATTCACTATTGTCACCAGATGGCGCTGAGGTGAAACTTTTTTTGTTTACTCTTGGTCTAAAACATTCAGAGCTTATTTAGAATTTAGAGTCAGGTTTATTGTCACATGTACTCAAGTACAGGGATACATGAGTACAGCGAAAAGTGCACAAAGTCGCCATTTCCGGCGCCATCTTAGGTACAAAATCTTAGGTATAAATTAGAAAAATGGACAAATAAAGTTTAAAAAAATCAGCATAACAGTCCTTTTAAAGCTGGTTACACATATGCCAGCGAATGTGGAGACATTGCACATGCACTGCAAAGATTAGCAATAATCTTAATTTTATTTACCCCTTCCAAGTTTTTGAACAAAATAAATTTAAGAATTCTCATTAGAATTTGTAATTATTGAAGTCCAAAATAATGCAACCTTAACAAATTGAGGAATACCATCACTTCTTAAAAATGTTTTTTTGTTAAAGAACAAAGGGCATTTGGCTGCAACATATATTCAATGATTAATTCTTAGAAAAGTGTGACAGGTTCTTGCTAATCCAAGTAAAGAAATTAAAACAATGTACAAGGATTTATAAATAAAGAATTAACCTACCAGAAGGTCCAAAAAAGAGCCGTATCAGACTTGAAATATTAATCCCATTTCTCTCCACAGATGCTTCCAGATATGTTGATATCTGTAGAATTTTCTGTACTTATTATTAAGGATTTATTTGATGTATGAGATTTAGGGAAAATATTAATGATGGATCGTTGAGATCTAATGATGTAGCATCTTAACATGTCATAATCTTTAAGTAATGCAATGTTAAAGGTTTTAGTCATGAACAATTGACTTGGAAATATACTGCCGGTTGCTGGGTCAATTTCCCAGAATTCCCCTAACAGTATTATGGGTCCAACAACAGCAGGTAGGCTGCAGCTGTTCAAAAAGGCAGCTCACAACCACTTTCTCAAGAACAACTATGGATGGGCAAAAAATGCTGGGCAGCCAGCAATGCCCCCGTCCCACGAATTAATTTAAAAAATGAAGAACTTGGGAATTAGTAACTTGAAAAGTTTGTGAACAAAATAGTAATTAATAGTTTGACATTTTTTGTATAATATTTTTGTGTGCACTTTGTAAATGATTATACATAAAGTGGATTGAATGTGATATTGTTTAAAGGCAATATTTATCAGTTATTGTTAAAAGAAAACTGATAAATTTCCTCAAGTATCTTTCAAAAGGAATTACACAGAATATAGAACAGTACAGCACAGGAACAGGCTCCTTGACCAATGATGTTTTGCTGAACATGACGCCAAGTTAAACTAATCCCTTCTGCCTGCTCAATGTCCATATCCCTTCATTTCTTGCTTATTCATGTGCTTATCTAAAAACCCCTTAAATGCCCCTATTGTATCCATCGCCACTCTTGGCAGCGCATTCCAGGCACCTACACTCCGTGGAGAAAAAAACTTGCCCTCACATCTCCTCTGAACTTTGCTCATCTTACCTTTAATGCACGCCCTCTAGTATTAGACATTTCAACTCTGGGAAAAAGGTTCTGACTGTCATCCCTATTTAGGCATCTCATAATTATATAAACTCCTCAGCCTCTGCCACTCCAGAGTAATAAACCTAGTTTGTCCAGCCTCTCCTTTATAGCTCATACCCTCTAATCCAGGTAGCACTCCTATAAACTTCTTCTGCACCCTCTCCAAAGCCTCCCACATCTTTCCTTTAGTGTGGCAACCAGAATTGAATGCAATATTCTAAGTATGGCCTAACCAAACTTTTATGAAGCTGCAACATCATTTCCTTCTTTCTTTACCACCCTATTTACTTGTGTAATCACTTTCGGGGAGCTATAGACAAGAACCCTAAGATTCTTCTGTACATAAATGCTGTAACGGGTTCTGCCATTACCTGTATACTTTCACTTGACATTTGATGTCCCACAGTACAACACCTCACGCTTACCTGGATTAAACTCCATCTGCCATTCCTCTATCCATATCTGTAACTGATCTCTATTCAGCTGTATTCTTTGACTGCCTTGTACACTATCCACAACTCCCCCAATATTTGTGTCGTTTGCACACTTGCGAGCCCTCCAATCAATGTTTTCATTCGAGTCATTTATATGTATCACAAACAGTGGAGGTCCAGTACGAATCCCTGCAGAACACCAATAGTCACAGGCCTCCAGCCAGAAAAACACCATTGCGCCACTACCCTCTGTCTTCTATGGGCAAGACAATTCTGAATTTAAATGGCCAAGTCACCACGGATCCAATGCATCTTAGCCTTTCGACACATGGGACCTTGTCGAAAGCCTTGTTAAAATCCATGTAAACAGCACCAATTGCTATACCTTCATTAATCATCCTCATCGCCTCCATTTTTAAAAAAAAATCAAGTTAGTAGCCTGCTCTGCACAGACCCATGCTGACTGGCCCTAATTAGGCCATGCTTTTCCATATGCATGTACATCCTATTCCTAAGATTCTTCTCCAATAACTTTCCAACTAGATATGTGAGACATACTGGTCTATAATTCCCCTTCTTGAACAGAGGAACAATATTAGCTACTTGCCAGTCATCAGGGACCTCTCCACTGGCAAGTGAGGATACAAAGAACTTGGTCAAGGCCCCAGCAATCTCCTCTCTTGCCTCTCTCAATAACCTAGAATAGATCCCATCAAGCCCTGGATCCTTATCCACCTTAATGCTCTTCAAGAGGCCGAACATTATTTATTTCACAATCTCAAAATACCCTATTAGCATATTAGTATGCCCCACTTGACTCTTGCTATCCTCCATGTCCTTCTCCTTGGTAAATACCGATGCGAAGTACTCATTTAGAATCTTGTCCATATTCTTTGCCTCCAAGCACACATTCCCTCCATTATCCTTGAGTGAACCTACCCTCTTCCCTCGGTATCCTCTTGCTTTTAATATATGTATAAAATGCCTTGGAATGCTCTTTAACCTTACTCGTTAAGGACATTTCATACCCATCCTTGCTCTCCTAATTTCCTGCTTGAGTTCTTTCCTACTTTCTTTACATTCCTCATGGGCCCTGTTTGATTTTAGCTTTCTAATCTTTACATATGCTTCCTTTTTTTTTTGACTAAATTCACAATCTGGAAAAGCACAGCAGGTCAGGCAGCATCTGAGGAGCAGAACAATCAACATTTCGGGCCGGAGCCTTCATTCCAGATGAAGGGCTCCGCCCCGAAACATCAATTTTCCTGCTCCTCGGATGCTGCCTGACCTGCTGTGCCTTTCTAGCAACACGCTGTCAACTCTGATCTGCAGCATCTGCAGACCTCGCTGTCTTCTAAATTCACAATCTCCTTAGTCATCCATGGGTCCCATAATTTGCCATCCTTGTTCTTTATTCTAATAAGGAATTACTGGAATAAGGACTTATTCGTAGCTATCTGAATACTTAAGGAGTTGTGATCACTGTTTCCAAAATTCTCTCCCACTGAAAGATCAGTCACCTGGCCTGGCTCATTAGCCAATTCAAGATCTAGTATGGCCCCTCCTCTAGTCGAACAAACCACATTATTTCAAGAACCCCTTTTGGATGCATCTAACAAATTCTGCCCTGTCTAAGCTTCTTGCTGTAAGGAAATCTCAGTCAATATTGGGGAAATTAAAGTCATCCACAATGACAACCCTATTGTTTTTGCATCTTTTCATATCTGTTCAATATCTCAGTGGCTGTTGGGGGGGCCTATAGTAAAATCCTATCAGAATGATTGCACCTTTCTTATTTCTGAGCTCTACTCATGTTGCCTCATGATATGAAGGTGCTGGTGATGGACTGGGGTAGGCAAAGTTAAAAAGCAAGTGACACCAGGTTATAGTCCAACAGGTTTATTTGGAAGTACAAGCTTTTGGAACACTGCTCCTTTGTCAGGTAGCTAGCTACCTGCTGAAGGAACAGCACTCCGAAAGCCTGTACTTTCAAATAAACCTGTTGGACCATAACCTGCTATCATATTGCCTCAGTGGATGAGCCCTCCAGTATGTTCTCTCTGAGTGCACCTGTGACATTCTCCCTAGTTAGTAGTACAACTCCTCCACCTCTATTATCTCCCTCTCTATCTTGGCTAAAGCATTGAAACGCTGGAATGTTGAGCAGTCAATCAAGTCTCTGAAATGGGAACAACATCATAGTCCCATTTACTCATCAGACTCTAAGCTCATCTGTATAACACTACTTGGATTGAAATAAACACACTTCAGTCCATCAGCTTCATTGTGTTCATTAATTAATTGACCACAGAAATATACAATGTTTTCCAAAGGTCTGCTTAGATGAAACCCTTTGTTGGCAGTGTGTAAATTGGCATATCAGGTCAAACAGCCTTAGTGTGTGCACATGCTGAATTCCAGTTCCTGATAGAGGTGAGGTTATGCAGTTATGTTGGCAGTATTATGTGCTATCCTATTGCAACAAGATTATTTAATTGTCCAGCATTACGTATATTGGTCCCATGGTAAATTTGCTGAAATCCTTTGTAAAGCAGGCCATAATTTACTGAGTTATCTATGTATAATGAACATCAGGAGCCTCATGCTGTTTGATTCAGCACTCCATCACACAAGGTTAGATTGTTTTTTTTTTTTTTGACATGTGAATTGCAGAACTGACTATATCATTTCAGTCGGTGCTTAGAATTTTACCATTACCTAATAGTACTATTCTGCAATTCGCTTTGTATGTGCATTTCTACAGCATTCTGCTGCAATCATTTCCTCCTCTGGCTGTGTTTGCAGAGGGAAGAAAGGCTGCTTTGCCTTCATCTTGTGTTTTTGGTGGCTATCCTTAGCTACCAGAGATTATGTATATTGATGAAGGCACAACAACATGAGTGTATTAAGAAACTACTTTCAATTTTGGTTTCAGCAGGAAAGCTGTCACTGAGTTGTGTTCTCTACTGAAACTTGAGCTATAGATAGCATCTCGCTTGCTCACAGTTCAAGCACCACACTGAACTTTTCAACCGGATGCTTGTTTGAAGTTAGCACAGGGAACATTTACCCAATCAGTTGGAATTCTTTATAGCTGTTCATTAGGAAGGTGACTGAACCTTGTTTGCTTGAGCAATATTTGCATCACATTCCCCATGGAGCAAAAGCTACAATTCAGAGGACACAGCAGTTCTCTCAGGTGTCCAAAAGTGCAGTTTCATTAGCACCCATGTAGCTGTCAAGAGTACCTCCGTATAATCATATGAAACATATATGAATTGCAAAGGATTTTGTTTGATTACTGGACCACCACAGCAGAAGACCACAAATGACTTTTAAGACATAGGGAGAGGCTGAACAGGCTGGGGCTGTTTACCCTGGAGTGTCGGAAGCTGAGGGGTGACCTCATAGAGGTTTATAAAATTATGAAGTGCATGGATAGGATAAATAGACAAAGTCTTTTCCCTGGGACGGGGGAGTCCAGAACTAGAGGGCATAGGTTTAGGGTGAGAGGGAAAAGATATAAGAGTCCTAAGGGCCAACTTTTTCACGCAGAGGGTGGTACATGTATGGAATGAGCTGCCAGAGGAAGTGGTGGAGGCTGGTACAATTGCAACATTCAAAAGGCATTTGGATGGGTATATGAATAGGAAGGGTTTAGAAGGATATGGGCCAAGTGCTGGAAGATAAGACTAGACTGGGTTGGGATATCTGGTCGGCATGGACGGGTTGGACTGCAGGGTCTGTTTCCGTGCTGTACATCTCCATGACTCTGAATTTATGACATGTTAACAGAAATCTCACTGTTTTCATCTTTTGATATCCATAGTGCCTCCACAATTTCAAGTCTAATCTTGAATGAATGAATTGTCTCTGGAAGACAGATACCCCTTGCTGTGTGAGTATTTAATGTCATCCGGAGCTCCCACAAGAAGTTGCGTTAAAATTACAATTAAGCTCTTACTGTCATTGAAGTTCCTGTAGAACAAATAGCTGCATCAGAAATTGAAAAGAATGCTGTTGATGTCTGGCTAGATCAAATGGAGTCCAACTATATAGCCACAGGAAAGTATTGATAGCTTATCACCACCTCTATCCAACCTCTTCATTACCTCTAAATTGTCACATGACTTGTCGACTATTTAGTTCTGAGTGAAAAGTATTACCCGCAATGAAATACTGATAAGATTGAAGCCATCGTCTTCTCTGCTGACCATATTCTTCATCTCTCTTCCTTGCAACTGTCTGAGCCTGAATGAGATTTCTTGCAACCTTGGTATCACATTTGACCCTGAGCTTCTAAACACTTAGTTGCATCACACGTAAACCACCTCCTTGATTAATTCAACACTATCCTGGCCAGCCTTGTACTTTGCATTTTCATTCAACAGAAGGTCATCAAAAACTCTGTCCATATCACATCCGTAAAATTCTGTTCACCTATCACTTTGTTTACACCAACCGATTTGGACTTGTGGTTTGACAGCAGTTAAATTTTTTAAATTCTCATTTTTGTTTTTAACTCTCCCCAAACCTTGCTTTTCTCTATCTTACTGACATCCTCCGGCCTGACGATGCTGTAAAATGTCTGGGCTTCTCTAAACCTGACTCCTTGAACAACCTCTATTTCAATTGTGCTTTCAGCTGTTTAAGCCCTGACCTTTGCCTTGCACTCCTCTGAGATGATTTTTAAAATGTACTATTTTGACCAAGCATTTGATCATCTGTATTTGTGTGACTATCAAATCTTGTTTTAATGAATTGAAGATATGCTATGGACCAGGCCAGACCCTCTCAAAACATTTCAATAAAGTAGCCCAGACGCTAACTTTGCTAGCTGTTTTAGGTAGGTGTGATGTGGATATTCCAGTAGTGACGCAGTTGGTCAAATAACTTGGTTTTAATCAAAACAGAATTTATTTCCAAGATGACCAAATGAAACACAGACAGAAGAGAATACCGAATACCTTAAACCATCCGAATACCCAGCAGACTATCCCAACTTAACGATGCTGCTCCAATTACTTGCAACAATCCCCATAAGCACCCCTTGGCACAGAAGGTAAAATCAAACATAGGGTCTTACAGGAGAGAAGTCAGAGAGAGAGGAGCAGCATGGACCTGCTTCTTTGGTCCAGCAGCTTCATATACTACCTGACTGATATTCAGTGAATAGCTAGACTGCCAAAACCAAATTAAACCAGGGAAAAGCGGAGCTGGGAGAACTGGCCATACCCCTTTCATTGTACAAGTTGGTTTTAAACTTGAAAGCCTTTTTCTTGAGGCAGTATCTGTTAGCTATAATCAAATTGGCCCTAAAGCCCTTCAAACTTAGACTTTTCGGAGTCTGTATTTTTACGGCCTCTTGCAAAAAAAACAAGGACACTATTATCTTGTTAATGGAGCAACATCATCACAGATGCAAGCTACAGTGTATTCCAAAAAGTCACCATTTACAAAGTGGTGGAGGCAGGTACAATTGCAACATTTAAAAGGCATTTGGATCGGTATATGAATAGGAAGGGTTTAGAAGGATATGGGCCAAGTGCTGGAAGATAAGACTGGACTGGGTTGGGATTTGGCAAGAAAGACTAGAGGAATACCCTCCACTTTGATTGAGATAGAGCAGAAAGAAGGATAACTGACTGTACTTGACTGCATGGCAAGTCTTTGCTTGCTGGTGTACGGAATATTCTTTACCATTCCATGCAAGGACTCTGAAGATTGTAAAACCCTGCATGATAATCTGTACAACCTTGTGTGCAAACCTAGTTAATTAAACATCCAACATCTTATTGTACCTACTCGTCCAGCCTTGAACATCCCTGCTGTTGCTACTTGTCAGTTACCACCACCGTTAGTTTTCACTTCATTGGTTATTGTTTGTTCAATGGGGGCTTCCTTCTCAGACTTGAGGTATGCATGTGATGGAGCTACTTCTCTCTCATCCTGGGAAGTATTCATCCCTGGGGAATGGAATACACATTAATGTACTGTATAAAGCCAAAAACAATGCATATAACTGGAGCGTCGGAAGCTGAGGGGTGACCTTATAGAGATTTATAAAATCATGAGGGGCATGGATAGGATAAATAGACAAAGTCTTTTCCCTGAGGCTGGGGAGTCCAGAACTAGAGGCATAGGTTTAGGGTGAGAGGGGTAAGATATAAAAGAGACCTAAGGGGCAACTTTTTCACGCAGAGGGTGGTATGTAATGAGCTGCCAGAAGAAGTGGTGTAGGCAGGTACAATTGCAACATTTAAAAGGCATTTGGATGGGTATATGAATAGGAAGGGTTTAGAAGGATATGGGCCAAGTGCTGGAAGATAAGACTAGACTGGGTTGGGATATCTGGTCGGCATGGACGGGTTGGACTGAAGAGTCTGTTTCCGTGCTGTACATCTCCATGACTCCATAACAGCAATATCAGTACTGTAACTTGCAGGAGAGAGCAGACAAGTGTAAAGCTCTGTCAAGGAGAGTTCAGATGAGCCTTATCTTGTCAAGCTAGCATAATACTTTTCTATTCCCTCAGTGCCAGCTATTTGGAAGGCATGGTTGTAATGCCAGTTGAAGTGGTGTAGGTTTAATAACATAAACATTCCATAATTTTGTAAATATGTTGTATGATTTAAGCTGTTATTTTTCTTTTAATTTATGAATGAGTATTTTGGGATTCATAGATTTGTACATTTACTGTGTTTTTAAAAAGTCTTTGAATTTTTATTCTAAGTGGATGAATTGCAAATATCTTCTTCCTGGAACTATTATACACCCAAGGTTCTTTTGTTAATAAACCTCTGTTAAAATCTAATCAAAATAATGTCAATCAAGCCAGGTTCCTGTCTGGGATCTGACTTGTCTGGTAATAACAATAGCTGAAATCATAACAATTGCTGTATTTGGTTTGGCTAACATACGTAGTAAAAAATCAAAATTTTTATGGTTAGATATTCATAATGAAATGAACTTTTGGAATATATATGAATTATTAGTAAATGTTTTTTTGATGGCACTGAAGCCTTAAATCATATCATCTGTCCATCTGTGCACTTTTGGCAAGGGATGGCATGTTCAGTCGGTATCCTAGATGTTTTCTGAAATAACTACACAGAGGCCATTAGTCCATCACCAAGTCACCCTTTATTTATTTGTGCACAGTAAACTATCTGTGACCAGCCAGCCATGTGTCAGTTTCCTGAACTGAGGATATTCGAAATTTTGTTAATTTCTTTTCAGCAGCAGTAATACATTGACTGCGGCCCAGCCAGCACAGAGTCAGTCCCCTAAACTGAGGAGATTCTAAATCTCCTGCCGAGATCATTATTTTCTTTTTTCTTCTGCTTTTTCCCCTGCACTACTGCCTAACTGCAGTACTGCTTATTTTTCCCCATCACCCATGTCGTGTGTGTATAGGTGTAGGACACAATGAAAAACAACAGTTGTACAAATCTTTATTCATTTTCCACCACCAGAAAGAAAGGAAACATCCAAGTGGCCAGTGACCAGCAATGCCCTTCTCATCAAAGGGCAATGCTGCGTGATCAAAAAAGTGAAGGGGAGGGCAGGGGATTCCCTGTTAATTTTTTTAACCCCCACACTACCACCTAACAGCGTTAGTGCTTATATTTTTCCCCAGCACCCATGTTGTGTGTGTGCAGGCGAGGCACAGTGAAAAACAACAGGTGTACAAACCTTTATTCACTTTCCACCACCAGGCAGAAAGGAAACAGTCAAGTGGCCAGTGACAAGCAATGCCCTTCTCAGGGCAATGTTGCATGATCAAAAAAGTGAAGAGGAGGGCAAGGAATTCCCTGTTAATTTTTTAAAATTTTTATCTAGCTCCCTCAGAGCCAGCTCTCAAGAGTGAACAGAACCTCTGACCCTTCTGTTTATTTTTTTTTCTTTCTTTTTATTCCCCCACCCGATCGCCTAACTGCGGTAGTATTTACTTTTCCCCCAGCACCCATGTTGTGTGTGTGCAGGTGTGCAACACAGTGAAAAACAACAGGTGTACAAATCTTTATTCATTCTCCATCACCAGGAAGAAAGGAAACAGTCAAGTGGCTAGTGACAAGCAATGCCCTTCTCAGAGGGCAATGCTGCTTGATCAAAAAAGTGAAGGGAAGGGCAAGAAATTCCCTGTTAATATTGGCCAACCTGGTCTGGGTTAACAATCCTAATCAAGGACTTCATAGTCAACAAGATCCAACTGGTTCCAATCAATTATGATTTCCTAACTAAATGGTGCTGACACCAATTCCATTACCTCTACCATTACTCCATTTGAGAACACTTAGATGATCTTCAGTTTAGTCACTGGGTTGTACTAAGCTCCTCGGAGGATAAATTTTCTAAACCCTAAGGAAATTTGTTCCTTGTACTTGATTTTGAGTCCTGTTTTTGATTTTAAAAAAGACTGAAAATAATATATAAGTCACATTTTCGCTGTTGTAATGTTTAGGAATAATTTTTTGGTCTTTGCATCTGGCAAAATGGATTGATGGCTTATTATGCAACCTACCTGATGTTACTATTCCATTTACATCCCAGAAGTCTCTAATCACGATAAGTTAAGAGCAAAAATCACATGAGATGTAATAGAAAACGCTGAAATATGTGCCTGCAACTTGAAATTAGTATATTTAGGCAAGATTGAAAAATTAAACATCTATTCTAAGCATTTTAAAAATGACCTTAGTGGAAATGTACATAGTAACAAACATTCATTCAGGATCTGTGCTGCTTCTGTGATAAATTGTTTAGAGTATAAGTTATTCAAAGTCTTTTTTAATTCAAACTGGTTTCACAGATTTTCAAATAGCTACAGAAATACTTTCTAGTAAACCAATTACTTGTAAAATTAGAGGGCTGTGCAAAAAAAATAATGTTGCCTGCTATTTATTGCCTGCAACTAAGTGCTAGGAATCATAAATTAATACAAAAAACTGTTGGCGAAAATTTAGAGGTTTAAAAGGTGATGGTGCTAAATGGATAACAGCCAATTTATTTTAAGATCCTGTTAACAACTGACATCTCAATTATACATTTGAAATAGGAATTAATAGGGTAAAGTTTTATTGCATTTAATGAAATGAAAATTGTGTTTAAAGTTGTGCAAGTGACCCACTTTGCCAGATGTTTGGCCCTGTGATAAAGATGAACATTTCTCCCAATCTATCCATGTTGGACATATTAACAACATATTCCAAATGAGTTGCTGCACTATTCATGTTTTTCCATTTCCTATCATGAAAAGATTTGGTAAATTTCACAACATATATTTGCAAACCACAAGGCACTCTTTAGGAAACCAACATAATTGTGAGATCAATGTTTTCATTCTTGACGGTCTGAAGCGTAATATTTAGTTGCCAGAGTGGAATGGTGTGAATCCAAGTGGAATCCAAATGTCAAGTATTATTCTAACATTTGCACTAGATCGGAAGTGTAGATGCAGTGAAAATCAAAATAGTGGCTAAATTCAGATTCAAAAGCACAGCAGGTCAGGCAACATCTGAAGAGCAGGAGAGTCGTTGTTTTGGGCATAAGCCCTTCATCAGAATGGGTGTTGGGGGTGGGGCTGGCGGGGAAGGTAGCTCGGAAGGTAATAGATAGATGAAGGTGAGGGGAGATGGTAATAGGTCAAAGCAGAGGGTGAAGCGGATAGGTGGGAAGGAAGATGGGGTCCTACCTGTCCATCTGCCGTCCCACTTATCCGCTCCAGTCTCTGCTCCAACCTATCACCATCATCCCCCCGACCTTCATCTACCAATTGCCTTATTAGCTACCTTCCCTCCCACCCCATCCCCTCCATTTATCTCTCAGCCTCCCTGCCCACAGCCCCCACCCCCACATTCCTGATGAAGGGCTTATGCCCGAAACGTCAACTCTCCTTGGATGCTGCCTGACCTGCTTTGCTTTTACAGCGTCAGACATTTTGACTGATCTCTAGCATCTGCAGTCCTCACTTTCTCCTACCTAAATTTAGATTGTCTGCTATGATAAACATAATTCATTAATCCATTTATGAAGTCAGAAGAATTATTACTCAATACACAATGTTATGATTCATGTGACAGCTTAAAAGATCGATGACTCTATAAAATTAGAAATTGCTAAACAAGCTGTGGGCTCTGTGAAATGATCGGAGATAAATCTGTGTAGGAACAAAGCTTTAATTTTTTATATGCAAATATATTTTAAAGATTTACTTGACACAATCTAAAGTAATGTTGTGATTGTACCAGCCTAGTTACCTATTCATGCCCCTCATAATTTTGTAAATCTCTATAAGCTCACCCCTCTGCCTCCGATGCTCCAGGAAAAACAGCCCCAGCCTGTTCAGCCTCTCCCTGTAGCTCAGATCCTCCAACCCTGGCAACATCCTTGTAAATCTTTTCTGAACCCTTTCAAGTTTCACAACACCTTTCCAATAGGAAGGAGAATCAAGATAGAACCCACTCTACTCACTACTGCAGATTCTCTGTAGGCCACACTTAAAACAACGATTAACTTTTTTGATTCTGTGCTGTGAACTTCACCCAACAGTTCCTCCAAGGTGAGTTGTGAATTTCACTGTTTGTTAATTTTCCCAGATGCACTCTAATGTCCAACGATACATGAATTCAAACACCAAAGGCAATAACTGTGCAGGTTTGTTCTCTCTTCTCTCTTCTCTGTCTCTCTCTCTCTTTTCTCTCTCTCTCTCTCTCTCTCTCTCTCTCTCTCTCTCTCTCTCTCTCTCTCTCTCTCTCTCTCTCTCTCTCTCTCTCTCTCTCTCTCCTCTCTCTCTCTCTCTCTCCCCCTCCCTCCCTCTCTCTCTCTCTCTTTTTTTTTCTCTCTCTCTTTTTTTTCTCTCTCTCTTTTTCTTTCTCTCTCTCTTTTTCTTTCTCTCTCTCTCTCTCTCTCTCTTTTTCTCTCTTTTTTTC